>NC_141139.1:79215979-79815979 GCF_053477565.2 Lygodium microphyllum
GATGGTTGAGGAGATGGCAAGAGGAATCGAATTGCATAAGCGTCTCAATTTTCAAGCTATAACATTCCCCCCTAATGGCTATCCAAGCATGTCTTTAGCGGTCCATCGAGAAATGAATATAAGCGTCGATGCTCAACACTCCCATGGAATGTAGGGTTTGTCGCCTAGGGTTTCCCTGAGTCCGCCTCACAACGGAACTTTCACAGCCAAACCCATTAGGATCGACCTGAAATCTAGATTCCTAGTGGCCAAGGTCTCCTAACAGTAAATCTGGTGCCGAATCCTAGGCATCCTACTTTATGCAGAGATACCCAAGCCAAAGCAGACCCATGTTGCACTTGGTTTAAAGAGAATGAGAAACAAGAGGGATGCGCTGCTCAACCTCTCTGCCCGTAGGGCATAGTCCCATTCTAGACCCCTAAAACGGCATGAATTGGATTCTAACTTTCTATTGCCTAAAGATCGTTTGATTATAGAACCTTGTGAGAAGCCTCCTAGTCTTCTGGAACAACCCTTCTGTATAGGATGGACCCATCGGGGATTCCGCCCACTTGCTTCCCTCACTAGGCGTTCTTTAGTTATCTAATTAGGTCCTATCACATTTACATGTGACATTTAAAATTAACTTCCTTAATTAAGCCTTTTAGGGAATAGGGCTCATTCATGCAACTTATGGCACTGACATGAAAACAACTCAAACAGGTTCCTTGGAAGAAAACTTTATATTGGCATTTTAACTGAGATACAAGTCTTGTCCAATGTTGAGAGTGGAAAAAGACTAAAATTTTGACTGCTTTTTGTTGTTTTTGAGGTCTGAATGATTGATTTTTTATGGATTTAGAGTGATGTATGGTTTTTAATGGAAGTGTTTGAGAGTGTTTTAGATGATATTGATTATGTTTTGGAAATTAGTTTTTGATAGTTTGGAATGGTTTTAGTATGAGTTATAAGGATCTACTGTTCTCTGTAGACCTTCTATAGAGCCTCTGTCTTTGCTCTGTCTCTGTTCTGTGCTGTTCTGCAGATCTTCTGTAAGTGTTCTGTAGAACGTATGTGTGAATTTGGAAAAGTTTCCTAACTTTTGGAAAGGATGAATCTAAGTTCAAAAGAGCTAAAACAAATGGAAGAAGCAGCTGCTGGCTGCTGCTGAAGACTGAAGAGAAGACTGGAGTGACAGTGACAGTAGTGAGCTATGAAGAGACACTGTAGTGGCTCTGGTGCCTCTTCGCATCATACAAACCTCTTGGGAGGTGTATCCAAGACCTAAGAAGGATTATTGAGAGTCATTATTAAGTATTTTAGTGAGGAGATGATGTACTATTGAGAGAGAGCCAAAGATAGCTAACTTCTAACAAAACAATGTATCTGTATATGAGAGATTGAGAGAGAAAACTATGAAGACATTGAAGATGAATATTATGTGATTGATTTCCATTCAAAAATGGTGTATTCCTTTATGTTCCTTGTTCTATTAATGGATTATATGAAGATGTTGAAGATTATGGTTGATTCTATCAAATCCGTGGGAGATATCTACTATGATGCTGCATAAAGATTTGTTGTTTTCTTTGTTTTGGTTATCAAAAGAATGAAATAAAAGCTTGTTGATGTTACTACAAGATAGATTTTCTTACATTAGAATCCCTTTTTCCTTGGTGTTTCTCTTAGGGCTCCATGTTTTTGGTGCGCAATTGGGAAAACTTGCCATCAATAAGCATCAAAAGAGGATGAAAATGAGGGAAATGGCATTGCCAAGAAGAGAAGAATTCAATGGATGTTTGCAAAGTTCCTTCTTCCACTAAAGAGTTAGAGATTATCATTATTAAAGCCAATTTCCACAAGAAGTTCATCCCACAATGGCGGAAACATATTACCATCATGATGCAAGCTCTATGCGGTGGACTATTTCCTCTTCCCGTTGAGGCAACAAAAACTTGCATCTTGGTGGCAAACTGTTTGGGAACAAACTGAAGGGACAAAAGCAGAGAGGATGACTATCTATGGAAGATTTGGTATTCATTGAGAAGTTTCCAGACATCATCAAGTGGGAGATTGTGAAGAATCTTCAGGAGTTGTGGTCTTTGGAGGTTCACAAAAACAAGAAGGAAAAGAGTTGGAATTTGTTCGTGGATGCTCAACAGCAAGATATGTGGAACACTTGGTGCACTGACAATCTTCTGTTTGTCCAATTAGCAACCCACTGGAAGTTGGTAGACAAAGTGTTTTTCACAACATACACTGTTGAAACCCTCAAAAGCTGGCATTATTATGATGGCACAACAACGATCCTAAGAAGAATGAGTTTTGATACTTTCAAAATGGAATATCTCCCCCTTTGTAGTGGTTTGAAAGCCGAATTCAGAGATATTGAAAAGAAGGAAGTAGAGGAGATGTTGGTCAGAGAATCCCCCAGAGATTGAAGCCCCTCTTTGATTCTATTCTGTTGAGTATTGAACAACTGGTTGGAGCCAAGCCCCTGATGAATGACACAATCAAGAGGCAAGCATTAGAACGAGTCCAGAGGTATGTGAGAAGAGAGAAGGCAAAAATCAAAGCTGAGAACAAGCTCGCAGTAGAAGCCTTCTTTGACGCCCTAAAAGCATGGTGACTCAAGGTTCCCTTCCTAGTCATATTCATCCTGGAAAAATTGATGACAGATGACAGACTAGCAAATGTAGTCCCATTGCCAAATTTTAAGGGAGAGTACAATGAAGACCCTGATCTTCATGTAGCAGAGTTTATGGTAGCATGTGTGGCTAACAATGCTAGAACCCCCGAGCATTGGTTAGCAATATTCCCCACCACTTTCAAGGGCGCGGCATTTTAGTGGTATGAGAGACAAGCAACAAGAACTTTTGGCACTTGGGACGACTTGAAGTTGGCCTTCCTCACTAAATTCAGGCGTGAAGGTTTTGAAGAGCGGATGCAAGAGGAGTTCATGAACCTAAGTTAGTCCTCCGGAGAAAGAGTATAAGCTTATGTCTTGTGAATGGAATCCATCCTGAAGAGATGGACTAACCATCATTTGGACAAAGGTATCCAGAAAGGAGTGTTCCTTAGAGGCCTACAACCAGAAGTTCGGAAGTTCGTGGAATTGAGAAGACTAGTCAATCTGCAAGCTGCAGTGGAAGGTGCAAGATTGTATGACAAAGTTGAAGCAAGGTTATCAATGACTCCAAGAAGAGGAGTCTTATCTCCTCCCATGCCAGGAATGGTATACCCACCAAATGCAGTCCCAGGGACAGTTCCCTACCCCTATCCCCAGATGCAAATAGTGCCGCAGTATAATGCACCTAATCCACTGTGGTCACCACAGACGATAGTGCCTCAAATGATGGTTTAACCACAACAACTATGGCCTCAAACAATTCCTCCAATGGCAACTCAACAACAGTGGAATCCTACCAACTGGAATCAACAACCCCAAGTCTCAACAGGAGCTCTGAATCAGAACCAGAAAAAAGGACCCTCTGAATCAACCCAACCAGTGTATGCAGTAATTACAGAAGCTTCCCAAAATCCTACTACAAGTACTTCATGAGGTGAAAATCTGAAGGACTACTTATCTAACTCAGTTGCACCAACTCAATTGCAAATATCGAGAAAGAGCTTATGGATGTGATTACAGAGTAGCTACAGACGCTGAAGGTGAATACCGCCAATGTATCCACCCCTACAGGAGTTGGGAGAGATGTGATGTGTTCTAATACATGGTGCAGAAAGTGTCATCAAGCGGGACATTTAGCCACTGAATGTACCCGAAAACCAACTATTCCTAGAGCCTTCTATTCCTACTGTTTGAGGAAGAACCATACACATGACATTTGCTCTCTGAAAGAGATGCACGAACGAGATAGAAAGATGAAAATGCAAGATTCAACTTACTAGAATCCAAAATGACAACACAAGATATTGGACCAAAGCCTAGGGATTTTGGTCCTAATTTCGGTCCAGGGAGGCTTCCCTCTCAAAGTTACAGAGGACGACAACCTAGCGGGGGTTAGAGATCAGAGGTGGAATGTTATAGGTGTGGAGAAAAGGGTCATATCTCCCCGAATTATTCAAACCCTAGACGATCTGTGGATCACAAGCCCTTATGAAGCCGATGCAAAGGAGAAGGCCACATTGCAAAGGACTATCCAAGTTTAGCCCCTATAAAGGTCAATGCCACTGATAGCCAACAGAAGGTACAAGAGTTTGCCTCTAATTTGGTAGAGTTGGAAGTTGCGGCTGTTATGCATACCAAGAAGAAGGAACCAATTGTCCAGAAAGAGAATAACTCCCCTGCTAAGACTGTGAAGTTCAACTTGTCAACAGAGGGATAGAGTAGTACAAGACTAAACAATGCAGTACAGAGCACTATAGTACCACAAAGAGTCACAGAGACAGGACTAGAGGTCCAGGAGATAGATGATACAGAAGCACCTCCGAAAACAGAGGAAGTGCTAATGCTGCCATTGCTAGAAGAAAAAAGAAAGATGAAAATGGGTGTAGCCCCATTCCCCAGCAGGCTGGAGAAGCTTGTGGATCCTATCAAAGGATATGACTCGGTCAAAGACCTAGACACTTTTAAACCTAACTTAACATTTCGACAGTTGCTGATGCTGTCTACCAAAATAAATTCAAAAGCATCTTGACAAGAAGACGTGGACTAAGGATTTCTCCTTCAACAATGACCAAGACCAATAAGGCCTCGGAGCCTGTAAAGGAAGTAGATATGGATAACGCCTTCGTAGATCCTGGAACCCCAGAGATTAGCGTATGGATAGAAGGATGCTTTATTTCAGATACATTGATTGATGGAGGTTCATCAGTAAACATAATGATGGATGTGACAATGAAGGACTTAGGGTTGCAAGGAATTCAACCTACACAATGGCTTATCAGATTGGCAAACCAAAGTAGAATTAAAACGTTGGGCATCCTCCCATATGTAAAAACAATCCTTGCAGGAAAAGACTATTGGCTGACATATTTGGTGGTCAAACCAAATTCTTATGGGACCTCATACCCTTTACTGTTAGGAAGACCTTGGCTTTTTGAAGCGAGAGCCAAGACGGACTGGTTTAAAGGAACCCTAACCCTAGACAGAGGACCCAAGAAAGTGGTATTGAAATTGTAAGAATCGCAAAAAGGTAATGGATCCACATCCATCGAAGTCATAGCTAACTCCTCCAATGAGGTAACAGATGGTACATCAAGAGACGAAGAGGCTATTAAACATATTTTTCCCAAGAAAATAGAGGCACAGTCCCTAACAGTGGGCACTGTAAGTCAACTATCTAGGGAAGCAAAGTCCTTGTCCATGGGAGAATACCTCCTGCCTCAACTAGAATTGACTTCTAAAATCACCTCTGACAGTGACAAAGCCACAAATAGAATTGACTTCTGTCTCTGGCTCTGTCCCTGTTACATGGCAGTCACAGAGACAAAGCCAGAGACAGAGGCAGAATCAGAGTCAAAAGCAGTAATAACAGAGACAGAGCCAGAGACAGAAGCATAAGCAGAAGCAGAAGCAGAAGCAGAAGCAGACACAGAGGCAGAAGATCTATTCTTCTCTACAGAGCCTCTACAAAAGCAGAGACAGAGCCTCCAGAGGAAGAGGATGAAAATGATGAGGAAGAAAATGAAGCAAGATATGAAAGTGCAGTTGAAGAAGATCCTCTTATAATGGATGATCTTTTTGAAGGCCCTACAGAGACCTCAGAGGCCGAAGATCTCGGGGTGTTGGATGGAATTACCATGGTTCCATTTGGGTTGACCAATGGACCACAAAGTATGCAAAATCTGCATAAGCAATGGATCAAAGGCATAAAAATTAAGTTCACCAATGGCTCATGTCGCCCTGACTATTCAGCCCAGAGAAAAGATGATGATGATGTCCCCTACCAATAGAAGCCAGAGCTATCAAAGCCTTGGCTTCTAGAAGGTCCATGCTATGTAATATTCCTAGACTCATTCTCTGAAGATGAATCCCTAAGTCCAGAAGAAATCACCACTCACACAAAAGAAAACAAAGCTCTGATACTCTTCTAGCAATCTCAACAGACAAATGAGTCATCTGTTCAGAAGGAGAACACTGGTTCTAGTGGAACATTAGACAATGACACTACTCCCTTGAAAGAGTCAGACCTCTATCCAGAAGCAATCCGTGGGACATTTATCCGTGAAGTGGAAGGTGAAAGGCAAGTGACATTCTTGGATATTGACGGTACTGAACGTCACTTGAAAGTGGGTCTCAATCTTCCACAAGAAGAACTAGTGATCATGCGAGACTTATTAAAGGAGCACTTAGATGTGTTTGCTTGGTTATATAAAGATCTAAAGGGGATTGATCCCACAGTATGGCAACATCACATTGACCTAGAGCCTGATGCCAAACCTGTAAGGCAAAGACAAAGGCTGAATCCTAATTATTTTGCTCTAGTGAAGGATAAATTATTGAAACTTCTTGAAGCCGAGTTCATTTATCCTGTGGTTAATAGTGAATGGGTTTTGCCCATTGTGATAGTACCCAAGAAGAACGGGAAAATTTGAATATGTGTAGACTTTTGAAAGTTGAATTCGAAGACAAAGAAGGATAATTTCCCTATCCATTTTATAGACCAACTGTTGGATAGAGTGGCAGGTCATGAGTTGTATTCCCTCTTGGATGGATTCAGCGGATATAACCAAGTCCAAATTGCAGAAGAGGACCAATCCAAAACAACCTTCACCACATAATGGGGGACCTATACCTATAGAGTGATGCCATTTGGGCTCTGTAATGCTCTTGCCACCTTCCAACAAGTAATGATGGCTGCCTTCCAGAATCATCTTCATGATTTCGTTAAGGTGTATCTTGATGACTTTTGTGTCTATAGTTTGATCCGTGAGCACTAGGGACACCTAGAGCAATGTTTTGACAGATGCCGAGAGTATGGGATTTCTCTCAACCCCGAAAAATGTGTCTTTGGCATCTCATCAGGAGTTCTTCTGGGCCATATTGTCTCTACACAAGGGATTGCAACACACCCGGCGAAGATTGAGAAGATTGCCGCCTCGATAGCACCAACAAACCTCAAGCAATTGAGAGGATTTCTTGGCCATGTGGGCTACTACAAAAGATTTATTGCACATTTTGCAACCAAGGTGGCCCCTCTGCACAAGCTCCTAAGGAAATATGCGGATTTCCTTTGGAATGATGACTGTGAAGAAGCCTTTAATATCCTAAAATAGTGCCTTATCCAAGCACCTATCTTGCAGCCTCTTGACTGGATGAAGGAGTTCCATGTGCACATAGATACATGAGTTGAAGGGCTAGATACTGTCCTATGTCAAAAGGGCCCCTCTAAATTAGATCAATCAATATATTATGCAAGATGGAAAGTCACTAATAGGGAACGAAACTACACAGTGACAAAGCTTGAGTGCTTGGCAATGGTGTTTGCACTAGAGAAGTTGACACTATCTACTATCAACATATTTCAAGTTCTACGTGGATCATGAAGCCTTGTCCTTCCTAATGAACAAACTAGATGTTAAAGAAAGGTTGATGATATGGTTGCTCCTATTCCAAGAGTTCTATTTTGAAGTGATTACTAAGCCTAGCCGTTCCCATGTCCTAGCCAAATCATCTATCACGGATCCCTCAAACTACAGAAGAGAAACAAGATGATCCAAACCTTCCTGACGCTTCTTTGTTTCTAGTTGAAACAATTACTCCCTGGTATGCAGACATATCCAACCTCCTTGCAACTCAACAGTATCCTCTTGGCATCTCAAGCCGTGAGAAGAAGAAGCTTCTGTTAGAATAAGCCTCCTACACTTTGCTAGGTGGTGCACTATACAAGAGAGGCAAAGATGAAGTGCTGCGAAGATGTGTTGCATGGGATGAAATCGGCATAATATTGAAGGTATGCTATGACGAACCATATGGTGGACACTTCACAGGAGAAGCGACAGACAGGAAGGCTCTATTGGTGGGATACTAGTGGCCAACCCTCCACAAGGATGCACATGACTATTGTAAGAGATGTGATGCTTGTCAGCACATGGGGAAACCCACCAAAACAAGTGCCATGCCACTACAACCTATTCTTTCCCTAAAGCCATTCGAGAAGTGGGGGATTGATTTTATGGGTCCCATTGATCCACCCACCAGACGAAAGCAGAATAGATACATCTTAGTATGTACGGATTATGTCACAAAGTGGTGTGAAGCTAAAGCCTTGAAGCAGGATGATGGTAACGGCATAGCCATGTTCATGTACGAGAATATTATCACCCATTTTGGCAGTCCCCTTGAGCTGGTAAGTGACAGAGGTACTCATTTCCTTAACAAAATCATGGGGGAGCTGACAGAGCTGTATAAGATCCGTCATCATAAGTACACTCCCTATTACCCCAGAGCCAATGGCCAAGTTGAAGTCACCAATTGCATCCTTTGCTCGATCTTGACAAGAAAAATTGCCACACATCGTCGCGATTGGGACGATCGACTTACAGAGGCCCTTTGGGCATACAGAACCTCCCATAAGGCAGCTACAGGATAGACCCCTTTCCAGCTAGTGTATGGTACAAAAGCCGTCTTCCCTGTTGAACTGGAATTGCCCTCTTTGCGAGTGGTAGCTAAAGAATGCTTGGGAGATGATGAGTCACTTCAATGCTGCCTCCTGCACTTGGAATTCTTGGATGAGATGGCGGACGACCCTACAGTGTATGGAAACCACTCAAGCGCGACGTAAGGCCTATCATGATAGTTTCATCAAGCAAAATGAGTTCAAAGAAGGTGATCTTGTCCTAGTCTATGATTCGAGATTTGGCAAGTTTCCTGGCAAGCTTTAGCAACAGTGGATGGGCCCATTCAAGGTACTTGCTGTCAATCCTAATGGCTTTGTTCATGTGCAAACAGTTGATGCCTCTGATGATCCTTTCTTGATCAATGGCTATCGTCTGAAGAAGTCCTTCCCTCCTTGGGGATCTTGACAATCACAGTCAACCTATCCTCTTCCTTTTGGGGGTCTCACCGTCCTTCTCTTCGTGTTTCTGATAGCCCTTATGATTCTCCTCATGAGAAGGCCTCGTTCTGCTAGCTCCTCTCACAGATACCTCTCAACCGGACCCTGTTCTCTTCTCGTCTGATCCAACAATGGTGGCGAGGATGGTCCTGACACATGGTATTTCTACCATTCTCTTTCTTAATGGGAAAACAAAAAAACAAACAAACAAAAAGAAGAGAGAAAAAGAAACAAACATATATGTTATGAGAGAAAAGGAAGAAATTCCCTGTCATAATAGGTCTCATTCCAAGAAAAGGTGAAAACAACCTTGGGCGGGAAGTTGACTGTGGAAAAGGTGGTAACGCCCCGTAATTCAGGATAGCTGACTCACGAGCAGAACCTATCCAGCAAGTAATTTGAAGCCACTTCCCTTGGTGCGCTGTCTCTGCAATATCAATCCGTCTGTCCTTAACAAATGACCCTTCTTACAAATCATTGAAGTACGAGACTTGTTGGCTGCCTCCCTGGGTATGCCTCATCTTCAATATCCTGATGACAACAATAGCCAACATGATCTTCATCACCAACCCCTTGAGTGATGTGAGCTTTCATCCTAACAGGAGATGGGGACGTGAGTATGGGCTGCCCTCTCTATCTATCAGAGAGTGAGACAGAGGGTGGGCTGAGTGACCAGTCTTTCCCTTCAAATCAAATGAGAGGTGAGATGTGCAAACGTAGTGTTGCACGCATGGGATTGGCATCTCAATGCACAACACATGATTTGTTCCTGTGCACTGCACCATAAGGCTCCTTGGCCTTCCTTCTTGCATTGTATGCCGGCACAGTAGGATGCATTGTTGCACCATCAAATGCGCACAAGGCATATAAGCTCTGCACAAGTGACAGTGAGGATTACATCAATGGGTTTGAGGAATGGGCAGCCCCCTGTATCTTTCAACAAAGCGTGAGATAGAGGGTGGGCTGAGTGTGACTGGTGTTTCTTCAATCAAGTATTGAGAGGTGAGGATTGAGGGACGTTATGACCATTGGAGTCAGGTACGTTTTCGTTTCCCTCTGCACCTACGGGATGGATTTCTCTTATCAGCACATGACACGTCACTCTGTTCTGTATACTGCACTACCTACATGGTTCTGTGGCCTTTCTTCTTGCACTGTATGCCAGCACAGGGTGGGATGCACTGTTGTACCATCAATTGTGCACTGTAGCATACTCTCTCTCTGTACCATTCCCTTGTCGATTCCTAAACTGGGTGTGAGATCTGATTTCCATCAATATTACCCCTCGAGTGATGTAAGTTATGGGGCGAGTGACTGCTCTTTCATTCCATTTGAGTGATCGTGAGCTGAGTGCAATATCCCTCGTCATCGACGAATTTCCTACGATTCCTTCAACTAGATACCTCCTTGGGTGCTCCCGCATGGTCCTTGCTACGAAGGACGTGTGCTATGAAGACACCTTGGTACCTCCTATAGCCGACAACGACACAAGATGCAACCTCGATAGTCGACATTACTCCTCGGCAATATGGGCCAAGTTTTCTATCCCTACACCTTCTGTTTCTTAGTGATGGTCATGTTTTCAGTGAGGGGATATTCGTGGTTAGTCTGATGTGTGGTACTAGGTCCTTGATATTCAGTTTACCCTTCCTGTTAAGGTTTTAAGTGTAGGGACGCGTCCCTACGTGTCTATATTGCATACCCCCATGCATATACTCTGCTATGATCATGTATCTATGCCATGATTTCATTTTACCCTAATGGGGTCCCTTCCCCACTCCTCCGTTCTATTTCACCCTGTCCTCGGGCTGTTCCTTGTCCGTTTGTTTTTATCCTTTGTTTTGCGATTTTTCTATGTGAACACACCCTATGTTCATTGAGAATCATATCCAACCTTACAACCCTGTTTTTCCCTTTGAACTGCCCCTTTTTCCTTTTTACCAACCCCTGTTCTGATAGATAGTTCTAAAGTTATTAATTTTTGAAGCAATTCCCGTAACTTGGATGGTTTTTCATGTGAACGTGCTTTTATTGCTTCGGAACACCGATCTGATGTTCTAGCCCTGTCCTACCCATTCCCCCTGAAATTTTTCCTTTTTACATCCTATCATTCCGATGCACAGTTGGTCCGCTTTTAATTTTTGCGTGTTTTCAAGCTCTTTTTGTGTCTATTTTTCACATGTTTCCATGTGACATGCTCTATTTTCATTGGAATTCTAGTTTAATTTGACAGCCGTGTCCCGCCAACCTTTCCCCCACTTTTTCCTTTTTTCTCCCCCCTCTTCCTACTACTGGATTTTTAGTTATTAATTTTTTCGAGTGTTTTCGGGTGTCTTTTTGGTGTTTTTCCCATGTGAGGCCCTCCTAATTCCCCCCCCAAATTGAGTTGATGCACCAATCCTATGAATCCCCTTCCCTCAGACATTTTTCCTTATTATCGCACTTCGTTCTGGCAATTGGTTCTTCTCATGTTAATTTTCGAGTCCATTTTTGGGCCTATTTTTGGAGTTTTTCTCATGTAAACGCGTCCTATCTTGATCAGAATTGTGTTTTGCCATGATAGCATTGTTGGGCACATTATTTTACACTTTTTCCCTTCTTTCCACACTTTATTTAATATACGTATGTGTTTTCAAGTCTGTTTCTTGTGTTTTTCCCATGTGAACACCCTGATTTTGCCCCAGAAACAGTGTTCCATTTTTCTATCATTTTCCCCTCATCTCTCGGCACATTTTTCCTTGCTACAGTTTTTCGATCTGCTGTGCGGTTTGGGTTTTATTAAATTTTATTCTTTTTTGCCGTGTGGCTGCGTTTCACGTGTCACGCATGAATGCACTTGTTTTTGGTTTTAAGCGCCTTGGGACACCCCCGTGGCCTCTATGCCTCGTGTGTCGCCATCCCCACCCTGTTTGATCCAGCCAATGCAAATTCTTTTACTTCCGCCCCGCGCATGCGCGCGGGACGGGGGTGCGCTCATTTTTAACAACCATAATAAATTTATTTATTAAAAAAACAAAACAAAAAAAACACATAAACCAAGACACCAACCAAGAGAAAAAAAAGAATTAAAAAAATAAAAAAATACACAAAAAAACACGCAAAAACAATTAAAAAAATCCTGATAAAACACAAAATAAAAAAAACCAAACAAGAACAATACAAAAACAAAAGAAAAAGAAAAAAAAGGAAAAAAACCCTAATCATAAAAAAATAAAAACAACGAAAAAAAGGGGAAAAAAAAACACAAACGAAAATTAAAAGAAAAAAGAAAAAAGAAAAAAAACATATACCTGTTTGTTCGTTCGTCGTGCCTCCTCCCCCACGATCTCCCGCTTCCACTGCCTCCCTCACTCCTCCACGGCCCTTCCTTCTCCACAACCTTCCCTCTCCACACCTACCTCCCTCTTTTCCAGCGTCGTCGTCCTCCTCTGTGATCGCCGCCCTGATGCTGCCATCGTCTTCGTCGTCGTCCTTCTCCGCGGCCTCCTCCACCCCGTCGCCTCCTTCCCCCACGTCGCTCCCCTCTCTTCCTCCGCTCGCCACTCCTCCCCTCACCAGGTCCTACTCCACCACGCTGTCTGTCTTCCTCCTCCTCCTTCGCCTCCTTCTGCCACCACAGGCCACCATGCCGCCTACCTCCCTCCCCTTCTTGGTTAGGGTAATCACCTTAATCAATTTAATTACTGTAATCACCTTAATCAATTTAATCACTTTAATCACCTTACTCAATTGAATCACTTTAATCATCTTACTCAATTTAATCAATTTAATCGCTTTAATCCCCTTAATCACCTTAATTCCCTTACCTCACCTAAGTCACCTCACCTAACTTTGATCACTTACTTCCCTCACCTCTACTAACCCCAGTTTCCCCCCGTGTTAGCCCCCGTTCCTACCCGTTCTCCATTCTCCCTCCACTGTTCCCACGCCGTGCGGCCTCTCTAGGTGTGCCTGCGCGTACGGGCGTGGCCAGCGGGTGTTTACGTACGAGGACACGCGTTGGGTCTTCTCCATGCGGTGGTGTGTGCCGTCCTCGAGCACACTCAGCTATTCACACGCAGCCGGGTATCCCTTTTGATTTTCCACAAAACCCGAGAAAAATACTTAAAAATACTTAAAAACATTAAAAATTTCATAAAAATTTAAATAAAAAACTAATAAAATTACAAAAAAAATCCTTATTGAATTTGGTAATTTTCAAGTAGATCTTCTTGATTATAATACACAAAATTAATTGCAAAAAAATTACTAATATTTAAAATCCTTTTAAAATTCATTATAAATTGAGAAAAAATCATTTAAAATTCCTAAAAAGCAGAATTGAATTCAAAAAAATCATAAAATTTCCACCATTGCATTTGATTGTTTTTCAAATATCTTAAAAAAATTATGCTAAAAAATAAAGAAAAAGGACAGAAAAATAAATAAATAAAATAAAATACAAAATACAAACACACTTAAATTATATTTTTTTAAGAAAATCAAATAACAATCTCATCCACACACTAATCAACATTAATTAAACCAAATGTGACCCCCTAATATTTATTTGATATTTATTATTTTAAAAAAACTTAAAAAAACTAAGGTGCTTTATTTTTTCCAATCAGTGGTTTTTGCTTTTTTTTTGTTGGATTCCTTGCATTTGGGACTACTCAATGCACCCTCAGTGTCTTGCATACACACCCCTACCAGGTATCTATTTTTTGTGCTTTATTTATTTTGGTCATCCCTTAACCACAGTTAATTGTTAAAATGAACTTTATTCACCCACTTTTCCACGTGTGCTTGCGTTAAACACATAGTTTTCTAATAATTTAAAATCAACCCGCCGTTCACTTTGCACGCGCTACGTGCGCTTCAGAGGCACTTTAATTTTTTATAAAAACGAACCAGTCGTTACAAAAATGCATGCACTGAAAAAGAAGACGCTTCAGACATATTAAATTTTTAATCAATGAATATGCATTTAAAGATTGGAATCTAGGGATCGCACTTTGAGTTTCGTTAAAAGCACCGTTTCACATTAATAAATTGTAAATAACCATTTTAAAATGAACCACCATTTTCTTAGGTTTATAACCTAATAAAATTTCAACCATTGTTAATAATTTCTTAAAATGAACCCTTCACTAAACTCATTCCCCTCACTGCACTTTTTTCCCCTTTTTAATAAATACGCTTCATGGAATGGGCACGTACAATTCTTTAAGCTGACATTGTTTATCAAAGTTCTGATTACCTGATTAGGTTTTTGAGGTATAATGGTTTGCTTGTGTGATACGATTACGGGTGCGGTTTGTAGTTTTTTCTTTTTTGCCTGATACGGGGTCTTGGGTGCCTGCTTGTTGCATAGCATGAAGCTTTCGATCGCATATGTGTAGAGTTCATGCCTAATTTTTTCTAGGATGTGGGTTGTTTGGGATGGTCAAGTGGTTAGTTACGTCTATGTGTGCTTATTTTGATCGATTTCTTTTTTATAGCTATTTTGTTATTTTGCAGGCATTCTCTATGATTGTCTGTGTTTGTGGTATGTGTGTATTGCATCTGAATGGCGCCTCAAGCTCCTCCTCCTGTTCAGTATGTCCCATTGCTCAGTAGGGATTATTCTTCCCTATTGGTTTTTGAGCCTATTGCGAAAGCTGGCCTTGCAACTTTTGTGGCTGCTTCACTTCCTTTGTTTCCGAACGATCCAGCCCTATGTGATGAGTTTCTTGCATCACACAATAAAAAATCGAGCTTGGTTTATGGTACTTCCATGATATTGACACCTAGAGGTTTAGGGAAGGCTTTGTCTCTTCCTTACAAAGGAGAACCCTTTGTTACAGCCAGACAATTATTCTCAAATGATGAGATTCTCAAGCTGTTACAGAAGTAGACCAAAGAGGTTCTTGATGTCAAGAAAGTGATTAATACTTCAGGAGTGTCCTTTTCCATGATCACTGATCCTCTTTGGAAGCTAGTTTGCCAATTTTTCCAAGACAGGTTTATGCCTGCCAAGACACCATCTCACTATTTGTCCAAGGAGCAAGGAAATGTTACAAATGTCACTTATGGTTCATATTTATATGCTTTCTTGACATATTCAGGCCTTAAGAAGGGTGTGCTACCTCCTCCTCCCTCTGATCCAGTACCTCCCCCTCCACTTTTAGAGGATTTAGAACCCATTGACATAGAGGATCATGATTCCCCTCCTCCATTGGTCAATCAACAAAAGCGTTTGAAGCGTGTGGTAGAGAAAACTCCCCCAGTCATTCCCTCAGTAACAGTTCCTGCTACCTCTGGAAGTGACCTCCCTGCCTACCTCACATGCAACAACTTATTCAAGGCACATCGAGAGGGTTATTTGGAAATATCAGTTCCTTCGCTGAATAGTTTAGTATCAGGAGATGCCATTCCTTTCCTTTGTAATGACATCTAGAGTTCTATTGAACTCTCAGTGATGACAGCTTGTGTTCAACAGTTATATGCTTCTTTCTATGAAGAATTGATGTAATCCAAAGACCAGTTGCATAAGGCAACTACAGAGTTAGCCTCTTCCAAAGACACTCTTGCCAATCTGTTTAAGAAAATGGAGCAGCAGACACAAATGATTGAGACCCAGAGAGAAGAAATATCTTCTTTGAAAATTCAGTTAGCAAAAGCTCAGTTCGAGGTCACTAAAGTTTTGAAAGAGAAAGAGAAAATGTCCAAAGAAGCTCAAAAGTTCTAGAATCTTTTAGATACGAAACTCTTAGCTTTGTAGACTACTGACCATACATTGGAATCACAAGCTTTCCAGATTAAGCAGTTGCAGGACCAACTGGCATAGTCACAGTCCAGCTCTCCAAGTCCCAATGTTCCTATGATTCCTTCTATATCTCAGCAGGACTTGGTAGCTCTCCAGAGACAGGCCACATTGTGTCCATTGTTTCAAGATAAAGTGGAAAGATTGCAGTCCAAGATGGATTTGTTATGGTCTACATTTGAGCACTTTTAGGAGTATGTTCCTCCGGACCATTCCTTTTTTGTCCACTATCAGTTGCATAAGTTGGCCTTCTATATGAAGCTTTCAATGATGGATCTCCCTCTTCCAGAGGATGGTTGGAGTGGGGCTTGGTCTTCTGATTTGCTGACAGAAGTTGTCCGTATGGTCTTTGAAGATTCTGTGACGACGGATACCATGTTGCTGCCTTATATGTATCTACGAGGTGATCTATTCATTTCAAATGATGCAGATCTGGCTTGGTATGTGGGGGATGTGGTCTTACAAGCTGTCTTATATGTCAACTATTTGGAGTTGAAGGTAGATGACATGTTCTAGTGTTATTCTTCTAAAGTGGCTACTTGCCCTGACACTTCATGGCATTCAATGATTGATTCTGTAGTCCTGAACCAACGTCAGAATACAGTTTCTACTTATGTGCACAACACTAACCAACTGAGGATGGATCTTCTAGCTTATCTTTCCAAGGACCATCCATTTGATTCATCCTTCTTTGATGCCTACCATAGATGATTTGTTTTAGGTCCCTCTATTCCTAGCTTATTGTACTATCAACAAATGGCCCATCGCTATGATGCTTATTTTTCCCTTTATAAATCAAACTCAGTAGCTATCTTACCTCTCCTTTTCCAACCTCAGGGTTTTCCTCAAATTCCAATCTTTACCTATTGTTCTTTCATTGAAGATCGAGTCTTTTTCCCTTCTCTACCATGCCCTTCTCCATCTATCCATATACCTTCTACTTTTCCTGCTTATCAATTGACACCTTTCCTAACTGATTTGCTTAAATTTTCAGCCACTCCTTCTTTAACTTATTCCTCATTTTATGATATTTCCTACCCATCTCTTCATCCTCTTTTACTTATTCCACTTCCATCTCCTGCCACTTCTATTTCTCAACCCCCTCAGTTGGTTGGTGGATACGAAGGATTTGATCAGCAGATTCTGAGAAGAAGAGGATGGAGCTCAATTGATTCTCTCATGGGACCACAAATTAATTGGCCATTAATTCCAAGGGATTGGACAACTGCTAGTCAAGCATACCAAAATTACCTTCATTTTTCTCACCAATATTCACAATCTCTAGATCCTTCAGTGAGATTGACAGCCCATTTTTCTTGGTATCTAGCATATATGCATGGGCATTCCCATAACGATCAAAAGGCCATTCCAAAGCTTTGTATGAATGTCAATGTGAACATTGATTCCCAACAATTGGATGTCCTATATTTTCATGCCCTTTGTCTACCTAGCAGATACCTTGTTTTGCTAGAAAGGATGTGCTGCCTTCAGTTCTTTCAAAATCCTCCCAAGACATTTGTGGACGAGTCCTTCTCCATGGATCATTTTCGAAATCATCAAGCCTTCAAGAGGGATCACCTTCATTGATGCCTTTGCAATGTATTTTGGATGATTCTTAATGATAAATATATCTCTTTTTGAAGGTGTCATTCAGATGGTTGTTTTGTGTTTAGTGTTTGTGTTGTGGGTTAATTTGTATGTGATGAGTTCGTGTTGGTTGAATAATTTTTTCAAGAGCTCTCTTTTCAACTATTGATGGTGATGGTAGATGGCAAGCCTACAATGGAAAACCGAAGAACCTCTTATATCCTTTACAAATTTGTTATGACTTTTTATAGATGATCAGATGTGTTAATAAATAACAAAGTTTTCCTTTAGTAGTAATTTTTTTCTAGAGATACAGGTAATAAGTTGGGGTCATGGTGGAGTGATTGTTGAAGATACTACAGAAGATCAAAATTGAGCTCTTTAGTGAACTTATATTCTTCTTTTCCTTAGGTCGCGAGGACGCTTCCTTTCTAAGTGTGGGGATATGTTGAGAGTGAAAAAAGATTGAAATTTTGACTGATTTTTGTTGTTTTTGAGGTCTGAATGATTGATTTTTGATGGATTTAGAGTGATATATGGTTTTTAATGAAAGTGTTTGAGAGTGTTTTGGATGATATTGATTATGTTTTGGAAATTCATGATGATTCTTAGTAGAAATATGAAGCTCTATGATATTCTGATAGGTTCTGTTAAGGTTCTGATTGGTTCTGATACCTTCTATATAGCTTCTCTTTTGTTCTGATTTTCTTTTGTATGAAGTATGGATTGATGATTGATGAAGGTTGAAATCTTTTGAAAGCTTATTGAATAGTTTTTGATAGTTTGGAATGGTTTTAGTATGAGTTATAAGAATCTACTGCTCTCTATAGACCTTCTATAGAGCCTCTGTCTCTGCTCTGTCTCTATTCTGTGCTGTTCTGTAGATCTTCTGTAAGTGTTCTGTAGAATGTATGTGTGAATTTGAAAAAGTTTCCTAACATTTGGAAAGGATGAATCTAAGTTCAAAAGATCTAAAACAAATGGAGAAAGCAGCTGCTGAAGATAGAAGAGAAGACTGGAGTGACAATGACAGTAGTGAGCTATGAAGAGACATTGTAGTGGCTCTAGTGCCTCTTCGCATCAGACACACCTCTTGGGAGGTGTATCCACGACCTAAGAAGGATTATTGAGAGTCATTATTGATTATTGTAGTGAGGAGATGATGTACTATTGAGAGAGAGAGAGAGAGAGAGAGAGAGAGAGAGAGAGAGAGAGAGAGAGAGAGAGAGAGAGAGAGAGAGAGAGAGAGAGAGAGAGAGAGAGAGAGAGAGAGAGAGAGAGAGAGAGAGAGAGAGAGCCAGAGATAGCCAATTTCTATCAAAACAATGTATCTGTATATGAGAGATTGAGAGAGAAAACTATGAAGACATTGAAGATGAATACTATGTGATTTATTTTCATTCAAAAATAGTGTATTCTTTTATGTTCCTTGTTTTATTGATGGATTCTATGAAGATGTTGAAGATTATGGTTGATTCTATCAAATCCGTGGGAGATATCTACTATGATGTTGCATGAAGATTTGTTGTTTTCTTTGTTTTGGTCATCAAAAGAATGAAATAAAAGCTTGTTGATGTTACAAGATAGATTTTCTTGCAGTAGAACCTCTTTTTCCCTTGGTGTTCCTCTTGGGGTTCCATCAAAAAAGGATGTTTCTTGCAATCCATGAGGATGCACCTTATTTCTTCCAAGTTTTTGCCCTTGCACTAGTAATAGGGCCTTGAGAATCCATCTCGAGTCACGTAGATCGTTTGAGTAGGACAACCCAGAGGCAAGGAATTTATAGCTAGAGTCCCCTTGGCATCCAAATGTCCTCCTACGTTCAAAGTAACCCACAGAAAGACCTCTCATGGTGGGTTTGGTCAACATTCCCGTCATGGTTATTTAGAACCCCCTTGGATAGGATTCGCGGTGGCTGGTTGGGAGTGGCTTGGCATGCCCTCCATGAATTCAAGCTGATTCATCATTCAAATTTCTTTTGTGAGCTTGGATCATAGATTCCTTTCACAGACAGTGATTCTAGATTTACAAGCACACACAATAATGAAGGGAGTGCTCAAGACATCTGCTAAGGTGGAGTTCCGATCTTTGAACGCTTAGGGTTGCCCTTCTTGGGTCTTTCTTGCCTTGGAATCATTTGCCATTATCTTCTAAGGGATGGAGAATACCCTATTCTCGACCTCACTTCTATGTAATAGGAGCGAGCAATTATGCTATTGGATTTACATCTGATAGTTTTCAGATGGTAGCTTCCCTAAGTTGCTAACCTTTGGTTCTTATCTTAAGGTCCAGGTTTTAGATGATTCAAAATAGGATTTCAATTGGTTGGTTGGTAACCATTTTTCCACCTTAGAAATTTATCAGGATTCTAAGTTTACTCTAGGGTTTCCTTTCCTCAAGATAGTAAGAACTTTTGTTCATTCCTCTCGTAAGGCAAGAGTAAACTAAGCCCATTTACAATCCTTAAATAGTTGCGAGCATCGAGTGTAACGTGGTGAATGGTTGTTCTTCTTGTGGATACGACATTTGAGTTTTCTTGTGTTAGCCTCGAGATGTATCATATTTTGAAAATGATATCTCCAAGAGTGTTTTGGACTCATCACGATTGGTTATTAAGATAGAGACCAAAGAGCATGTTTACTTGACTCTAAATCAAAATATGGTTGTAATAACAATTTGACCTATTTACGATTAAATCCTAGCTAAGTCGAATTAAATCCTAGTCTTATTTATCATATAGGATTTCATTTACCAAACTGCCTCTTGCAATTTAGTTTAGCACTTCACACGTGCATCTTAAATATATCTTTAAGATGAATCCCTATTATGTAGTGCAATTGGAACTGTCTATGATGCCACATAAATCTAGTTGCAGTTCTTTCCTGAGTTGATGATACGATGCAGGATTCCCATTCATGAAAATTCCTTCTAGTGCATTTATGCAAATCATTAAGCGCGACCTAAGTATTAAGTACGAATGTACATGACATCATAAATGCGAGTTAATTCATTGTAATGGTCTACAGGATGCAATTGACCTATATGGAATATTTATGTACATTGGAAATCTATGATGCATTTGCAAAAGTTCAAACCTAATACTTGGCTTAATACTGCAACAACCTGTAGATGCTTAATCTATTCATGGCTAATCATGGTTATGAGGCCTTTTCAACTACCTTTTGAGTTATGCAAGCTACACGACGCAAAGTATGACTTCTTCCTAATGATGTCCATGCTTAAATGTTCGGTTCAAAGTACTAGTCACGGTAGCGATACCTAGTTTTGGAGTGTCGAATTAGCGTTTACACCCAATAACCCATTTGTGTTGACAATGGCATCTTTGCCCGATCCTCCTTCCATAGTCATAGCCTTTCTAGTTACTTGTAAGAGTTTGTGCTTTTGGGCCATTACAGAGCTTGGAATACGGCCTTCACTCCTCTCAGAGCACTCCGTTGTGTGGGAGTTTCCTACGCCTTGCCTTGACTTTTGCGATCTTTTTTTCAACTAGAGGCAGTCAATGGAGATATCTTAGAAAGTGGCGATGGGGAGAGAGGGTACTGGAGCCTTTGCCCAAGAAAAGAATTGCCCTTGTGCCTCTTCTCTCTCTCTCTCTCTCTCTCTCTCTCCCCTCTCTCTCTCTCTCTTTCTCCCTTTCTCTCTAAGTTTCCCCTTTCTCCTCCCTCCCTCCCTCCCTGCCTCTCTCTCTCTCTCTCTCTCTCTCTCTCTCTCTCTCTCTCTCTCTCTCTCTCTCTCTCTCTCTCTCTCTCAAGTTTGGCAATAGGGGGGGAAAGGAGAGATTATTGTGTCCTTCTTAAGGGGGGGGGGGGGAATTTATAAGGGGAAGATGGGTAATAAATGGGGGGGTGTTGCAACAAAGGCCCCTTAGCTCTACTCCAACCGCTTGTACACCTATCACCATGTAGCCTCAAAAGGAGAGGTAGTTGGGGGGGGGTTTGGTTTGGAGGAGGCACACATGTGCCCCTCCCCCCATCAAAATCATCAACATTGTTGCCCTCGTGGTCCCCGACAGCCTACTGCCCACCATGTCATTCCCTTTTGCTGTCATGATCTTCTCCTCCATCCTCGTCGACTACTGTTTAGCTCCCGCCTCCCTCCGGCTGGCGGCATTGCCAAGGAAGGGGGTCGTAAAAAATTTTCATTTTAATTGATTAAAAAAAGGGGGGGTCCTTACAGCCGTGGAATATTATATCCTTACCCCCTTAAGGAATTGAGATGTCCTCATCTCGAAAGGAATTGGGGGTATTGTTGGTTGAGAGTACTCTCGTCAATCCATGTGGCATCTTCTTCTCGATAGTCCTTCCAATGGATGAGATACTCCTTCAGGGTTCTACTCCTCAATCTTTTTTCCCAAATGTCTAGGATTCTATCTTGCCAAATCTCAAGGACTCCTTGGCTTGGCATTACAACTTGTTGATCATTGAGTATATGGCTAGGATTGGATACATATTTCTTTAGTAGGCTAACATGAAATACATTGTGAACCTTTACATTCTCGGGGAGTTGGAGTTTGTAGGCATTGGGCCCTAGGCACTTGAGGATCCTGTAGGGTCCACAATACCTTGGACTCAGTTTCTTAAATTCTCCTAATGATAAGAAACTCTTCTTAGGTCGTTATACATGAATAAAAACCCTATCTCCCCATTGAAGAGCCGCTCTTGTCTATTTAGATCTTCATAGGCTTTTTGCCTATCCTTGGCGGTTCTAATGTCCTATCGAATGGCCTTGACCTGGTCATCCATTTCTTCTAGCATTCTCTTGGAAGATTCTACCCTTAAGGTAGGATCTCAAAAGTTCAATGGAGTATGGCAATCATGCCCATTGAAAAGGTATCATTTGAATGCTTTGTTGATAGGAAGCATTATAGGCAAACTCTACCAATGGTAGATATTGGATCTATTTTTTGGGCTCTCGACAGCAATATGCCCTAAGAATGGTTGACTCTCTTTGCTTGGCCATCAGTTTTAAGGTGATTGGATGTACTAAAATAGAGTTGTCCCAATGGCATTGAATATCCCTCTCTAGAAGCGAGATGTAAAGAGGGAGTCGTGGTCACTAATGATCCTTCTAGGCAACCCATGGAGTCTGAATATCTCCTTGATGAACAATCTGGCAATATCTAAAGCTTTATAGTTTGTCTTGACTAAAATGAGATGTGCAACCTTGGTGAGCATATCTACTATAACCATAATTGAATTGTATTCTCCTTGAACTAAAGGTAATCCAACAACAAAGTCCATGCTGATAAATTCCCACTCCATTTCGGGAATGTCAAGAGGTTGTAGCTTCCCAGGCACCTTGACATGCTCCACCTTAATGCGTTGGCAAGACAAACACTCCATGAAATATTTGAGTACATCTCCCTTAAGCCTTTATCTCCTCCTGACCATGTTGAGGGTTTTGATGTATCCAGGATGGCTTGAAAAGGGGGAGTCATGTGCTTCCCAAAGTATTCTCTATTTGAGTTTCTTGCTTGAGGGTATGCACAATCTTGTCCTAAAATAGACAAGTCCCTCATTGATGAAAAATTATTGATACTTGACCTTAAGTTTAGGGTCTTAGTCCTTTCCAAAATCTCCTTCATCATCTTTAGATATTCCGAGTCATGGCTAGCTTTCTCCTTTGCTAATTCAAGGATAGCGTTGCTAGGCATTGATACCATAGTTGCCAATGATTTCGCCATTGAGGGTTCCTCCATAATAAGAGAGTTGAGGAACGCCTTGCAACTTATGGCATCAGCGACTACATTCTCTTTGCCATCTCAATGTCATATTCTTGCAGAACCTCAATCTAATGACATTGCCTCATATTGAAGTTAGTCTAGGTGAAGATCCATTTAAGGCTCTTATGGTCCGTGACCAAAGAGAACTCGTTGGCAAGCAAATAGTGTCGCCAAATTTTGAGGGCCTGAATAACTGCTAGTAGCTCCAGGCCATGGGTGGCATGATTCCCTTCATGGGGTTTTAGATTTCCCGAAGAATATGCTATAGGATGGCTTTCTTGCATTAATACATAGCCTAGTGCAAGTGAGCTAGCATCTGTGACAACTTCGAATTCCTTGTTCAAGTCATGGAGTTTCAAAATTGGTGTTGTCACTAAGCTATGCTTGAGTTGATCAAAACTTGATTGTTCAGTGGGCATCCACACTATGGCAACCTGCTTTTTCAACAAATTTATGAGGGGTGTTGCGATGAAGGCATAGGCCTTAATGAAGATCATGTACCAACCTACTAATCCAAGAAAGCTACGTACTTCTTTAACAGTAGTTGGTGGAGGCCACTCTTGGACATCCTTAATATTTGTAGGATCTACAGAGATTCCTTCATTTGACACAATAAATCCAAGATATTTGATCTACCTTTTGAGGAAGGTGCACTTTTTCTTCTTAGCATAGAGCTTATGAGTCCTCATGGTCTCAAGGATGATGCAGACTTGGGATTCATGATCCTCCTTTTCCTTGGAATAAACCAAGGTGTCTTCAAAGAATACAAGCACAAATTCATTGGCATATGGTCTAAAAATGTCATGCATTAGCTTGTTGAAGGTGGTAGGGGCATTAGTCAATTCAAAAGACATTACTATGAATTCAAAGTGAGCATATCTGGTGTTGAATGCCGTCTTAGGAATATCCTCTTCTTTGACGCGGATCTGGTAGTATCCTTACCTCAAATCAATCTTGGAAAATATTTTTGCTCCCTGCAATTGGTCAAGTAACTCGTCTATCCTTGGGATAGGATATTTATTCTTGATGGTTACTTGGTTCAGGCCTCTATAATTGATGCAAAGGCGAAGTGTACCATCCTTCTTCTTTTGGAACAAGATTGGAGCCCCCTAAGGAGAATCGATGGGACGTATGTACCCTTGGTCCAATAGCTATTTGAGTTGTTCTTTTAACTCAATAGCTTTAGGAATGGACATCTTGTAGGGCCTTTTGTGAGTGGTGTAGCTCCTGGTATTAGCTTAATCTCATGATCCACTTCCCTAGGTGGTGGTAATTCAATCAGTTATTCTGGGGATACTTTCGCATACACTTTTAGCCATGATGGTTCTTCATTGGAGTCCTCTACCTGTTCTAATTTGTTCAGCTTGATCACATAGACGGGTAATCCTTTTCTTATTCCTTGAGCTACTCGCTTTGCTTTAGCTAGTTGGATCTTTGGTTTACATGCTTCTCCTTGTGTAGTAACTAGCTCACCTTAGGATTCCGAAAGAAGACTTGTCCTTTCCCATTGTGGATGTGAGTGTTGTTGGGGATTAGCCAATCTATCCTGAGTAGGCACAACTCCTAGATTCATTACCCTGAACTTAACAGATGTGGGCTCATTTTCGAGTAGGAATTCCACCTTAGTAGTTTGTCTAGTGCAAGTTATTTCTCACCCATTTGCTAGTTCGACAAGAAAAATATGTGCAACTATAGTGGCTATCCCTAACCTTCTTGCACAAGTGATTTCTCACCCATTTGCTAGTTCGACAAGAAAAATATGTGCAACTACAGTGGCTATCCCTAACCTTCTTGCACAAGTTGGTGAAATGAAAGAATGAGTGGTGCCACAGTCAATTAAGGTTTTTAATTTCTTACCTTGGTAATCCAATGGTGTTTGGGTCACAAAAAATTGGTGGTTTGGGCCCTTTTTATGGAGAGCGGCATGAATGGATGCTCTCTCAATCTCAACTTCCATGGAGGGGTCTTCTTCTTCATTGATTCCCTTAGTAGAGATATTGGAAGTTTTTTCCCTTCCCATTGCTGTATGGCCACGGCCACAAGTAGCTCTAGCTTGGCCACTGAATTTTTCTTGGCGTGATGCTCTCTGCCAAGTTTGGGGCATTCCCTTTTGAAGTGCCCAAGTTCATTATAGTGAAAAGTTTGCAGGCTTTGATCACTTCTTTGAGTGGGGACAAAGTCACTGATTGCATTTTCCCGTGGCTTCTTTCATTGGCCTTGGCCCTATTCTTGCACCCTTTTAAATTGAGCTTTCAACATCCCTAGATTCTAGTCTTTGTGAGATCAGGGTCTATTATTCCTAGGCTTTAGCTGGACTTCTTAGGCAATAGGTCCCGCTCTTATCAATGCATCTTGCAAATCTAAAAGATGCATTCATTCCAACCGAGTGTTCATTGGTGGTGGGTTTAGCCCATCACAAAACTTTGAGACTTGTGGGGGAATACTCATTGTCGGAGCGTATTTCAACAAGGAGACAAATCTCGAGTAGTACACCTCCAAAGACAAGCCCAACTATTTCAATTTGAAGACCTCATTCATCTTCTGAGTTCTGTATGCAAGTGGCATGTACCTTCCCTGCACTACTTTCTTTAGTAAATTAACCCAAGTTATTGTGCCTCTGCTTCGTCTTTACACCATTGCTTCCACCAGAGCCTAGCTTCACCAATAAGCTTACTTGGCAATCATAGCCTAGTTTATAGGTGTTGTTCCTTTTGCACTGAAGTAATCCTCCATAGATTCAATCCATACTTTGGTATAAGCTTCAACAGTCTTCCCTTTTCCGTCAAA
Source organism: Lygodium microphyllum (assembly GCF_053477565.2). NCBI lineage: Eukaryota > Viridiplantae > Streptophyta > Polypodiopsida > Schizaeales > Lygodiaceae > Lygodium > Lygodium microphyllum. Next base: position 79,241,883 of record NC_141139.1, read on the forward strand.
TTTTGGTGGTTTAATTTGTTTGAGAAGAAACTTCTTCTCTTGTGCCTCTATTGGGCTTAGTGCGGAAACAAGACTCTGGTTCTACGCTTTGGGTTATATTTGATTTTCAATTAAAAACTTTGAGTTAAGATTACATTTACACATCTCTTCACAACTTATCTCAATGCGCAGTTTATTTTTCATCAATACTATGCAACAAATCAAATGAACATAAAATTCTTATTTATCCATAAAGAAGCATAAGCCTCAAGTACAATTATTCAGGAATAGATAGAGATTAGTTGGGATGATTTTCTTTTTAAAATATACATCAATGCCAGATTCCCTATTGGATTTAGCTACAGGGATATAATAGTAATTTGGATTGGGAGAATGGATTCTCAAGAAGTGATAAGTCATGGGAAGTTCAAGAATCCCCGTTTTTGATAGCCATAACGTTCGTTTGGCCCCATTACTTTGATTCTGCCTATTGGCAAGACTTTGACCACCTCATCATAGATATAGCGATTGTGTTCTACTTGCCAACATCCGATGTGTAGGATCAAATTTACATGAGCCATATGGAAGATGAATAACTTGATACTCTTCAAGTCTTCCAACCATTTTAGCCTCTTCAAATTGTTTTGAAGATAGGCAAGCCGATTGGCATCTATATAGTAGTATCTCGTGCTCCAAGTCCAACGCCTTTCTACATACAACACTGAAGGGTTGTAGAGTCAATCCAAGATTCCCATCATGTTGGATTGTTGGTAATAACTTGAAGAGTTCATAGCCGTCTTGAACATGATATATGAAATACGAGGAACCTGATCCATGCCTCGTAAGTCTGAAAGTGGCAAAAATCCACAAATGAGTAACAGAAAAAATACTTCTAGTGAAAACATCGTTTTACTCTTCCTGATTTATTCCTATCTTAGTTGTTTTATTTGTTGGTTTGCTCTCATACCAACTATAATATGCCAACTTAACGACTATCCAAGCACATTTTTAATAGTCCATCAAGAAACGAATTTAAGTGTCACTCCTTGGCACTCCTATGGAATTTTTCGGGGTTTGTCACCTAGGGTTTCCTCAAGTCCGCCTTGCAACCAAATGTTCACGTCCAAGAACCCTTTAGGATCAAACCTGAAATTTGGGTTCCTAGTGGCCAAGGTCTCCTAACAACAATCTAGCACCGGATCCTGAGTATCCTACTTTACGCAGAGATACCCAAGCTGAAGTAGACCCATGTTGAACTTGGTTCAAAGAGAATGGGAAACAAGAGGGATGTGTTGCTCAACCTCACTGCCCGTAGGTCATAGTCCCATTCCGGTCCCCCTAAAATGGCATGAATCTGATTCTAGCTTACTATTTCCTAAAGATCGTTTGATTGTAGAACCTTGTGAGAAGCCTCCCAGTCTTCTGAGACCACCCTTTCGTAGGATAGACCCGTCTGAGGTTCCGCCCGCCCGCTTCCCTCAATAGGCATTCTTTAGTTATCTAATTAGGTCCTATCACATTTACGTGTGACATTTAAAATCAGCTTCCTTAAATAAGCCTTTTAGGGAACAAGGTTCGTTTACGTAACTTACGACACTGGCATGAAAACACCTCAAACAGGTTCCTTGGAAGCAAACTTTATATTGGCATTTTAACTGAGATACAAGTCTTGTCCAAAAAGGACATTTCCCACAATCCATGAGGATTCATCTTATTTCTTCCAAGTTTTTGCCCTTACACTAGTAACAGGGCCTCGAGAATCCATCTCAAGTCATGTAGATCATTTGAGTAGGACGACCCGGAGGCATGGAATTTATAGCCAGAGCCCCCTTGGCATCCAAGCGTCCTCCTATGTTCAAACTAACTCATGGAGAGACCTCTTATGGCAGGTTCCGTCCATGTTCCTAACACAGTTATTTAGAACCCCCTTGGATAGGGTTGGTGGCCGGTTGGGGGTGGCTTGGTGTGCCTTCCATGAATTCAACCTAATTCATTATTCGAATTTCTTTTTTGAGCTTGGATCATACATTCCTTTCACAGACAATGATTCTAGACTTACAAGCATAGACAACAATGAAGGTGAGTGCTCAGGACATCTGCTAAGGTGGAGTTCCCATCTTTGAATGCTCAGCATTGCCCTTCTTGGGTCTTTCTTGCCTTGGCATCATTTTCCATTATCTTCAGAGGGATGGAGAATACCCTCTTCCTGACCTCACTCCTATGTATAAGAGCAAGCAATTATGCTATTAGATTTATATTCGATACTTTTCAGATGGTAGCTTCCCTAAGTTGCTAACCTTTGGTTCTTATCTTAAGGTCCGAATGATTCAAACTAGGATTTCAATTGGTCAGTTGGTAACCATTTTCCCACCTTAGAATTTTATCAGGGTTCTAAGTTTACCCTAGGGTTTCCTTCCCTCAAGATAGCAAGAACTTTTGTTCATTCCTCTCGTAAGTCAAGAGTAAACTAAGCCCATCTACAATCCTGAAATAGTTGCGAGCATCGAGTGTAACGTGGTGAATGGTCGTTGTTTTTGTGGATATGACATTTGAGTTTTCTTGTGTTAGCCTCAAGATGTATCATATTTTGAAAATGATATCTCCAAGAGTGTTTTGGACTCATCACGACTCGTTGTTGGGATAGAGACCAAAGAGCATGTTTACTTGACTCTAAATCAAAATATGGTCGTAATAACCATTTGACCTATTTACGATTAAATCCTAGTTGAGTTGAATTAAACCCTGGCCTTATTTATCATATAGGATTTCATTTATCGAATTGCCTCTTGCAATTAAGTTTAGCATTTCACATGCGCGTCTTAAATCTATATTTTAAGATGAATCTCTATTATGTAGTGCAATTGAAACTATCCACGATGCCACACAAATCTAGATGCAAGTCTTTCCTCAGTTAATGATATGATGTGGGATTCCCACTCATGAAAATTCCTTCTAGTGCATTTATGCAAATCATTAAGCGTGACCTAAGTATTAAGTGTGAGTGTACACCAGCAAACAAGATTGCTACACACAGACTACAAGCACGAATATCCTTTTGGAAGAAGACCGTGATATCAATTTCATCATCCGCAAAGAAGAAATACTGCAAAAAGCCATTTTAAAAAAAAGAGAAATAAGCCTTGTAAACCTGACTTTGAGCTACGCTCATCCCGCTAACAAGATTTTGAGTGTGTGAGGTCTTTTGGAATTTTGCAAGATATCCGATCAAACCATGGAAGATTTTATGGCCAAAGGTGATTTACTAGAACCAACCATGGAGCAAAAACTAGATCTAATTATGATGCAGCTTCAAGAAGAACGAAGAGCACGTCAAACTTTGCAAGCTCAATTGGCCAATCTGCAACAATCTACTACCGACCAAGATGGACCGCAATCTGAAGATCTTATATGACATACGATCGATGCGACACTTGAATCGCAATCTATTCGAAAAGAAACAAAGATAAGTAAAAGAAATTTCAAATTTCGTACTTTCAATGGGTCACATGATGGAAAGACTGTACTTGCTTTTATCAGTCAATTTGATGATTATTTCCATGAAGAACAGTATGCTAAGAAAGACAAAATTAAGTGTGTCACTAATCATCTAGTGGATAGAGCATCCCTATGCTGGCCACAAAAGCATTGATTGTCCTACTACTTGGGAGACTTTCCAAAATAAATTTTTGCAAAATTTCCTTCCACCCCAATTCCATAGAAAAGCAATTAAATAGTGGGATCTTCTGCAGAGTAGAGGAATCGTGAGCCTATTTCACAATATATCGAGCGTTTTTGGAATGCTTTATTACAACTTCGAATGCTCAAAGATGTGCCTGAGTCAACCCATAAACACAAGTATATGTCTGGCTTACTTGGACATTTTTATGCGGAGGTGAACATGTTCAAGCCAAGGACTCTCAAAGATGCAATTTCCTTGGCCCATGATACTGAAGACAAAATTTGAGGACGAGAGAAGAGACCACAACAATTTCAAACTAATGGTAGCTTTGATTCAAAATAATTCAATTCAAATTTTTGAAGATTCAACCAAAACTGTTTTCTTCCATCTTCATTCCATAAATCTTGGACACGACCCCTTGCTTTACCATCAAACACAAATCCAAATCCTAAGCCATCTTTCTAGCCAAATCCCAACATTCCTAAACTTTCCGCTATTACCAATAATGTTTCTAAAGCCAAACCCATAATGTGTTACAAATGCCATCAACCTGGACATCTAGCGGCGAATTGTCAATCCAAAAAGCCAACTGTTCACATCAACTATTTGGGAGCAACAGAAGATGAAGAACATGAAGAAATGCCAGATTTCACGAAAGACGATGACGATATCGGTACCACTTCAGATACTTTACTAGGTATGCCAAATCCCCATTCTTTATTAACGATGAAATGTTTTGTGCATGACAAAGAAAAGTCTGTTTTACATGATGATGGGAGCACACACGATTTTATTTTTGCAAAATTGGTCAAAGAATTGAATTTACATCTTGTTTCTACTCATTATCGCATCAAGGCTGCATTCTTAGGTACTAGATACAATGGAACACAAGAAGTGCATGACTTAGAAATTAAAATTGGTGACTATGTTGAACGTAGAAATTTCTTAGTTGTGCCTTTACAATCTAGTGACATTATTTTAGGAATGCCTTGGCGTCATCAGTATAATCCCAATATAGATTATTCCATGCATTCAATGAAGATTCATTCTAATGGGAAATAAATCACATTGCATAGTATGCACACTTTTGATCATTTTCCATTGCTTAGTCATACACAAGCTAAATGTGCATTATGGAAAGGTAGCAAATCCTACTTAATATGGGTGAATGAAATTGAAGCTAAAGAAAATCATATGCATCCTAGGCATGCACAATTTCTTTCACAATTTCAAGATTGTTTTGCTGTTGACTTACCACCTGGCTTACCACCTATACGTCCCAAAGATCACAAAATAGACCTAATCCCTAGATCACAACCACCATGTAAAGCACCATATAGACATAACCAAATTGAACAGAAAGAAATTTAAGCCCAAGTTCAAGAGTTGTTAACCCGAGGACTCATTAGACCCAATACTTCTCCGTTTGGTGCACTTGCCCTGTTAGTAAAGAAGAAAAACAATACCTTTAGGATGTGCATTGATTATCATACCCTCAATAAGATCACTATTAAGAATAGATATCCGATTCCTAGAGTAGACGATCTTATGGACAAACTACAAGGGTGTGCAATATTTAGCAAGATAGACCTTTAATATGGATACAATCAAGTACTACTGGACAAGTTCAAAACTGCATTTAGAACACAATTTGGACACTATGAATTCCTTGTTATGCCTTTTGGTTTAACTAATGCTCCAACCACATTCAGTCGTATAATGAATTGCATATTTTTGAAGCATCAACATTGTGTCATTGTTTTCTTTGATGACATATTGGTTTTCAGTAAGAATAAAAATGAGCATTATGAACATTTATATTTGGTTTTCAAATTATTGAAAGAGAATCAATTATATGCTAATCCTAAAAAGAGTGAATTTTTCCAAACACAAATTGAATACCTAGGACATATTGTTTCATCTGAAGGTATTAAAGTTGACCCTAAAAAGATAGAAGCAATTTTGAATTGGCCGATACCTAAAAATGTGCACAAATTACATTCTTTCTTAGGTCTTGCTAGCTTTTACAGAAAATTTGTGAGAAAATTTTCATTGCTTGCATTACCTTTGACAAAATTATTAAAGAAAGGCATTGTGTATCATTGGTCCGACAATCAACAAAAGTCCTTTGATTTACTGGAACATGATTTAACTTATGCTCCTGTATTGCAATTACTTGACTTCAATAGACCATTTTTCCTAGTAGTCTCACTGATGCTAGTGGATCTGGAATAGGAGGAGTCCTTATGCAAGATTCCCATCCCATAGCCTACTCTAGCTACAAACTTAAACCCTCTGAACTTAAGTATTCTACCTATGATAAGGAATTGCTAGCTGTAGTACAAGCTTTACATCAATGGAAACACTATGTAATGGGATCTAAATTCATGATCAAAATTGACCAACAAAGCATTAAACATCTCCTTAGTCAACCACAAATATCTGATCGACACATTAAATGGGCTGCTTTTATTCAAAGTTTTCATCCACAAATACAATATCAATCTGGAAAAGAAAATGTTGTTGCCGATGCTTTAAGTAGAAGACCGACTATTCATAATATCCCTGTGATATCTTTTGACTCTCTTCTCCCTATGAAAGATACCTATGACCAAGACCCTACTTTTCAAAGTGATTGGAATAAATTAGTTTCAAATAATTGGATTCCAATCGATTCATTGTCTTACGCTGATCGATTTATGTTCTATGAAAAAAGATTATGTGTAACTGTTCCATTTTGATCATTTGTCTTGCATGAAATTCATTGTCCCCCATACCAAGGCCATAGAGGAATTATTTCTACTTTACGTAGATTGATTGAAGATTTTTATTGGCCACACATGGAATCTGATGTATCTAACTTTGTATCTGAATGTTTAATTTTTCAAAGAGTTAAATGACACCATGGTAAACAATATGATTTATTAATGCCTTTATCAATTCCAAAATGACCATGGGAACAGATTTCAATGGATTTTATCACTGGTTTGCCTAACACTAAAGCTAATCATGACATGATCTGGACTATTGTCAATAGGTTTAGCAAACAACCATATTTCATTCCATGCAAGAAAATGTTAACTACATCTCAAGCTGCTCAATTGTTTTTGAAAATTATTTTCACTAATCATGATTTGCCAAAAGTTATTATTTCTTATCATGATTCTAGATTCTACAATAATTTTTGGATTACTTTGTTTGCTAATTTAGGAACAAAGATTGATTTTTCATTTGCATTTTATCCTGAAACAAATGGACAAACAGAAGCTACTAACAATACCATTTTAGATCTTTTGCGTGCATACACAATTTCAAAATCACAAACATGGGATAGACATTTACATTTACTTCAATTTGCATGCAATAACACACCACATACAACTACACAGAAAGCACCATTTGAAATTATTTATGGATATAGATTACCTACTCAGTTACATCATTGTCAAGCAAAGTTCAAGCTGCTGATGATATTGCTAACATGCATGCTACTATTTTTGATGAAGTTAAAGATATGATTGCGAAAGCCTAGCAATTATACACAAAACAAGCCAACAAGAAAATAAAAGCTATGAGTTTCAAAGTTGATGATTATGTTTGGTTACGCATTGAAAAGAGAAGATTACAAAGTGTTGACAAACACCCTGTTGTAAAGTTAGCTCCTCGATTTTATGGACCTTTCAAGATCATTCACAAAATCAATGACAATGCATTTAAACTAGAATTACCACAATACTGAAAAATCCACAAAACTTTTCATATCAGTTTATTACGACCTTTTAGAGGCCAATTACCTGTACATCGAGTCTATGAAAACCCTCCTTTTCTAGAAGAAGAAACTGAAATCCTTGAACCTGAAACTATTCTAGATATACTGACTTTATGTTCACTAGAACTAGCCATAGATATTCTAGATATTTGGTTAAGTTTAAAAATCATCCTGCTGAAGAGGCCCAATGGATGCACGCTCGAGACCTAAGTGCTTACCTCTCACTGCTGGCTCCATATTGAGCTAATAGAAATTGAGGACAATTGCTATCCCACCCCGGGGGTATGATGCCAAGAGACATATTCCATGGTGGATTCCGTGAGGTTTTGTGATGAATTCCGTAAAATTATATTTGTTGTCGGGGCTCATACACAAGGTGGATTCCTTGTGCGAAAAGTCGATGGGGACGCCTGTCCTTTTCGGATGTCTTGTTAATTTAACATGCAAGGGGGTGATTCCATAGCAGGTGACTCCGCAAAATATATATTTAAATTAATGGACGTTTATGAGTTTAGAGTGTGCACTCGTAATAAATTAAGGTTAGGATTGAGTTCTAACCAATTTATTTATTTTGTAGCTGAAGGCTGCTAGGTATTCACTTTTGTTAGTTTAATTTTATTATTTTATAACAATTGTGAATGCTTCAGTTGATGTGTAGAGTAGGCAGCAGTGGCGTTGGGAAGCACTGGGCGATAGCGTATATTCAAGTTATTTAGAAGAAATCATCATTTTGATGGGCGCATCTTAGGCGTGGTGCCAATATTTATTTTGAGGGGCTTATTTATTGAAGCGCCTGACATTTATTTATTATTTTGCATGTACATAGATGCATGATTTAAATTTTTATTATTGAAATTGTATTTGGGCACAGCCTGACTCTTTGGGCGCCCACCAATCGCTTTAATTCTTTAGTGTGACAAAAGCAAACACAAAAGCTAAAGCATGCTAATTGTAAATTGGGCTATTTTTTGAGCTTGGAGATGAATAATATATCAAATACATGCTTTGTGGAGTGCTCACACAAGGCATGGGGGGAGATTGTACCCAATTGGTCTTCTTGCTTCATGTCGTGCAAGTCTTCTCTCTTGTTTTTTTGTGCAAAAGTAGAGTTTTTTTTTTCTTGAGGACCTTCCGATGCTCACTACGTACGCATACAGCATCCGATCTGTGCACTAGTCCAACAAGTTCTATAGACTTTTGATATTTATTTAATTTTCTCATAATGATAGTTTCAAGGTTAACTAGTATTTCATAGTTGTTTTCACTTCAACATTTGTAATATTTTAGGTTAGATGGGTCAACTCATGATATTGATGCTCTCGATAATATAATCATTAATATCAACATTGCATTTGTTTTCAACAGGAAAATAATTTTTATTTTATTCTACTCATATTCTATGATCTAATCGATGATGTCTGACCATTTGTAGAACTTTCAACATTATCTAGAAAGATCAATTTTCATTTAGCTATGTCCTAAGTGCAATGTTATTGTTTTTTGAAAATTTTATTCTAGGCAATGCAAAAATCCTGTGTAATTTTTATTTCATCTTTTAGACATCAAATTATATTTCCACGGACCTAATTTATGGGTGTCTAGTATATATTTTCCTATACAATTTTGTATTGATTTAATACATTGATTATTTCATGATATTATCTAAATAATTTTCCATAAATTATTATAAAATTCATATGCATATATTTATCATTAGCAAAATGAAATAGAGATAGTCACTATCAATGAAAAATTATAAAATATTCCCTTTTCTAACAATGTCTTTAATTTTTGTGTTATTATGATCACATACGTCTTTAACTAAATAACAATAAATATCACAAAATAAATTATAATTAAAACATTTTATTAATGATAAGTATATAATCCTTTTTAAAGTCATTTTAAATTAAATATTTAATTATTATATTACTTAGGTTATTTTCATACGCGACAGTTCATATGCATTTTCATTAGAATGTGTTTATAATCGTTTAAAGCGAAATAAAGTGATAAGCTTATAAGATATTACATTTTTCCAAACTAATGAGATATTACCTCTCTCAGGTTTGCTGTGACAGGGGTCTTCTCAATTCCTACTGTGTAATTTTCTCCATTGGTTGTGTTCCTTGCTTCCCTAGCTTCAAATGTACTTTTTGAATATTTACAACCTCAGAGAGCCATCAAATGTCAAGCCAAATTGACGTGGTAGTTCAAGGAGAGTTGGTGGTCATCTGAAAAATTTCACCAGCATTTTTCTTAGCAATATGGTCATATGGGACGAAGGCATAGCAGGGGATAGAGAAAATGAAAATATGATAGAAGGGGGGTATTTTTCTCTTTCAAGGCACAAAGCTTCAATAGATAAGAGAAGTAGAGAAAATTTTCCATCATCAAGAGGTCTTCATTCTTGCTTTTTTTGTAAAGGAGAGGGGGTGTATTTATAGGCATGACGGGGAGTATGCAGTTAACTCATTGATTTGGCTACTTGTCAAGAGCCAATTAAGCTTTATTAAATATTCATTTTGATTGCCTACCTGTTGGATGGTGGCATGGGGATGATTTTTTAATGCTTTATCTCTCTCTAGGCATTAAAAAAGTCATGTATTTTTTCTATTTTTTTAAAAACGTTTTTTTTTTCAAAACAACTTCATTGGGTGGTTTTTGGCCTAGTTACTTCATGACTTATCTAGTATATAAAGTCACGTCATACTCTTTGATACTTAACTTACTCAATAGCATGCTCATTCTTGTATGTTCTTCGTCTACCAATTGAAGCTTTTGTGAATTATCTTGTGGTTATGAAATCAATGCAATCCTCAACACATTAAATGGAATCAAAAATGCTAATCCAAATGTAATGCGGAAAAATTTATATGATCAAGCCATCCTTATATTATTTACGAGGAATCTTTGGTTTTTTTTTTGCTAGGAACATTGACGTGTCTTCTTGTGTTGGATTGCGGTATCGGTTTAATGTAAGACTCGATATCAAGAAAATTATATGTGGTCACTTATGTGACAGCTCAACGGGTAATTTTTTAAACACCTCAAGCGCGAATTTATTTCTTGATATGAAGCACTATGAAGGGAATATTACATCCTTACCTATTTTTTCAAAAACATAGTTTTCTCTTCAAAACGACTTCATTTGGTGGTTTTTGGCCTAGTTACTTCATGGCTTATGTAGTATATAAATTCATGTCATACTCTTTGATACTTAACTTACTCAATATCATGCTCGTTCTTGCGCATTCTTTGTCTTGCGGTTATGAAAACAATGTCTTGCGGTTATGAAATCAATGTGATCCTCAACGCATTAAATATAATTGGGAATGCCAATTCAAATATAATGCGAGAAAATTTATATGATCAAGCCATCGTAATTTTATTTACGAGTCATCTTTGCTTTTTGTCGGCTGGGAACATTGAGGCATATTCTCATGTTGGATTGCAAAATTGATTTAATGCAAGACTCGATATCAAGAAAATTACATGCAATCACTTATGTGACAGCTCGACAAGTAATTTTGAAAATGCCTGATCAAGCTTGAATTCATTTCTTGATATGAAGCACTATGCTGGGAATATTACAGCAATGGAACTACATTTCCTAGCCTGTCGTATCAATATTTCTAGGATGGATCTAATTTGAAAGGGAATATTGGTTCACCATTGGGACTTCTGTAAAGAGTTCCACAAGGGTGTCAAAGGAGGCTTTTATTGCTAGCTTGTTCTCGGCTACTTTGATTTTTGCATTCTCACTTCTCATGTACCTATGGATTTGTTCTAGTGCTTGCCTCTTGATTGCATCATGCATTAGGCATTTGGTAGTACCTAGTTTAATTATACTCAATAAGAGAGAATCATAGGGGCTTCACTCTCTGGAAAACTCCAATACCAACATTTCTTCTACTTCCTTTATTTCAAAGTCTTTAAATTTGGATTTTGTTCCATTGCAAAGGGGAAGATATTCAGTTCTAAAGGTATCAAAATTCCATTTTCTAAGGATCACCATAGTGCCATTGTCCTAATAATACCAAATTCAAAGGGTTTCAATAGCATAGGTTATGAAGAACACTCTGCCTACTAGATTCCAATGAGTTGTTTATTAGATAGTGCACCAAGCATCACATATCTTGTTGTTGGGATCCACAAACAAATTCCAAATTTTTTCTTTCTTTATTTTGTGAACCTCAATAGACCATGACTCCTGAAGCTTCTTCACAAGATCCTACTTAATGATGTTTGGGAATTCTTCAATGAAGGCCAAATCTTCCATTGATACTCATTTTTTCTATTTTTCTCTTTAGTTTTGTGGGAAACAATGGCCTATAGTGATACAATTTTTTGTTGCTTTAAACGACAGTGGGATCAATCTATCACATAGAGCCTACATCAAGGCAGTGATATGTTTTTGCTATTGAGGAATGCACTTCTTGTAGAAAGTGAATCTGGCAATGAAGATCTCTAATTCTTCAATAGTAACATGAATTCTACAATCTTCCATTGCTTTTCTTTCTCTTCAATAGTGCCATTGCTTCCATTTTCAGCCTCTCTTAGTGCATGTTGATGGAAGTTTCCCTAGCTGCATATACCAAAAAACATGTATCCCCTATAGGAATACCAAGAAAATGGGAAAACTATTACAATAAAATCTATCTTTTTACACCACTATGAGCATGTTCTTTATACTTGAATTAGCCACAAGAAGAAAACAAATACAAAAAACAACCAATCTTCATGCAATATCATATAGTGAATCTCCCATGGATTTATCACATAAAATCTTCAATATATTCTTTATATTATTCATAGAAACTATCAAAGAACCAAAATAACACAAATGAATTATCAACTTTGAATGGAATTCATCACATTGTTTGAATTCAACTTTGAATGGAATCTCTCTCCTATAGATACAATGTTTCTTCATAAAAACTGATATCTCTCTTACACTATCTCTCTCACATATTCTCTCTCACAATAACACATTGGAATACTAAAGAAATACACTCAATAATCATCTCTTGGTTGTGGAAGCCCCTCCCAAGACTTATGTCTGTTATGAAGGGTCACAAGAGCCACTATATTGACCTTTGGTAGCTCACTATTATCACTCCACTTGAAATCTTCAGTAGTAGTACTTCTTCTACTTCTTTGAGCTATTTAGAGATTTGATTAATCTTTTTTCAAGATTAGAAAACATCCCCAATCTAAACGTCCATCCAATAGATCCCTCATAGAAGCATACTGAACAAAACAGAAGATTTATAAAAGCTCTACAGAATACTTCATAGAAGATCAATAGAAATTATTAAAATCATATAGTTCAAATCAAAACCAATTCAACCCATCAAAAGCCATCTAACACGCTCTTATTAATTTCTCAAACCATTCATTTACAATAATAACCTCTCAATCATAAAGAAAATTGATCAAAACAGAAGTAAAATAGGCCTATCAAAACCAATTAGACACAATACATAACCAATTAGCACATCATAGCTCAAACAAAAACCATCATGAGCTTCTCAAGCCTACTCAATCCATTCCAAAATACTTTCAAACATTCAAAAACCAGATGATCCATCAGAAACTTAAATAAAAACCACCCAAAGTTCCAATAAAAACTAGCAAAAAATATAGTTATTTTAGGGCTAGTCAAACCAACCCCTTAGTGAAGGGATCTTGCCAATAACCTTGGGGGAGGTTTAGCATGCAAATAGAAATCCACCCATCAAGGCACAAGAAGTTTTGTAAACATACACAACCAAGAAATTATCTTATCATCAACAACTATGAAAACATTCATTTTCCATAATATTAAACGATCACTTTAACTATTCCATAGGAGTTAACCAATTTGTCTTTGACTAGGGAAACTGTCTCTTTCCCAAATCAATAAATATTATCTTAAAAAGATAAAGTTAACAAACCAAAATAAGGTCTTTTGAATACTTCACAAAATAAGCTATAGTCCACAACAACTTATTCTTCCTTAGAGTGCAATAACATCAAGTGTTACATGCCATTCATATGTTAAGATGACATATCTCTAGGCTTTCCTTTACATAACAAGATTTTTTTCTAAATGATTAAATACTTCATCATGCATAGTCCATGCACTTTTCTTCATTATACTCCCATGAATAGGCTTTACTTTCAATGAATGCTTATCCATGATTTTTGGGCAAGAATATATTAACTTAGGTACTCATAAACTTGAAAAGACTCACAAGACAAAAGATTTTGAAGAGAGAACCATGGGTTGTTCATAGCGTCAATTCAATGAAACAAGACCCATCATAACTAGCCTATTCAAGGTAGCAATAGTTAGGAGCCTTTAAAGCTAGGAGCTACCAACGGTGCATTAGTGAGCCAATGGGTGAAGGAGTAGTGAAGACCATCTAGCATGGCACATGAGCAAATAGAATGTTGCAATAAGTAGTAGGCTATATAAGGAAAGATGCAAGGAGATCAAGGGTTGTATAGTCAAGGAGTTCAAATATCAAGTATCCAAGGAAAATCAGGATTCAAAGAAAAAGGGATCCCAATGCTTGACTATTATACCTTTCTCGAGTCTCTTTTGGTCTAGCATCTTGAGTGCTATTTAGCAATAGATCTAGCTCTTGTTTTTTCCTCACTTGTCTTGAAGTCATGAGGGTTCAGTGATCCCCTCACTAATGGTTCCTCAAGTACTATGGCATTATCACTTTCCATCTTTGCTGAGATAATTGTATTGTTCTTTTCATATAACAATACATATTTGGATTTGATAGGTTGAGTACACTTTGATATTTGATTACATTATTGTGGCTATGTCGATCTCTATGAACCCAAAACACTGTGACTATAGAGTAGGATATCGGTGTCTACCTATGTTGCCTTTGAGTATGACCACACCCCCTTCCATGGTAGTAGTGCTTAGATCTAATTACACATGGTGACCATGATTATTGTCCCTCCATGCACTAAGCTAAATGCATATGTACTCATATCATTTGTGTGATGTAGATTCTCAAGCACTGTGGTCCATGTCTATAAAGTACCAAACAATACTATCTTCTACCATTTCTTCAATCCTTAGTGACGATGTATCTTAAGTGCAACAATCTTCTTTGTAGTTTTGAAGGCACCATTTGCATTCCACTCCTATGATTGGTAGCAAATTTGCTCTTCTCCTAATTGCTCCCGCTGTGCCACTAAACTTCACAAGTCATTTCTTGGCTTCGCTCAATCTAATTGGTGTCCCCTCAATACCCCCAACTCCACTCCCACTTATTAGGATTCCAATGGCTCACCCATCCAATATCTCCTTTCCAAAATTCTCTAGATCTTCTAATGAGGATTTAGATGCCTTTATCCATCAATTTGATGTGGAATACATGGTCAATTTCCTTGGCTAATTCAAAGAGCCTCATAACATTGTTTTATTCAAATAATTTAGGTTCCAATAATTTAGACAGTTCCAAAAGTACAAAACTCAGACAGTCCTAGAGAAGTAGGAAAAGTACAATAATTTAAATAGTTCCACAACTCAAAACTTAGACTATGAAAGAGATAATACTAATGATGATTAGGTTGTTGACACTGATATCAAAGAAATCCTAAATCAAGAGCACAATTTTCAGGCACAAATGTAGAAGGTCACAAGGGTAAAGGAGGATAAATTGGACATAGTATATCTTGGTGCGAACCAATCAAGATAAGTGCCCAAAATTCCATCAGTAACTCATCAATTTGTTGACTAAGTTTAAAGATGTTTTTACTTGGGAATATTTTGATATGAAAGGACTAGATCTACACTTCTATCAGCACTATATTCCTATGTAATCGAATGTTGTCCTAGCTCGAATGAACCCTCACATGGCTAAAAAAGTCATGTGACTACAAGTTGGATTCATTGCTCCAGTAAATTGAGTAGATTGGATTGCATCAATTTTCATAGTTCTTAAAAAGAACAAGAATTTGTGAATATGTGTGGACTACAAAAGATTACTTTAGCTAGCACGATCTCAAATCCCTTTCCAATCCCCTATTTAGATACTATATTGGATAAAGTGGCTAGCCACAAGATGTTTTCTTTTCTTGATGGTTTCAATGGATACAAGTAGGGACCAAAAATGGGACTGGACACTGGCTTTAAGGCTCCAGCCAGGGCCTCTATGCTCAACCAAAACACCTTAAGGCCTCCCGGCTACCAAGAGCATATGGAGGCTAACCAATTGATCTAGCTTAAACACACATTTGTACTATTTATAGTCCAATGGATCCCTTTCCAAGTCCTCACAAGGAGTACCCAAACATAATGTTGCCTAGCACCTCGTAGCACATACACAAGGAGGAGCACCCCTTGGTAGACTCTCACAGCCCACCATGGCTCTCCTACACCTTAGGGATTGGCCCCAGAATGTGCCGTTCAAACATAAAGCACATATAACACATAGCCCCCTCTTTATAAAAATCATTCTAGGAGATGGAGTATAATCCTCACTAAATTAATCCCCAAAGAGACAAACATACTAAACCTATAACTTGGGATTGCTCACACTCTCAACATGGGTCATTTTTTAATGAAACCAAGTGCTATACGATCCAAGAGTTGATACTCGTTTGATACCATGTATATGGAATGAGATGCAAAGGTGAATTCCCATGAGTGCACAAATAATTTATTTAATCAAATCAGCAATGTGGATGTGCACAACCAATTCTTTTCATGATTTCATATTACTAGTGTACTTGCGACATTGCATAGGGATAGCACCGAGTTTATTCATGCTATTGAACTCTTTAACACTTAAATCAAACAAACCCTATATGCAAAATGCAATAAATAAATCAGTTTTAAAACCATGATCATTTAGCAATTTAATTTCATTTTTTGATCAATGGATCATTGATGGGATCATAAATGCCCTAGGTATTAAAAATATTTTCATGTCATTTTCTTCTCCAAAAAGTAATAAATCACACACTGTAACATGGGAATGGTGCTAAATCTGAGGCTAAACCTTATGCCTTATCCCTATTATATATCCACAAACACATGTATAATTTTTCCTAAATTTCTCTATTTTATCCATTTTTCTATATTTTTTCTATTTATTTATTATTATTAACTATTATTTTTTAATTTTTTGATTCAACTTGATTGGGATTGTT
Source organism: Lygodium microphyllum (assembly GCF_053477565.2). Lineage (NCBI taxonomy): Eukaryota > Viridiplantae > Streptophyta > Polypodiopsida > Schizaeales > Lygodiaceae > Lygodium > Lygodium microphyllum. The sequence goes on from NC_141139.1 coordinate 79,258,478, forward strand.
GAGATTCATGACTAGCTTTCATTTCATCCCATAAGAACATGATTTTTCCACACCTGAAATGGAAAAAACCCTTATTTTTTCACTTTAATACTGCATTTCAGACTTTAAATTATTGATAACAACCATATTTTATTACAAGTTCTATGTATTATTAATCATGGTTCTCAAAGACATATCAATAAAGGCTCATACTAATTTTCATACCACATGCACTTCATTTGGACCATAATATGTATAAAACAAGCAAATTTTCTTCATAAAGTGAACATATTGCTAGATTGTGTGTTTAGGGTCACGAAAATTGAATGCATGGATAGCCATCGAACCTACCATTGATATCCACACATCTCTTGATATCACTTCTTAGAATCCTCTCAATTTTGTATCAATCCAGTGCATGCTAAACAAGCATTCTTCATCATGTTCTTCTCTTTGTATTTCTTGCATGAATGGTCTCTAGGAGGAGAGAGAAAGACTAGATCTAGAACTCCACAACCAAGTAGCCATTCCTTGCACAAAGATAGGTGATGGAGAGAAAAAAATTGAAGAATTAGACCTGCATGATCAGAGTAATGGGTTGTTTCTAGGCTCCAACCCCCCTCTTCCAAGAATCACCATGACGCCCTCTCCCTGATCATGTTCATTTAAAAAATGCTCCCCCCCCCTAATCGTCAAATTTTGGGGGTTAAGGCCCTTCCAAAGGCCATGCCTTTTCAAATCTTTCCTTTATTTGACCCCCCCAAAGTTTTGGCCTCTAGTTCCTCCTGCATTCAGTACCGATTCTAATTTAGAAAAATTCTACATGTTCGTCTTGAAGTCTGGAATTGCCGATAACTTGTGCTACTTCAATTTGGCACCGAAAAAATTATGAAAAATCTCCAACCACTATGAAGGTCCTTCATTTGAATTAATTTGAAATCCCATCTTATACAATCACTTAAAATTGTATGGATCTACGTCTTCTGCTTTCAATGAGCTTCCATTTCTGCTTTTCAAATGACATATTTTGACACATCTTTGGCTCTTTTTCCAATTTAAAATCAGATACTCATTAGTGACCATGGGATAGGGTGACTCAGCTTCTCAAACAGTGCTGGTGATCACTCCTCAATGTCGGCATGATCTCATATTGATTCAATTCAAGCCAAACAATTGGCCTTCAATCGATCTCTTCCAATTCATTCCCACATGAACAACCCATTGGAGAAGAGAGAGGGATGAGAGAGAAAGATTAAATTTGGTTCTTCACAATCAGGCCGCCATTTAGAGATCCAAGGCAAGCGATGCGGAGCAAAAAAAATCAAGAAGTAGGCTGATCTCAACGGATCAAGTGGTTGCTTTCAAGCTCCCTAGCCCCTCTCCCCAAAATTTGTCTCCATGAAGAGGTGCCATTTCTCCATTTTGCATCTAGTAGAACACCCCCCTCCCCCTCAATTAGAAAATTATTAATGGCCTAAGGCTCCCCAAAGGTCACCTCTCCTCAAATTAAGGTTACTTTACATTGCATTTTTTATCCTCTTTGCCTGGTCTTTCGCATCTCTAGCTTTCGGCATTCGATTTTAACTCCAAAAATTTATACATGACTGTCTCAGAGTCTTGAACGACTTGGAGCTTGTTCTGCTTCATTCTAGTACTCAAAAAAATTATGAAAAAATTGTGATCACTACGAATTATGTCTTCCAAAGTGATCATAAAATCCCTCTCAATGGATTCAAAGTCGAGCTATTTGACGGCTATTTGATCTAGGTGGGTTCGAAGTCGAGCTGTGTTTGACAGCTACTCGATTTGGCTGGGTTCAAAGTGGAGCTATTTGACGGCTATTATGCATTAGAGGCTTGTATTTTTATTGAATAAATTTCCTTTAATGGTGCTTGGCTTGCACCCATTATTTTGTCTTTTAAATTTTTTAGGGACTTTGTGATAATGTTTGCTACTTTAGCTTCATCTAATGGAGACTGAGTCAGAGGCATAGATGGCATTCTTGTTTGCATCATATAAGCTAGAATTGAGGTGTATGGATTCAAGGGTACATTTGGTAGATTTGAGTTTGTAGTTGTAGGTGAATTTAACAAAATGGTCACATATGACATGTTCTTAGGCACTCGACTTGAAGTACTTCGGATGTCCATTCAAGGTTCTTTGGATAGATCCTTCCATCGTTTTTGGCTCAGTTGCACTTATTCCCACAATCTAGCATGTGTTTTAGCATCTGCTAGTGTAGTTGGCCTTTGTAGGCTAACATGTTGATGGAGTTTGAGATTAAGCTCATCGATAAATTTATACTTTTGTGAAGGCTCATTAGGAGCTGGATTCATCTTTCAAATAATTTTTTTGATATGCTCAATGTGATGCCTGACACTTTTGATTGCCCCTTGGAATAAATAGTCCAATTGAAGAGATAAAAGATCTTGGAAACCTTGCAGTCAATATTTTTCTAAAAACGCTCTTGTTAGGGCATCATAAGTCCCTTTATTTTGAGTATCCACATTGTCATACCACCTTACAGCTTCATCTTTTAATGCCAATGGAAAGATATGAAGCTTTTGATCATTAGCCACTATTTCATTGGCTATGCAAGTCACTTCAAATGTTTGCATATGTGCATTGGGATCTTCATCACATAGTCCCCCAAATTGGTAAAATCGACTAGTCTTATAGGATTGCGATCCATTACTTCTTTGAATAATGTCCCTAATCCAAAATATTGAGTATAATCAACCCATGTGGGTTCCTTGGGCTCCTTGAATAAGGATCTTAATCCCAACTTGTACACATCCCTTAATTTCTCTATTTGATGAGGGATGTGAAACAAGGACCGTAATTCCAAATCTGACATGTGGTTATCCAAAAAAATTCTTTTAGCTCTTTAAATAGTTGATTTAACCCAAAAGTATATTCTAAATCCCAACTAAAGGAGGATTCATTCTTCCCTATCATGGCCTCAATCTCACTCGTTATACTCTCACTTTGCCCACTCTTTGCCCTAGTGGAACTATCAGTAAACCACTTGGTCCCAATGATACAAGTCAATTTCACTTTCTTTTGATGGTTTTCTATCCAATGATGTGTTAGGTCCAAGAGGCTTCTTGTTTGAGCTAAACGTCATGTCTATATCCAAATTCAGTAATATATTCACCCTTTCTAGCCTCTCTAGTAATCAAGCTTCTTGTCGAGCTACTCGTTCCCTTGCTTGTTGATCACAGGCTTCATTTTGTTATCTTTGTCGCTCCTCAAAATTCATCCACAAATAATTTAGTATGTACTAGTATCATCCTTTGCAAATTCTTTCTACTTATGTGTTTTCTCTATATCTCTAAAGTTGGGATTTTCGTGATGGCATATGTGCTCACTAGTTTGAGAATAGTTGGCAATTCTGGGTAGACTTCTCTATAAGGCAGTTTCTCCTCCTGCTATTGTTATTAAGCCTAAAAATTTTGCAACCTCTCTTATGTATTTTGTGTCAAATGCAACTTTCAAACATTTGGATACACAAAGCCAAGGCAATACATCATCCCACGTGACCCTTCTAAAAGTGCGATAGGCTATCCTATGGTACCAATCATAGTGGTATGAGATGCTAATTATATTTATTTTGATTTCATCTACCAACCCACCTAGGATTTAAATGTCTTATGGAGATTCACCACCCATTTGAGTGCACTTGGACTCTTGAAAAATGCATTAAAAATGACCCACTAAAGGCTAAGCCACTTTAAACTAGGTTTTTAAGCCAACTCCTAGGAGTTGTTGCACCAGATAGGTGGGATTTACTACTAATTTCTATGACTTTGATTAACCTTCCAAGTACTTATAACACTCTTTTGTGGTAGTCCAACTAATATTACATAATGTTCCATGAATTAAATAAATACTCTCAATTCCATTTACATCAATTTTCATAATAACTTAGAGCTGGGTCTCTAGATAAAAGCTAGATAAGCACTAGAATTCTAACCCTAAGCTAGCTAAGCCCCCCCCCCCCCCCCCCCCCCAAATCTTGTTGGGGTGGCTCTTCATAAGTTTCTCCTTGCCATGCTCGTGATAGTTTATCTAGGATTTTGTAGGTTGTCTAACTTTAGAGAAGTTCGTTTCTAAATATAGATCTTCTTCATCTATTAGTGTACCTCTATTTAATTTTTTTGAATTATTTCTTTCTCCACCCTTTATAAATCAATTAATTTTATTTAATTAAGAGTAAACATTCAAAAAAATCAACCTAACATTCAAAAAGCCCATAAATCCTAATTTCCCTTTCTAAACATTAACCCTCTTAGTGAAAAATACGAGTCATAATTGCTTTGTAAATGTTTTAATAATTAATTGATTTTGAGTTTTCAATAGAGACATCTTGCTTTCCTTCCTTTAAAACTAAATAACAAACAATATAAAAACAAGTCTTCTCCATTTGCACTCTCTTGCATACACATAAAAAGTTTATTTTTAAAACTTATAATTTTTTCTTAATTAATAAATTATGTTAATACCCCTCTTCTCATGTCTTTCCTTAGGAAAAAAAATAAAGTTACTTTCATGATAAAATAAATTGATATATATTTTTAAATTTAAATTTAGCATGGAGGCTAAACCCCCATACCATTGACATGTTGATATAAATAAAGAAACTATTTCCTAATATAGTGATAAATTTATAACTAAACTATTTGAATTGTTTCTTTGCATGAGAAAGATAAACTCATATAAACTTAAATGTTCATGTAAGAAGCTGGGAATAGCAAATAAGTGTTAATAATGTTGATGTTATGCCATGTCACACTGACATTGGTATAAAATGAGAGAAGATGTAAATTTTCACATCTTTTTGACACATTAATACAATTACAGACTTTCTCTCCCTTCTTGCTCACAGCTTCTATGGCTTCCCCTTCTTTCTTGTCTTTCTCTCTCTAAATCCAGTCTTTCTCTCTCCTCGTCACTCTTATTCTCTCTCTTCTTGCAGTCTTTCTCTCTCCTTTGCAGTCTTCTCTCTCCTCTTTCTCTCTCCCTGGTTCTCTCTCTGACAAGTGGTATCATAGCTTCAGTCTTTGATCCATTATTTTCTTCCATTTTCAGTCCCATTTTCCTATTTCAAAATCAATTTCAGACAAAAATGGTACAAGACAATGACTAGTGGAGTGCTACAGGACACCTACAGTTAGCAAGAGACTACATCTGGAGATATCCAAGGTCAGATATGACAGGTAAAGGCTTAAATGGCTGGACGTCATCAAATTTCATGAAAAAATAGAGGTAACTAGGGTAAAGGATGGTTAACCGGGCTTAGTTAGAGACTAAACTACAATTACTTTTCAAAAGAGGTCTTCCTTTCCTCTTTCTTCAAGCTCTGCCCAAGCTTTCATGGTGTTTACTGGCTGAGATCTCTTCTTTTCTCATTGATCCTTGCTCTCCATCAACAATGGCCTGCATAATGACACTCTAGACATCAAATGCAACAAGTAGAGCACCATTTCATGCCCTGTAGGAACTGCCACGTGGACTGGACAGCAGCCCGAAATTTGTGTTGATTTTTCCAGCCTTGTTCTCCATCATTTCTCAGCTAATCTTCAACTATGGTGCTTGTAAATGATCCTTGGCAGTGATTTCTTCAAGTTCCAGGTGTGTTTACTCCAAAATAGAGCTATATTTCTCAGCTTTTCACTCTCTTGAAACCCTACATGAACAGTCCATGGGCAGCCATGAAAGCTTCAACCCAAGCTTTCATTTCTTAACAATTTCTTGAAGATTCTTCATCCTTTTGGCCCGTGGAATCATCTCAGCAAGGATTCTTCAACAAATTGCAAGGATTAAGCACGGAATGGTTAAAGATTGAAGTTCAAGAGCTTCTATGGAGCAAAAATTTGGGGGAAACGAGCTTAATGCTTCAATTTCAAGCATTTGAGGCTTCAAGATTGCTCTCAAGCATCGGATAAGCAAGCTTTATGGATTATTTTACCAACATTGGACAACCGCGGGCTCTATCAAGCATTTGAGAATTGATCAAGTCATCTTCAGCCATGTCAAAGGTACTTCTCTTCAATTCTTAATCTCTCTCATTAATCCAATTGCTGAGCTTAATCCATTTGATTGAGAGATTAAAGAATTGAACATTATTCATCAAATTCTCAGCCAACCTTTGCTTGAATCCATCTATTCATGAATGCAATGCTTGCTTAATGCATATTAGTTCCAATCAGTGAATTAGAGGCTTCAATCTGAAATTTTAGCATAACACTTGAATCCTATTGATTGAATACATTGATTGATGCCTTTGTTTACTCTAATCCAATTGATTGGCTGAATTTCTTTTGCCCAAATTGAAAAATTGTAAAAGGGTAAGTACTAGCAATCAGTGAGTCACTGAATTACAGCGGTAAGACCCTTCTCCTATCTCAATTTTTCTTATCTCAATCAATTGCATCTCATGAAAGGCTGAATGAATATTTCTGAAATGCATATCATGCTGATTGCTTAGCACACTAGCCTCTGCCATGTTGATATTCCCACCGAGGAAAAAGTGGATGTCGGGGGAGATAGTGGGACAAAAGAGAGGTGACCCTCCCTCACTATTGAAGATCTCGAAGGGGTGCAACCAACCGACCCGGGGGGAACTTTGCCCACCTCCCGGTGATTCGGAGCCCGTGTAGGGAGCCTGTCATGCCGTTTTATCCCTCACACAGGTACAGTGAGTGGAGGATTGAATATTGAAGACTTTCTAAAGACTCAAGTACCTACAGGACCAAAACAGGGTAAAACATGGAATTTACAGGTCACTTACAGGGTATTTACAGGTGGTTACAGGTATATCATTCATTGCTGAAGCATAGGTGCAAGTACTACAGGGTATCCACAGGTCCTATATACCCTTTTGCAGGGTTTGGTAGCCATTTGGGGTTACTATCTTGTATTACAGGGTCAAAACAGGGCATTTACAGGTCTAGATAGGTTGCAGGACTGGACAGTTCAGACTCTAAAATCCAGCTACAGAATTTTCTATCCTAAACCTGTTATAGCGTGCTATAGCTCATCTCGAAGAGGGAAATGTTAGCTTCGATTCGCACAAAAAAGTTCTGAAATCAGAGCTTCCTAGCCAAAGTTATAGCCGTTTTAGTGATAGGGGGTACTGCAGGACTGCACTAATATGGCAGGACATAAAGGCAAAAATAAGGTTCAGGAGGATTATGCTCAGCAAATCAAGGATTCCATGATGGATAGCACACTTCAAGAGAACCCTGAAGAGCTTCAATAACAAGGAGAAATCAGTATACTCACTGATACTTTGTGTGCCCATGAACAAATACATAGGGAATGACATGAGGCCATCTTGTCAAGAATGGAGCAGATGGTTCAATCTACTGATCAGACCAAGGCTTCTATTGATAAGTTGGTAGAATCCAACGACCAACTCATGGCACAAATCTCTAAACTCATACAATTGCAAATGGCATCAAAAGAAGTTAATGAGAAGGCTTGTTCAAACATGGGCCCTTTAGTCCCACTTCAGCCATCTAACCAAAATGGTCATGGAAATGGGATCATTGGAAGAAGAGGCATTCCAAATAGTCAGTATGAAGTAGGAGAAGCTTCACAAAGGCATGATGACTATTTGGGCAGTTTGAATGGGGCTAATACTCAAACTTTTGGACTGCATACTCAAAATTCCACGGGTACTTTACCAACAGGAAGATTACATGGTAATTCTTACCCACCTGTTGGAAGATTTCAGTCTCAATTTGGAGGTTCTGTACTTGGAAATCCTGATCAGCCAATTTTGGGACAGCAACCCTTTCATGATAGAGAATTCAAGGACAAAATTGTTTTAGCCAAATTTAATGGCCAGTCATCTTCACCATCAGAATTAGAGGAATGGACCTCTAAGATGGAGTCCTACTTTGATATATATCCTAAAACTGATGATATGAAAATTCACTTTGCTTCCTTGCATCTAGAAGGATTTTCCCATACCTGGTGGAGGTATATCAAGAAAGAGAATGTACTTATTGAGAATTGGGAAGCTTTCAAGGCACTTATGGCTGAAGTCTTTGTTTCGCCTCTTGAAAAAAAGAAGCTAGCATGGAGATGGTATGGTTTGGAACAAAGGGGCCTAAGTGTAAGAGAATATACAAACAAATTCCTCAACTTGACCATGTATGTGGAAAGCATCAGTGATGAGGCCAAGCTTCACAAGTTTATGTATGGTTTAGAGCCATCTTTGTCAGCTGATGTTATGGCGCAAAATCCTACTTCACTTTTCAAAGCTATTGAGCTTACGGAGCGCTATGGAAGAAAGTATAGGATAGAGTCTTCATTTTAGCCAAGTTATGGACAGCCAAGGACTGTTTTAAAGCAGGGACAAGTTGGTAACATTTATGACAGCAATCATATGCCTAGTGGGAGCTTACGGGTACCAACTTATCCTCCATTCAATGCTTCTATGTCTCAAAGTAATTTCAGGACAGCAAACAGTCCAAAGGTTGAATTTAAGCAGGGTGACAACAAGCCTAAGTCCACTTCAGCTAATACAAATCCCAAATCTATTCCCATGGATCTTTACAAGGAAAGGAAGGACAAGGGCTTATGCTTCAAGTGTGGAGAAAAGTATACTCCTGATCATGCTTCAAAGTGTGTATATAAAAATGTCAAGCCAAAGCTTTAGAGTATGCTAGTTTTTGAGGACTTTGAAGATGACATAGATGAAGCTAATGCAGTGACAATCAATGCTGAAAATGAAGATTTTGAGGATGACGGTGGACATGAGTACTTTTATGATCCAGCCGACTCTTTTCCTTTTGATCCAGGCGAAGATGTTCCGTTTGATCCTGGTGGATCTTGTGATGAGTTGCTTGCTGCCACTAATTGTTCTATCTCTATGGATGCTTGGACGGGATCTAAGAGCCCTAATACACTTCGTATGAAGGGAAGCATATGTGGAAAGCCAGTGTTCGTTCTGATAGATAGTGGCAATACTCACAGTTTTGTCAATAAGTCCATCATGGACAAGTTAAATTGTTTTCCCACAGACTTACAGCAGCCCATTAGAGTACAAGTGGCTAATGGTGAAGAGGAAATCAGCACACAGATTTGCCCACAGGTTTCTTTGCAGCTGGCTGAAAATTTTGAAGTCAAAGTAAACCTGATCACTTTGGAAATGGGGCCCATAGATATTGTACTTGGTTATGATTGGTTGATGACATTAGGAAGGATCACTATGGATTTCTCACAGTTATATATGGAGTTTATCTCCAATGGACAGCTCATCCATTTACAAGGAATTCCTAGTAGATTGATTTTCAGCTTATCACCATTCAACAACTCAAGAAAGAGTACAAGAAGCGCTCACAAATATTTGTTTTGCATTTGAACAAGGAAACACAGGATCAGCCCAATAATTCAGCAAACCATACAGCCTTGACAGCTCTTCTTGAGGAGTATAGAGATTTGTTTGAAGTACCTACTTCATTGCCTCCTAAGAGAGCGGTGGATCACCCCATTGATTTGGAGCCCAACTCAAAGACAATCAATAAGCCACCTTACAGATTATCAAAATGTGAACGAGAGGAAGTAGCCAAGCAAATCAAATAGCTTCTTGAAATGGGATTCATTGAACCAAGTTCTTCACCTTATGCATCTCCAGTCCTGTTAGTCAAAAAGAAAGATGGATCTTTCAGAATGTGCATCGACTACAGGGATCTCAATAAGATAACAGTGAAGAACAGGTATCCTATACCCAGGATTGATAATTTGCTTGATGAGCTTAAGGGGGCTCGATTCTTCACGAAGATTGATTTGAGATCAGGGTATCATCAGATTCGCATGAGAGAGGGTGATGAAGTCAAGACTGCTTTTAGGACTGATCGTGGGCTCTATCATTTCTTGGTGATGCCATTCGGGCTTACAAATGCTCCAGCTACCTTTCAAAGCCTGATGAATAAGATCTTGCAACCTTTCCTTTTTCAGTTTGTCTTGGTGTTCTTTGATGACATTTTGATCTATAGCAAGACTTTACAGGATCACTTGGCACATATGAGGAAGGTTTTTGATGTGTTAAGACATCATAGGCTTTTTGCTAAGGAGAAGAAGTGCTCTTTCATGCAGACTGAAGTGAAATACTTGGGACATATAGTCAGTGAAAAAGGAATTCAGGCTGATCCCAAGAAGGTGCAATGCATAAAAGATTGGCCAACGCCTACTACCACTACTTCTCTTAGAGGATTTCTTGGTCTATCTTCATTCTATCACCGATTTATAAAGCATTATGCGGCAATTGCAGCTCCTTTGACTGACAGGTTGAAGAAAGAGGCTTTCTTTTGGGATGCTCTTGCAGATACCAACTTCAACTAGTTAAAGGAACTACTTACTCCTGCTCCTATCCTAGTATGCCCGGATTTCTCCAAAGAGTTTACTATATAGTGTGATGCTAGTGGCCGTGGCATTGGGGCTGTTTTGCTTCAGGAGCATGGAGTAATTGCATTTGAGAGCCGTAAGCTTATAGATAAGGAGATGGCCATGAATATTTATGACCAGGAAATGTTGGCTATCCTGCATGCAATCAAGAAATGGCACCATTACTTATATGGCAGCCGATTCAGAGTACATAGTGATCATCGGGTACTCAAGTATTTCCTTACTCAGTCAAATCTCACTCCAAAGCAATGACGATGGGTAGCTACATTACATAATTATGACTTTGACATCACTCATACAAGGGGCAAAGATAACATAGTGGCTGATTCTCTTTCTCGTATGTGGGCATGCAAAGTGTCAGCCATGACAGAACTACATAATGATTGGATTGAAGAATTACAGGAGGCCTATCTTTTAGATGAGGAATTCAACCAAATCTTTCAGAAATTACAGCAAGGTCTTATGGAAGAAAACTCGCATTACCAGCTTAAAAATGGTCTTATTTGGTGGAAAGGCAAGATTGCTATTCCCTCTACTTCTTCTTTTAAGCTGAAAATTATGGAGGAGTTACATTCTTCGCCTTTAGCTGGACACTTGGGAGTTTTCAAGACTTATGACAGGATAAGCAAAAGCTTTTATTGGAAAGGACTGTGGAAAGATGTCAAGGACTTCGTTATGAAGTGTATGCCTTGTCAGCAAAATAAGGATAGCACCCATAAGCCAGGAGGTTTGTTACAGCCATTGCCTATTCCTACGGGTAAATGGACTCATATTACTATGGACTTTATCACTGGCTTACCTACTACTAAGAAGGGGTGGAATAGTATTTATGTGGTGGTTGACAAACTCACCAAAGCAGCTCATTTTATCCCAACAAAAATTCAGTTTACTGCTTCTCAAGTGGCCAACCAGTTTATGGAGCATATTTTTAGACTACATGGATTACCACAGGTGATTGTCCATGATAGGGACTCAAAGTTTATGAGTAACTTCTGGCAAGCGGTATTTACATCTATGGGCACTAAGTTGGCTCCATCTACGGCTTATCATCCCCAAACTGATGGACAGACAGAGAGAGTTAATAAATGGTTGGAGACTTATCTTCGCCATTTTTGCTATGATGTCCAAACCTCATGGGATTCTTGGTTACACCTGGCTGAGTTTGCTTACAACAATTCCACTCGTGCGAGCATAGGAGTTTCACCCTTTGAGGCTTTGTATAGTTACAAGGTGCCCTTACCCACAGTCATCTTTAATGAAAAGATCAATCCTCATGGGAAGGAAGAGTTGGAAAGAATGCAGACCCTTCTTCAGCAATGCAATGTGAATCTAAGGAAGGCTCAAGATCAAATGAAGATGTATGCTGATGAGAAGAGGAGGCCTTTAGAGTTCCAAGAAGGAGAGCTGGTTTTGTTAAAAGTGCCTAAATCCAAGTACCCTACGTTGAAAGATGGATCCAGTAATAAGCTTGCCCATAGGTTTTATGGCCCTTACAGGATCCTTAAGCGGATTGGAGATTTGGCATACAAACTAGAGCTTCCCTCTTCTACAAAGATTCATAATGTCTTCCATGTTAGTCAGCTCAAGCCCTATTATGGTGATCCAGTGGATATAATTGATGAGCTGCCACCTATTGATGAAGATGGTCTTGTTCAGTACATCCCAGAGGCTGTTATATGTCAGCACGAAAAGAAGCTTCGATCACGTTCTATTGTAGAATATTTGATCAAATGGAGAGTTTTACCTTCTGAAGAGGCTTCTTGGAGACCTGATTCTATATTGGATGAGTATCCATACTTGAGGGAGACATTGGTGGCTGAAGCCTATTGCTTATGGAGCTAGTATTGATGCAGACTGGTTCAGGACAACACACTGTTTTAGAACAGTTTTTATCGTACCTAATTTTCAGAATTAAGCTATCTATATGGGCTTAAAATACTCTTCAAAAGCTTCGTTTTGATATATGGTACATTTCATTTGGACGTTTCTATCAAAAGTTATGGCAGATTTGGTCCAGCAAGGACTGTTTATTCAGCAAGCTGTCTACTTTGTTCTGGGACTATTTGTTGAAGATTTTATGGCTCCATTTGCTTCTGAAGTACTTCAAATCATGTATATAGTTGGGCCTTACTTCCGTTCTTCAAATTCAGCTCTTGTAATGGTCATTCTTCATTCATTTCCCATTTGTAAAGTTGTAAAACAGAGTAGTACTCTGTTCTATCCATTTCCTCTCTAGTTGTTTCTAGGTTTTTTTTTTTAGGACAAAAACTTTTGGGAAGGGATGGATTGTAAGAAGCTGGGAATAGCAAATAAGTGTTAATAATGTTGATATTATGCCATGTCACACTGACATTGGTATAAAAGGAGAGAAGATGTAAATTTTCACATCTTTTTGACACATTAATACAATTACAGACTTTCTCTCCCTTCTTGCTCACAGATTCTATGGCTTCCCCTTCTTTCTTGTCTTACTCTCTCTAAATCTAGTCTTTCTCTCTCCTCGTCACTCTTATTCTCTCTCTTCCTGCAGTCTTTCTCTCTCCTCTGCAATCTTCTCTCTCCTCTTTCTCTCTCCCTAGTTCTCTCTCTGACAGTTCATTCTAGACTATTATTTGGTCCTAATATCCTTGTGAAACAAGTATCAAGATAGTAAGTATATTTCCATTTAACAAGCATGCAAAATATAAAGGTTTTTCAATGTGATTATATCCTTTAAAGTTTATTTGAAATTATTTTTTAACTTTTAAAAATCCAAAAATAAAATGAATTAAAAAATTTATTATTAACATTTTTCATGAGTTAGCGTATTTTTTGAGATATTTCATAATTTTCATGAATTAAATCTATTATTTTCAATAGAAATAGATTTTTTTGAATTTTAAAATATATTAGAATTAGCTCCAAAAATCTCAAAAGATGACATAAGCTTTAAGTAGAATACATTATGTCTAAAAAAATATAACTTGTAATACATAAGCATTATATCTTTTTTTTTGAAATTTTCAATGGAAAATTTAAAGTGAAATTTGGGTGTTTTTAGTGCCTTTGTATTTTTAAACATTAAAATAAAAACCATAAAACATCATCAACCATGTAGAGTGGAAATGAAGGCTTCTTTTCAGTGAAAAAACAATTTAAATGTGGAGAATTTAGGCATTTTACCATTCATAAAAGTTAAACAAGTATGAGCACTTACTAGAAATTCCCGTGTGCATAGTTATGCTTTGAAAGACTTATCTCATAGCCCAACAAAGGAAATTTGGTCTACTATGTCTTCTTCTCTTAGTAATCTTTCTTTGATCCCTCCACTCTAACTCAAGCTTGCATCTTGACAAGTAGCTTCCAGTGTGCGTATGAACTAAGCCTTACAAGTGCTTTTAATTAACCTTTAGTGTTAAAGATCTAAAAGAACATGAATATTATGTCTCTCTCTCTCCATCATCTGATCCAATGGCCAACATGAAATACATTGTCATGCGCCTTCATGCTTGCAATGGGAAATGATGACAACAAATGCGATGATGAGAGATGGAAAATTGTAGGAATAAAGGAGAATGAGAATGATGAAGGCAATGATGACCCTCGTGATGATCTTGATTGTTGCAAACATAAGATGGTTCAAGGTGATCATCTTGGCTCTCCTCACTTCTCTCTCCTCAGATCCCTCCACGTAGCCAAAAAAATGGTGTTTTCTTGCATCACATTTTTCTTCACAACTGTCCCCCTTCATTTTTCATTCCTTTTGTTTTAAAATTAACTTCTTCTTCTATCCCTTAACCTCCTTAAACTTCCAAATTCCACCCCCCCCCCCCCCCCCCCCCCCCGCTTTACAAGGTAATAGAGACCTTAGACTTCTAGGTAGACTAATTTTGTGTTAAGCTATCGAACATGGTATCCACCCACTCTCTAAACCTTCTTCACATTGCCTTTCCAATCAACCTCAACCTATAGTAGGACCTACTTTGTGTGTAGTAGTAAGTCTATACATTCCCTACATTGCACACATTGATAGCACTTTCTTTACAAACTCAATAAGCTCTAACCAATTCTAAGCATTTAAAATCAACAAATTATACCTACATGAATAGAAATCAATCTAAAGATATCTCGCTTTCTTTCTATGTAAAAATCCTTAATCATCTTCCACAACACTACACCATTGCAATGCACACTATTTCCTTTTGTCAAGGACTCTATTGTTTAACCACCTTTAAAAAATATATCACATTTTGTCTCCAAGTCCATTCTTCTCTCATACTACGAAAGCTCCCTTGCACCCGAAATTTCCTTTTTCCAAATTGTAAAGGCATGTCCTTCAAAGGCATCAACTATAATTGATTAAAAAATATGGTAATAGTGTATCAAATGGATACAATTTTGTTGAAAATTTTGTGCAATATTTGGCATGTTTTTATGGGTTGTCTCTTAAAGAAATAGTTCCTATGAAGTCTACAATAGAGTCCACAACCTCATTTAGAAACAATGAAATGCAATCCTTGAACAGTTGTTGTTGCCACCTAAATACGAAAGCATGAATCTTCAATTGGTCTCAAGATATTTGTAGAAGTTCTACATGTAGCATTTTCCCATTGACAATGTCTTTCATAGTGCTCTTCCTACCTTTGTTTTCTAATCCACCTCTACTCACTATATTTTGAAAGAGCTTGACAAGTACTTGCTTATTAGGAGGAACATGACAGAGGATTGACTCCCATAATGAAGTGATGTTGTTACTTGCTTCTTGAATGCAAGTCATCAATTGTTGACAACTCCATCATGATAAGCATATAAAAAATAATTTCATGTGTAGCAAGAACCATGACGATCAAAACTTTGAGTCTACATGTGACTTATAGCTTCTTTAAGGAAATCACTTGTACGTGCACAATAAAGTGCCACGTGTAACGATACCATAATTTTTGGACAAAGAATGGTTTTAGGGAATCAAAATTGAGAAATTTGAATATTTATATATTCTGCATGAATCTAATATGGAGTTCAACGTACAACATATAAGCATAGTACTGTTAGCAATAAAATTAGTGATAGTCAATTTTGGATCACCAACTAAAAGAATGCAGCACCTCTAATGAATTAAAGTAGAACAACATAAAAATTTTGGAGACACTACTAAAAAGCATTGCAATACCACTATCAAGTGGTTTGGCAGCACGAGAGAGATAAGGTAACATTAAAAGCAATATCACAATACTTGAAAGTGAGGCTGATGACACAAAGAGGTGGGAAACACTTCCAAAAGGTTGGGAAATTCTAAGGTATGCTATTAAAAAATAATGGTATGTGAACACCTAAGACTAGTGGGGTGCTTAAGAGCAAGCATATTTCAATGTCAAATACCAATTTTTAGTGTCTATCAACAAGTAACATTACATAATGGCCACTTTGCAATGGTGTTCAAATATCGAGTGCCAATAAAGAGAGCATATTTTTGCTTTAATATGGTGATTTAACCACATGAAAGTGCTTAGTGATCAATGGGAAGATGCGATAGATGAGAAAGAAAACATGATTGAGTATATGCAAGTGGTGAAAATATGTGTAGATGGCTTATTATTGGTTATTGGTGACAAATATTTTGTTAGTGGTAACACATATTTTGGAAGTGATATGCACCACCTTGAAGTGGTAGAGGACTATGAGTGAAACACATAGGCTATATGAAACAACTTTGATGAAGCTCTCCAATGATCTAGGTGCAACATTCTATAGTGAAAGCCAACAAAAGCAAGTTTGTTATGGCTAAGCACATAAGCTTTTCAAGAAAGAAACATTAGAGGCTCTTACCCCACACAGTGATGATCGAGAGGAGCTCAAAGCTTAATTGGGGTTGATCTCAAACACATTAGAAAGCATGGAGAGAATAATAAATGATTACCCTAATGGATAAAGAGCTAACCAAGGAGGATTTACTTTGCCATCTCAAGAAGAAAAGGTTATGAGGAGCATGAGTTGAAAGAGATAAGTTTTAAATAACCACACACACCCATGTCAACCTCTCCCCTCACCTTCGAGGCACCCACTATCATGACACCCCTTGTGGACATAATTGAGCTACCAAGTTTTTTATATATGGGAGTGAGAGGAGTTCTCTACTGAAGAAGAAGAAGATTTGGAGCTAAAAGAGGTCTACTCAACCATGATACAAACATTGAGAGCTCAATCATAGAAGATAATAGAACACCCCATTTCATTTAAGTTTCTCCCATAAGAAGATAAAGAGAACTTGGAATAAATACTACATAAATACCAAGAAAAGCTACACCTGCTAATGGTATAGCTATAGTTGCAAGTGGTAAGGGACCAATTTCAAATGGTGGTGCAACAAGTGTGACTAGTAAAGAGAGTTGCATAATGGACATAAAGCTTTTGTAATGGTAGCAAGGCACTTGAAATGATGACCTTTCTTCTGCATACTTGAAAGTTCTATGCACCACTTTTAGATGGTAGGGGAACACATGTTAGAGGAAGAAAACCAATTGGGAATGGTATCTCACCACCTAGAAGTGCTTGTTCTCCAATTACAAGCTCTATGGGAACACATGGGAGCCATATTATCCCACTTGTATGTGGTAGGGGACCAATTGCAAGTGATATCACACCACTTACCCACCACTTGCAAGTGGAAGTGTAACAATTGTAAGTGGTAAGGGACCACTTTCAAACGATGGTGCACAATATGTAAGTACCAAAGACAATTGCATGGTGGGCAAAAAGCTTTTATAAGTGATAGATCAAACCATGTGAAAGTTTATTCACTACTTTTAAGTGGTAGGAGACTACTTGTAAGGTGAAGCAAACCATTTGGGAATGGTAGCTCACCATCTAGAAGTGGTAATGTTTTAATTACAAGTTCTAGGGGAGCACTCGAGAGCTGAAATATATGATTTATAAGTGGGAAGAAACAATTGCAAGTGGTAGCGTACCACTTGCAAGTGGAATTAGACCAGTTGCAATTGATTTAAGACTAGTTCCAAGTAGTGGGGGATCACTTGCAAGTAGTGGGGGACCACTTGTAAACTTTAGAGTAGCAGTCGAAAGTGGTAGGGGATCACTTGTAGGGGGTGGCACATCACTTATGAAGGGCAATGCCCCACTTTCAAGGGGTAGCATTCTAGTTGCAAGTCGTAGAGGGGACAACTTACAACTGGCAATGCACCACATGTGAGTGCTAATGACCACTTGCATAGTGTAATTGGTAGCACAATATGGTGAAGTGATTATAAGTAGTGCATTGCAACAAAATGATTGTGAGTAAAGTGAAGCATAAAATACGTGATTGGTAGCATAGAGCTTCCAAGTGATAGTGAATCACTTAAAATAATTGGTCATATACCTCTTGTAAGTGGTAGTGCAATAGTGTTAGTGTTGGTAACCACTTGTGAGTTGTAGCACACCACTTGTACCTAGCATCAATAAATTGAAAAAAATGGTTCATAGACTAAAGAGTGGTATATAAAATAAAACACTTGTTTAGAGACAAAAAAAGTTGTAATACACCACTTATGACTAGATCTGGTACAATGAAAAACTAGTTTAAAGATAGAAAGGACTAGAAAATAAGCAGAAGGAGATAAAGTTCTTAAGAAATACTAAAGCAAAACAATATTGTAACTAGTTATAGTCTAGTATACTAAATTGTCAAATGTAAGTAACAAACCATTAGCTTCAGTTGCCATTATTAAGTGATATTAGGCTATCTATTGTTAAATATGCTCAATGACCCACCCTGGTAAGGGCCACCAATGATCCATGGTGCTCTAAGTTATAAGGTCCCCATTATGAGGAGAAGCCATGCATGAGCACAAATATTGGGTGGGTCCTAACTTGTATGTCAAATGAGGTCTATGTGATTGGATGGAAAAAATATTGCCTTTGTAGATCTATCCTTTGGGTTAGATAGACCAGTTATGCTAGTAGTAATTCGAGGTATAATGCATTGACTAGACTACCTTCCTAGGCTATAAAGGAAAGACCCCTCCAAAACCATTGTCAATCTATATTTCACCTGGTATTTCTTCTAGCTACTCTTAAGTTCTTTGCCTATCATTTGTTTAGATCGCCATCTAAGCTTCACAATGGAAAGACCCTCCAAAACCATTGTCAATCTATATTTCACCTGGTATTTCTTCTAGCTACCCTTAAGGTCTTTGCCTATCATTTGTTTAGATCGCCATCTAAGCATCAGGTGTTGCTACTACTATACTGACAATTCAAACATTGAGGATTTGTCCACTACAAGTTAGATGGTATAAACTACACTTTGTGGAAGTTAAAAATCACAATTATCCTTGATGCTTATGAGCTTTTGGAGACAATGTTGGGGACTAACCTAGAACCACAACCCACCCTCCGCCCATCAAATTCGAGTGTTATGATTTCTCCAAATGCAATTCTTCTACGAGATTGGAAATGAAGGAGCAAAGACGCATTGTGTGCCTTAGTTACAAGCTATTTTGATAGTGTTTTGACCTTGATTCAGCATACGACCAATGCATCGAGGCTTGGAACGTGCCGAGAAGTTAGTACAAAATACGAAATAAAACAAGGATTTAAAACTTGGAGAATCAACTAGTAGCAAAGAAGTTTGGTGAAGGAGAGATAGTTGAAGCATTCATCACTCGAATAAAGAATTTACATGATCAGATGCCTGGTGTTGTGATACAAAAGACTAGTGAGGAGCTAGCTTAGAGGTGTCTTCGAATTTGTCCACCAAAGTTTGATGGATTGGTAACTGCCCTAAATACTTAGGTGAGACCCTAAGCTTTGACATTTGAGGAACTTTGTGCACTACTAATGGAGGAGGAGTTATAGCTTAAATCTCGAGAATGTAGGAGCAATGGAGATGTTGCATTCTCTGCCAATGCAAAAGGCAAAGTAGTTCCTCCAACAATGATAAAAAAAAGAATTGTAAGAAAAAGTTTCAAGGAGAGTCTTCTACTGTAAGAAGAAAGGACATGCAATTGTAGATTGTCATGTAAAGAAGGCAGATGAAAAGAATGGCACCACAAAGACTAAATGGAAGGAGATAACCAATATGGCTAAAGTAGAGTTAGAGTTATTCATGGTAACCATTGAGGAAGTGTGTTCCTTGGCACAAGAAATATCTACCATAGACTCATGTGGGTATTGGATAGTGGCACCTCCCAATAAGAAAGGTCTATATAGTTTTATGAAGCCTGTGCAAGAATCCATCAATGTGATGATTGGAAATAATAGAGAATGCCCTATTGAGGGCACACGTACTCAATAGGCACATGTACTATTTCCTTTGTTGTTGCAAATGGTGAACTCAAAAATCTTTCAAATGTGTTGTACATTCCAAAGATTAAGAGAAATATGCTATCAATTGTTGCTATAACTGATCTTGGCTATGAGTTGAGGTTCACTAAGATAAGTGTAGAAGTGATCAACAGTGTTGGAAAATTTATCACAACAAAGGAGAAAGAAGGAACAACCTATATGAGCTAAGCACTCTTATAGCCACTACTAGTGTAGGCACAAGTAAACTTTGGCATGAAAGATTTGGTCACATTGGTTTTGCAATGTTAAAGGAGATGCATAAGCAAGGTATGGTTGCTCATCTACTTGCAATAACTGAAATGAAGGAACCATGTGAAGCTTGTATGATGGGCAAGCAATAGAGAAAGGCATTTCCACAAGAAAGAAAGAATAGAGCAAAGGCTTCCTAGAATTGGTGCATACTGACTTGTATGGTAAAATGCCTACAAAAACCTTGAAAGGACCTTATTTTATGTTGATCGTCGATGACTAAAATAAAAAGATGTGGGTGTACTTCCTTCGTGATAAGGCTTAAGCTTTTAGTAAGTTTGAAGAATACCTAAAACTTGTTGAGAATAAAATATGGCAAAGTGTAAAGAAGTTTAGAATATATGGTAGTGGTGAGTTCAACTCAAAGGAGTTTGAAGAATTTTGCAAGAGCAAAGGGATTAAGTGTCAATTGATGATGCTTCATACATCTCAATAGAATGTTGTTGAATGCCAAAATCGCACCATTGTGGAAATGGAAAGGTGCAAGCTTAAGGGCAAGGGATTACCTAATCAATTTTGGGGCAAACATATTAATATTGTAGTCTACATTCTCAATTGGAGTTACACAAAGGCTCTTAAGGAAAAAACTCTTCATAAGGCCTATTTTGGTAAGAAACCATTTGTCTAACATTTTAGAACATTTGGATGTGAATAATATGCACATGTTCCAAAGGACAATAGAAATAAGTTAAATCCAAAAAGTACAAAATGTATATTCTTCGATTATAGTAATGAGTAAAAGGCTTATAAATTATATGTTCAAGAGGCAAAGAAGATCGTAACGAGCTATGATGTGGTGTTCAAGGAGTAGCCACATATAATGGAGGAGGAGAATATACATTCTTCCACTTTATCATCCAACAAAGAAGTAGTCCACAATGAACCTATCCCAAGAGTTGTCTCTACCCTCAAAGAGGAGGAAGCATCATCTTTGGATGATGAGGAAAAAGTTCACCAACCTACAATCACACCACCAGAAAATCCATTTTCATGATGGGTGAAGCAGCTTTATGATGGTAGTAATGTTATGCCTATGACAGTTAAGGAAAAGGAAGATGGATTAATGAGGTCTCTAAGAATAAAGAAGCAAAGAAAGGCTTCTGCTTACATAGTCAATATGGCAGATTATGAGAGAAGTAAAGGAGCTAGTAAACTTGGAAGAAGCACTTGCGAATGGAGCATGAAGAGTAGCTATGCAAGCTGAGTATGACAGCATAATGAAGAATAATACTTGGGATCTTGTGCTTCAGTGAGAAAAAATGAAGATTATTGGCACCAAGTGGGTCTAGAAGGTAAACTACAAGGTTGATGATAGCTTAAAAAAGTACAAAGCCATATTAGTTGGCTCCAATTACTAGAATGACCCCCATTCAAACAGTACTTGTAGTGGCCACTCATAAGAAATGGTCAATTTACCAAATGGATGTTAAGGTAGTGTTGTTGAATAGTGAAGCTAAAGAAGGTATTGTATCAGCTGAAATAAGCCCCTAGAGCATGGTACTAGAAGATAGATAAATTCTTTTAAGGCTTGAATTTCAAAAGATGTGTCGCAAATGCTAACTTATATGTTTACAAGGATGGTGAAAAGTCTGTAATGATTGACCTATATGTGGACGACCTTCTTATTTACAGGTGACTATGAAGATATAATCCATTAGACTTGTAAGGATTTGAGCTCTGAGTTTGAAATGATAGACTTAGGCTTGTTGCACTATTGTTTGGGATTGAAGTCTACCGGCAAGTGCCTGACAAAATCTTCATCTCTCAAAAGAAGTATGCATGGTAGATCTTAAAAGTATTTGGCATAACTGAGTGTAAGGAGATAGCTACACCTATGGAGGTCAATGTGAAGTTATCTATTGAGGATACATTAGCACTAGTAGGACATTGGGAGGTACATGAGGTTGGTAGCCTCATCTACTTGTCTAACACTATTGGTATTTTGAGCAAGTTTGCAAACAAACCATAAGAAAGTCATTGGAAAGCTGGGATGCAGGTGCTTAGATACTTGAAGGAAACTTGAGAGCAAGATTTTAAACACCCAAGACATGCCAAAAAAGTACAGAATGATGCAAATTTTAAGTGGAATGTCGATGAAAGTAGAAGACGCGGATGTGATAATTCTAATTAATTTTGGAAGACGAGAATGCAAATTTCGACCTTTGTAGTGGTTGCAGATTTTTCATAAAAATTTTAAGTGTTAGATCAAAGTAAGACGAGTTCTTGGCCATTCAAGACCTTCAGCCAGATGTGCAAGATTTTTCGAATCTTGAATTAATCCCAGACACGAAATATGTAGGAAGCTAGGTACTTTGGGAGTCAAATAGTGCAAGATTTCAATGGGCATGGACATGAGCCTTTGGGAGGGCCCAAAAAAGGGGCAATTTAAAAAAATTTATTAGTTAGGGGCGAGAGCGGTTTAAAAAATGGCACAAAAGAAAAATGTGGCCCCTCCTTTTGGTGATGGTTTGACGGATGGGG
Organism: Lygodium microphyllum; assembly: GCF_053477565.2. NCBI lineage: Eukaryota > Viridiplantae > Streptophyta > Polypodiopsida > Schizaeales > Lygodiaceae > Lygodium > Lygodium microphyllum. The sequence goes on from NC_141139.1 coordinate 79,280,927, forward strand.
TGTAGAGAGGCTAAAAGCAAGCACCCATTTTGATCAATGCCATGGATTTCTCAAAAAAAAAAAAAATTACTTGCTTCCACGCGCAAAATGGCTACCCGAATGGAGATTTCAAAATTTAGTTTTTCTCTCTCCTCACTCACTCTCTCTCTCTCCTCTTGATGCATGTTTCTATGGTTCAATCTATGAGAGAAGGGGGTGGACTCATTTGAGAGATTTCAATTGGAAGATGATATTGAGACAATGGAGCATAGATTGATGTTTGGAGAAGTGTTAGCAACTGTTAGTGAGCATCAACAACCTTCCAAATACAAGATATGTGCGAGATAAAGCATGGTTTTATAAATGATAAATTTCATCATTTTATGATAGATCTTGATTATGAATGGTTGCAAGTGATTGCTCTTAATGGTCAATTATCTATTTTATGAGAAACATTAAGAAAATCAGCAACAATCAACCATCTATTGATTTTTCCATAAACACACAAAACCTGCAAAATTGTGGTTTTAGGGTAAATCATGGAATTTGGGGGTTTTGATGTGTTGATGGTGTTCTCATGGGATGAAAATAATTCTCAGCAAGTCTAATCAAGTCACATTAGAAAATCAGAAAGTATCAGTATTTATTAATAAATTAAAAAAAATTGTAGTGCTTAAAAGTTTAAAAAAATAATATATGTATACATGGATGTACGGTAGGAGACTGAAGCATGGTGTTTTCCCTATCTTTATGTTAAAGTGAGTATTTATAACTTTTTATGAAGAAAAATATATCAAAACGCTATCTAAACCCACCACCAAATGCACAATCCTAAACAGTAGGGAGGGGAGGGGGTAATAAGTGTTGATTACATGCTGAATCTGATTTTTTTAAATGTATTTTTCATGTAAGATATGTGTGTTTTGAGAATTAAAGGGTTCTGTAATATCTCCGCACAATAAAAGTTAGTTGGTTAGTTCGAAAGTTAGTTAGTCAATTAATAAGTTAGTAAGATTACTAAATAAAGACTAACTAAGGTAAAAAATAACTAATATTAATTATTAATAACTTTTATTTAATTTAAAATATTTTTATTTAGAAAAATCGAGAGTCGTAAATTCGATATTTTTCTGGGATTGGCAAGAACCGAAGCCACCCTTTACGTAAATTACAACGTGAACGAGACTTATGAGTTATATTAATCATTAGGTTGATGTATATAGTTTAGATGGTCTAAAAATATTAGATTTTGGGCAAAACTAGTATATTTTAGATATTATAGATATTATCCTTTAAAAAAAATATGGAGATTTTTAGAACTAGATGTCATTTAAAAGAAAAGACAAGTGATATTTTAGTTAGTTTGGAGATTTTATAAAAAGAAAAAAATAAAGAAAGGATTTGCGAAATCGCGCGCGCCGCGATCACAATACACAGGCAGTGGACAACACTTTGAACAGAGAAAAGAAGGAGTGAACTAAGAGCTTTCTAATCAAGTGTCTTGGAGTTTTACCCCCCTTTCGGAGCCAATGGAACCATCAGATTTATGATTTGAGCATGAGATCACTAATCTTTCCAAGATCCCCCTCCACAAAGAGCTCTACTTCTCAACCACAAGCCCTCTTCTCTAATTCACTATAAATATGAGGCATGGGAGAGGCATAAGAAGCATAAGGAGACCCCGAGAGGCTGCAAGAGAGAGGTAGAGAGAAGGATACCCCTCCAAGAGATTTTGAGGAAGAGCTTGAAAGAGAGCTTGAGAGAGAGAGAGAGAGAGAAGAGTCATCCCGAGAGGCTGCAAGGAAGAGAATTAGCTCAATTCCCTCTATCTCGATCCTCGACTTAACCATCTTCTCTTACGCTCTCCCATAAGGCCTCACCGTTAATCCAACTGCGGTTCCGGTCGTAAGTAATGTATTTTCAAATTGATAGATGCTTGCTTTGATTCTTGTATGAGATATGTTAGGCCCCATACTACGATGCACGAGTATAGGTCATGGGAAAGGATAAATTTCATCTCACCTACCCGGAAGATGGAGTTTGTGAAGTGCATATATCAAGGGAAGAGAATTGCACCTAGTTACATATGACTTATTTACTAGTAGAGCAATTACAAGGAAGAATTGGTCAAGCGTTATGAATGGCATAGTCGTCAAAAGAACGACATTAAAAGATTGGGCATACAAGTGCTAGATTAAAGTATAGTCAAGGGTTATAAATAGCATAATTGCTAAAAGAATATGACATTAAGAATCATGAATAGAGAAGTACTAGTTTAAAGTTTAGATACTTCAAAAGTACTTAGCCTAAGAGCCCAAATATTAAGAAAAACTAGATTCTAGCTCAATGCAAGGCCTGTTGGAGTCAAATTACTTGAGATCATCTCGCACTTATCTTATTAAGTATTCACACGTTATGACTATAACCTGTTGATATATGAGGACAATTTTCTAGTTGCCTCATGACTTGACTAAGAGCTAGTACAAGAAATTTATCATAAGGGTTAAAACTAAGATGTCTTGAGATCCGTTCGATAACAATGACTTTTGCCAATCCAAATCCAAGGTTGGGTTATCAATCAAGGTAAGTGACCTATAGAACTTACATCATGAATAGTGTTTGAACCCTTAACATACCCTAGCCGAAGGAAGCAAGTGTTAAGAAACATTTTTGCATAGTATTGCTCTTAGATCCCAAGGGGGAGAGCAAATATGCAATGGGTAATATTATATCATCTACTCTTGCATTGTTTTGGAAAGAATGCAATTGGTTTTGTTGGTTGATCAAACAATATTCTAAATGCTTTTATATTCAACTGGTTGTTAGTTGTTGTTTGGATGATTATTCCAAGTGCTTGTGATTTATGGTAAATGCATGGCAAGGGTCTGTGATGACAAGTCGCTATGGGAATAAAGGAATGTTTTCTTGGAAAATGATATTAGGCCGAATGCCTTGTTTGTGCTTGATTCTTAAAGGATTTAATTAAGGAAGGATATATTGCACGGGTGGATCACCTTCATGGTCGCACCGCGTATTAACCTGAGAGGGCACTGCTCAATTTACGGGCCGAAGGTCAAGTGGTGAAAAGGCCAACCACGGGAATGATGTTTCGCTCCTAGACAACTTGCGGGTCAGTTGGAGCTCTGGACACCCCTTGCTAGGTCTAGAATGGAGTTGAAGACCTCCGTGGCCCCCAACATCTAGGCATGTTGGGACATCCTATTCTAGATAAAGGATTGAGTTTTTGATGCCATGTGAATTGGACTAGTTACTTTTGCAGGGCAGAAGGGATACTTCTGTTGGACAGAAGCGATACATAATTTCTCCTGTATGGGTGAGAGACAAAGATTAACTTGAAGATAAGTTAAGGAACTTGTTTGAACTTGTTTGCTTTGCTCTGTTTTTGTGTATGTGCTATAAGTTATGTGAACGAATCCTGTTCCCTAAAAGGCTTAATTAATGAAGCTGATTCTAAGTGTCACACATAAATGTGGTAGGACCTAATTAGAAAACTAAAGCTATTAAGGGAAGCGGGTGGGCGAAACCCCCGACGGGTTCGTCCTATGGCAGGGTGGTCCCAGAGAACTAGGAGGCTTCTCATAAGTTTTTATCGTCATTGTGCCATTTTAGGGGATCGGAATGGGACTATGCCCTATGGGCAGAGAGGTTGAGCAGCGCATCCCTCTCGTTTCCCATTCTCTTTGAGCCAAGTGCGGCATGGGTCTGCTTCGGATCGGGTATCTCTGCCTAAAGTAGGATGTCCAAAACCCGACGCTAGAATGCTAACAGGAGACCTTGACAACTAGGAACCCGAATTTCAGGTCGATCCTAGTGGGTTCGATCGTGAACGTTCCGTTGTGAGGTGGATTCGGGAAACCCTAGGCGACAAAACTCGGAACATTCCCTAAGTTATGTGAATGAACCATGTTCCCTAAAAGGATTAATTAATGAAGTTGATGGACTTGCAAGATGCGTTACTCCGAGCGAATCCAATCGTCCAAGAATTTAAATTGGAAAATTGTAGTAAAGATGACTCTCGAGATCTAGGTAAGAGATGCCATACATGTGGAGAGATAGGGCACATCCGTAGGAGATGTCCCTACCGTCAATGTTTCCATTGCAATGAGCTAGGACATGTCCAAGAAGACTGCCCTAACTTAAGTCCAAAAGATACGGAGCCTCCAAGAAAATGAAGCTACACAAGTGCAGTCTTCAGATATATAGAGGAATCAGATGAAGACGAAGATTTAGAACCTACTACACCACTTCAAGATTATTAGAAATCCTAGAAATTTTGTTGACATGAAATACAACTTGTATTGGAATAAACTTTACTCTTGTAACTACAGTTAACTTGAGTAATATGAGTTGCATCTATTTTGAGCCTAGAACTTGCAAATGATTAGAGATACTCTGGCAAGGAATGATAGTTATAATGTGCAATGAATTTCTCTTAAGTCATTTCTTCTCAACTAATATAGATTGGGTCTTACCAGAATGTCGAAGCTTGGAAGTATTCTTTAGTATTACAAGCAAAGCCAATTGTCCATGGAGTTCAGTCCCGATCTAAGGACATGACAATCTGGAAATGTAGCTTCCAAGATAAAGGACCACTCCAATCTGCTAAAAGAATCCTAGGACACTTTGTTCTAAAGAAGAAAATCCTGCCAAGGACCACCAAGAACCTTGTGACCGCAAGTGATAAAGCTCCACATTGTTTCTATTGGAGGGAGTTAGGTCATTTCAAAAGGGAATGTCCAAAGCACCCTAAACACCGATGCTCCGAGTGCCACAACATTGGACATAGCTATATCAATTGTCCCAACGGAACTCGAAGGGAACTTGAGCTTACGAGAAATAAAGTTGTACAAGCTCTAGTGATCTAGAATATACCAAGTGCTTAGGAAAAACCTAGAAGATATCCATGAGATGTAACTACAATAAATTTTCTCTTGTCATCAAGACTTGGATATATCAAATACAATAGGTTGTTTTTCTTTCAAAAAACCATATGTCTGTGAGAGATCAGAGTAGCATAGCGAAAGCATGGTGGGCCCATATCCCACAGGTTCCATAATGATACTCCTCGTTTCTCTCGAGATGAGAACATCTCGATTTCTCTAAGCGGAGGAGGATGTAATATCTCCGCACAATAAAAGTTAGTTGGTTAGTTCGAAAGTTAGTTAGTCAATTAATAAGTTAGTAAGATTACTAACTAAAGACTAACTAAGGTAAAAAATAACTAATATTAATTATTAATACTTTTTATTTAATTTAAATATTTTTATTTAGAAAAATCGAGAGTCGTAAATTCGATATTTTTCTCGGATTGGCAAGGACCGTAACCACCCTTTACGTAAATTACAACGTGAATAAGACTTATGAGTTATATTAATCACTAGGTTGATGTGTATAGTTTAGATGGTCTAAAAATATTAGATTTTGGGCAAAACTAGTATATTTTAGATATTTTAGATATTATCCTAAAAAAAAGATATGGAGATTTTTAGAACTAGATGTCATTTAAAAGAAAAGACAAGTGATATTTTAGTTAGTTTGGAGATTTTATAAAAAGAAAAAAATAAAGAGAGGATTTGCGAAATCGCGTGCGCCGCAATCGCAGTACACAGGCAATGGACAACACTTTGGACATAGAAAAGAAGAAGGAGTGAACTAAGAGCTTTCTAACCAAGTGTCTTGGCGTTTTACCCCCCTTTTGGAGCCAATGGAACCATCAGATTTATGATCTGAGCATGAGATCACTAATCTTTCCAAGATCCCCCTCCACAAAGAGCTCTACTTCTCAACCACAAGCCCTCTTCTCTAATTCACTATAAATATGAGGCATGGGAGAGGCATAAGAAGCATAAGGAGACCCTGAGAGGCTGCAAGAGAGAGGTAGAGAGAATGATACCCCTCCAAGAGATTGTGAGGAAGAGCTTGAAAGAGAGCTTGAGAGAGAGAGAGAGAGAGAGAAGAGTCATCCCGAGAGGCTGCAAGGAAGAGAATTAGCTCAATTCCCTCTATCTCTATCCTCGACTTAACCATCTTCTCTTACGCTCTCCCATAAGGCCTCACCGTTAATCCAACTGCGGTTCCGGTCGTAAGTAATGTATTTTCAAATTGATAGATGCTTGCTTTGATTCTTGTATGAGATATGTTAGGCCCCATACTACGATGCACGAGTATAGGTCATGGGAAAGGATAAATTTCATCTCACCTACCCGGAAGATGGAGTTTGTGAAGTGCATATATCAAGGGAAGAGAATTGCACCTAGTTACATATGACTTATTTACTAGTAGAGCAATTACAAGGAAGAATTAGTCAAGCGTTATGAATGGCATAGTCGTCAAAAGAACGACATTAAAAGATTGGGCATACAAGTGCTAGATTAAAGTATAGTCAAGGGTTATAAATAGCATAATTGCTAAAAGAATATAACATTAAGAATCATGAATAGAGAAGTACTAGTTTAAAGTTTAGATACTTCAAAAGTACTTAGCCTAAGAGCCCAAATATTAGGAAAAACTAGATTCTAGCTCAATGCAAGGCATGTTGGAGTCAAATTACTTGAGATCATCTCACACTTATCTTATTAAGTATTCACATGTTATGCCTATAACCTGTTGATATATGAGGACAATTTTCTAGTTGCCTCATGACTTGACTAAGAGCTAGTACAAGAAATTAATCATAAGGGTTAAAACTAAGATGTCTTGAGATCCATTTGATAACGATGACTTTTGCCAATCCAAATCCAAGGTTAGGTTATCAATCAAGGTAAGTGACCTATAGAACTTACATCATGAATAGTGTTTGAACCCTTAACATACCTTAGCCGAAGGAAGCAAGTGTTAAGAAACATTTTTGCATAGTATTGCTCTTAGATCCCAAGGGCGAGAGCAAATATGCAATGGATAATATTATATCATCTACTCTTGCATTGTTTTGGAAAGAATGCAATTGGTTTTGTTGGTTGATCAAACAATATTCTAAATGCTTTTATATTCAACTGGTTGTTAGTTGTTGTTTGGATGATTATTCCAAGTGCTTGTGATTTATGGTAAATGCATGGCAAGGGTCTATGATGACAAGTCACCATGGGAATAAAGGAATGTTTTCTTGGAAAATGATATTAGGCTGAATGCCTTGTTTGTGCTTGATTCTTAAAGGATTTAATTAAGGAAGGATATATTGCACGGGTGGATCACCTCCATGGTCGCACCGCGTATTAACCCGAGAGGGCACTGCTCGATTCATGGGCCGAAGGTCGAGTGGTGAAAAGGCCAACCACAGGAATGATGTTTCGCTCCTAGATAGCTTGCGGGTCAGTTGGAGCTCTGGACACCCCTTGCTAGGTCTAGAATGGAGTTAAAGACCTCAGTGGCCCCCAACATCTGGGCATGTTGGGAGATCCTATTCTAGATAAAGGATTGAGTTTTTGGTGCCATGTGAATTGGACCAGTTACTTCTGTAGGGCAGAAGGGATACTTCTGTTGGACAAAAGCGATACATAATTTCTCCTGTATGGGCGGGAGACAAAGATTAACTTGAAGATAAGTTAAGGAACTTGTTTGAACTTGTTGCTTTGCTCTGTTTTTGTGTATGTGCTATAAGTTATGTGAACGAACCCTGTTCCCTAAAAGGCTTAATTAATGAAGCTGATTTTAAGTATCACACATAAATGTGGTAGGACCTAATTAGAAAACTAAAGCTATTAAGGGAAGCGGGTGGGTGAAACCCCCGATGGGTTCTTCCTATGGCAGGGTGGTCCCAGAGAACTGGGAGGCTTCTCATAAGTTTTTATCATCATTCGACCTTTAGGTATTGCTAGGTTAGAACCCAATTCATGCCATTTTAGGGGACCGAAATGGGACTATGCCCTATGGGTAGAGAGGTTGAGCAGTACATCCCTCTCGTTTCCCATTCTCTTTGAACCAAGTGCGGCATGGGTCTACTTCGGATTGGGTATCTCTTTGTAAAGTAGGATGTCCAAAACCCGACACTAGAATGCTAACATGAGACCTTGACAACTAGGAACCCGAATTTCAGGTCGATCCTAGTGGGTTCGGTCGTGAACGTTCCGTTGCGAGGCGGATTTGGGAAACCCTAGGCGACAAAACTCGAAACATTCCCTGGGAGTGCTGGGCAGCGACGCTTAGATTTGTTTCTCGATAGACTGCTAAAAGAGTGCCTGGAAAGCCGATGGGCGGGCACCTCACAGGTTCAATAGCACGAGCATGCTCGGTGCTGATCCTATGTAATGCAAGAATTATGCTTAGAATGAAAGCATGAAAAGAAATGGTTTCACACTATTACAATGTTGTTGTAAATGAATAAAAATGGCTGAGCACTATGAATCATTCATAGTTGCATTGCATTCAACACATGGTATCATCCTAGATGCACGGTAATTGTCTTCATAAACATTGACCCACGCTAAGGGTGAGGTATCCCAAGCCATAGGGTTAGCAATTGGTCTCTTTGGGGAGTGTGCAGTGAGGATCATATTCTATCTCATGGAACGATTGATTATAAGAGAGAACTACATGTCATAAGTGTTATATGTGTTCATGGCACATCTCGAAACCAATCCTTGAGGTGTAGAAGAGCCATAGAGGGGCCACGACAATTAGGTGAGGGGTGTTCCCTATGTATGTTTTACATGGTGTATAACACCAATATGTGTAGAGGCTCCGTGTGAGGAGTTTGGGAAGAGATCTCTTGGACTATAAATGTTACAATTGCTTACCTAGTTAGATCAGTGCTCTAAAGGGAAATTATGACTCGAACTGGGCAAGTAATAGTGATTCCACGAGATTATTTTTGGGTATTGTTTCTCTTTATGTTTAGGAATCTTCTCTTGGATTAGTAAGAAGGAACCAACTATGGCAGTGCTTTCTACCAAAGTAGAGCACAAGGAAGCTTACTTTTCTTCATGTGAAGAAGTATGGTTAAGAAGGATCCTATGGCATATGGGAGTACATGATGAAGATCTAACAATGCTAAGATATGATAGTTAGACTTGCATCACCATTGCTAAAAATCCAATTTTTCATGCATGTACCAAATACATTGAGATCCAATATCACTACGTGCATGACTTGATCGAGGATGGGATAGTAGAGCTTGTGTCTATTATCCAATGGAAGAGAATGGAGAAGATATCTTCACCAAAGCTCTTATTAAGGATATCCTTTGAATTCATCTTCAAAGATTTGGCATTGGGCTAAGGACATAGTTCACATGCAGGTGGGATGTTAGATATGCTCAATGTTGGACATTTGGGGGGGTGTTAGATATGCTCAATGTCCCATCTTGGTAAGGTGCCACCAATGATCCATGCTCAATGATGGACATTGGGGGGTCTTAGATATGCTCAATGTCCCACTCTAGTGTGGTTCCACCAATGATCCATGCTGCTATAAGTTGTAAGGCCCCCATCATGAGGAGAAGTCGTGTGTAAGTATGTACATTGGATGGATCGTGACTTGTATGTTAGATGACGTCTATGTGATCGAATGGTAAAAAGGTGACCTTTGTGGATTTAGCCTTTGGGTTAGATAAAGTAGTTATGCTTATAATAACTTGAGGCAGAATACATCAACTAGACTACCTTCCTAGGCTATAAAAGGAAGACCTCTCTAAAGCCATCTCAATCTATCTTTCACCCGATCAGAGTTCTTCCAACTGCCCTTACGCCCTTTTCCTATCATCTTTCTAGATCGCCATCTAATTTTTATCGTGGAAGCACATAGGTGGACTCCTTACTTAGATTCTATCCACTATGTCATGTTTTTCCTACATATATAAGTTAGCAATATAGCATGGGTGCAAAACACCCAAACCAAGTGAAACCTACATGGCCCCGATTTAACAGAGGGAGGGTAGTTCGGTAGTCTTCTAGGGACTAATCCTAGTTGCCATAATCCATGCTAACCTAGATAACTAGGCATTCCCTAGGTCTACCTCTCATATGAAGCATTTAGCCTCATCCCACAAGGATCAACTTGCAAGTTCCTAAAGGTATAACTATGATCTCTAGTAGTAATCTAACATTGAGATTTAAAAAAATACATTTTACAAATCATCTAAGGTTGATGTAGGAAAGCATCACACTTGATTCAATGAGAGTGAGAAACAAGGGGGAGCTAAGTATCAACCCCTCTGCCCATGAGGAATAGTCTCACATTAGCCCCCTAAAATAGTGTTTACTGATTCTAAGATTGACTCATAGGAAGGTTTCACTTGTCAATATTTATTCTAAACTTGGGAAACGCCATCCAACTAATTGGGTCCACCCAACCATAGGACAAGTCTATCAAGAAATCATTCAGTCACTTTCCATGGCATTGAGGTATATTTTAGAGTTTTAAACATGCATACCACCACACTCTGATGACATATAAAAACCAAAATTTTTAATTAATAATTAGATAGGGTTCATTGGCACACCCTTAAGTTATGGGTACTAAGAAATCCATTTGAAAACAACTATTTTTATTTTTATTCTCATATATATGATTGCTTCAAAAGTGAACCGACTCAAACTTGTTATCACCCTTGTCATGTTCATCTTGAGCCTTCTAATGCTAAACCATGCTAGGCTTGTATAGGTTTCCAATCCTATTTTAAGTCTGGGACTGAGATTACAGCTCGTACCAAAGCCCTATCAGTTCTCGCCCACTATAAGAATGAATATTCCTATACGGACGACCTTATGTACTTAAGCGGTGGTCAAACACATTAGGTAGTATACAAATACTTGGGGTAAAGAGAGTAACCAAGGAAACCTTGGATATGACATCAAGAGAAGAGGAGACATAGAGAGAGTAAGAGACAGATAGCAAAAAATAAAAAGGGAAAGGATGGTATAGAAAAATAGATGGAGGAAGGAAAATAAGATAGGTAGAAAGAGAGGATAATAGATCTTTTATTAGATACCTCAATAGCAAGCTTGGATACTTTATAGTCTCTTCATTGACTCCCATAATCACACAAACAAAAAAGAGGGATAGGAGGGAAAGCCATCAATACAAGATTCAAATTCTAGGTTTTATTTGGTTCAAGTACCAAGGCCTTTGGCTAGCAATAGCACCACTAAAGTGGGATAGTACCAAGCTAGAGGGTGGTTCCCTGATCATACTTTGATCCCACTATTCCTTGAAGCATGAGAACACATCAAGTTTGCTACTTGCAAAGGACTCCAAGTGCTTCCATATGCTTCTTTTTCTTCTCTTGGGCTATGTAATTGGGTTTGAGCACCATGGCCACAAAAGGAAGTGCAATCATAGTCAAATCCAACATAGGTGGACACTAACATCATACTCTATAGTTAGCATCTGGGGTTCAAAGCTTGACATAGTCACAACAATGTAATCAGATACCAAAGTGTACTCAACCAATCAAACCCAAACATATATTTCTTTATGAAAAGAACAATACAACTATTTAAGCAAAGATAGAAAGTGATACTATCAGAGTACTCGATGAACCATGAGTGAGGGAATCATAAAACCCTCATGACTTCAAGACAACTAAGGAATACAAGACAATGGTAGTACTACTACTAGATATTGTGATTGAGGAAAAAACAAGACCTAGCTTTGTGGGGCTAGATAGCACTTAGGATGCCAACAAAGGAATGACCAAAAGGTACTCATGAAATGTCTAACAAAAGGTACTCATGAAATGTCTAACAATTGAGTATGCAATCTAGACTAGGCGGGCCTAGAATCATTCAAGTTCCAATTTATACCTAGATTCAATACTAAGGAGAGCATTGATGCAGTGCCATCTCTTAAGGGACAGGGCTTTAAACTTGGTGAGGTGGGCCCAAAGTTGGTTAATACTAGCTAAGTTTAGGATGTTGGAGGTGGCAACGGAGGGGTCTTGAGAGAGTGGATCATCAGGATTTGGATCTTTGTCTCTTTGATCCTTACTTAGGTCATCGTGATTTTGGGATCCTTCCCCTTGATCTGTGTGTGATTCCCCCTTAGCTCTAGCCTTGAGCTGGAGACACGTACTTTGGTGATGCTTTGGTGTAGGGCATGGGTCTAGGATGGGGAATATTGGCCTTCATCTCCTAGGCTACTCTGACCCAGTGTTCCTCTAGGATGTGCTACCACAAAAGGTCAGATTCTACCTTCCATATCTAGCATCACTTGTTGTAGCACCTAGATCCTCTCCTCTGCTTTAGCATTCCACTAGTCCAACACTTGGAAGTGCTCCACCATGAATTGCCCACTTTATATTAGGAGAATTGGTGCCAACAGAAAAGTCAAAGAAGTCCGAAGGCTAGGGATTGCAAAGATGCAACCTCCTTGCTCAGGTTTTTCCTTTACCATTGGGCAGGGGGTGGTTGGCTACAATTGCGTCTTCCTTGAGAAACTGGTTTGCAAGGAACTACAGTGTGGACGGTCTGATGGCAATAAGTTTGAACTTGGCCGCAAAGCTTAATGCATAGTGGGAGTGAGTAGAAGAGGATCCAATAGGGGAACTTTTGCTATGGTGTGGTGGATGGGGCAAAGTTGAAGTGGCTAGGGATAGGCAAGGAGAGTGTGCTTGGCATCAAAGTCTAGCTCATTTGATTTATCAAGCGAAGGAGAGAGCTTGGAGTAGGAGTCTATCATAGTGGTCTAAATTTCTAATGGGAGATTTTCCCATCATTTGAGCCACTTCACTTCATAGTCACACTAGAATTCTTCAATTATCTCTAGGGAGAGTAGAGTTGTGCCATCTAGGTTCTTTGCTCCAACTGCACGTGCTTGGAGAAAAACATTCTCCCACTCCAACTACTGTGCTTTGTTCTTGACATCATTAGCAAGGGCGAGTTGCACCTATTGGCATGCCTCCATCCATTGTAAATGTTTTGAATAGGCACCTCATCTCAACGAAGAGCATTATTGGAGTAGGTGGGCCCATGCAATGGGGCCATTAGAAGGAGAGAAGAAAAGAGAGGCTACCTTCTTGGAGAATGCTAAACACCTTGGCTTGGTAGAGGGCCTAGACCAAAAACCTGAGGGTATTGAGCTTGGGCTTGTGGGCATCAACAGATATTGTTTAGCCAACCTGAGTATCAAATCCTCAAGTAGAAAAAAGTGATGAATCAAAAGTATTTGGAAATGAAAAACTAGGCTATAGGAGTCCTCGCCTAATAGGAGTTCTTGGCCCACTTGTCCTAGGATAGGTAGGAAGTTTAAACCGCCACTTAGAATAACTTCTTTGATAGTTCTCTTTAGCTTGTCTATGTTGGAGCACTTGGTTAATGACTAGCTTTGCATCTCTATCATGTTATACTTGGCTTATCCCTTGTGGATTTTCATGCCTTGATTTTGTCAAGGGGTAGGGTGAGAGTCATGTTTGTTTTTTGCTATGTATTCTTCTTTAAAACAACTTGATGCACTTGATAGTTTCTTTATGAATTAAATATGAAGATAGATGAGAGTGTGACTTTAAAAAATAAAAAATGCAACATTTACATAAAGAAAATAAGGAAAAATACTCAAAAAATACAATTTTGGGCAAAGAAAATTAGAAAGAAATAGTTTCTACATCCAAAAAATTATGAACAATTAGAATGATATTTGTGTAGGTATAATAAAGGTAAAGCATGAGGATTGCGGCCTCAATTTACTTGTGTTTGTATGTTCTTCTACATGTTTATCACTTTTATCATAAAGAAACATACATAAAAAGCCCTTTTAACCTAGCCATTAAACACAAAACTTTAAATGGTAGGGGGAAGGGGATTGTGGAAGTATCATTTGAATACTGATTTTATGCACATTCTAGCATACAGCTGATTGATTTAAGTTTTAAAAAGAGTGATAGCATAGGCTATTCCACTGAGCTATCTTAGCAATGAAGCAATACACTAGAGTGAAATCATGAAAGGGTTATTTTTGCACATCCGCACTAATTGATTTATGAGTTTACTTGTTTGCACGCTGAAATTCATTCACCTTGCATTTGCATTTTCATGCGTGGTATTAAGACAATTATCTCCTTGATGAATAGCACTTATTTTTGTACGATTGACCCATGTTGAGTGTGAAGTTCCTTAAGCTGTAGGTCTAGTGTCATCATTTACTTGGGGACTGATTTGGTAAGGATAATATTATCTCTTGGAATAAATATGATAAAGAGAGGACTATGTTGCATATGTGCTTTATGTTGAGACAATACATCTTGGGGCTAATCCCTAGGGTATAGGAAATCCATAGAGAGGTCATAACAATAAGTTGGGGGTGCTCCCTTTGTTTATGTTGTGAGATATTAGAAACTCTTGTGTTTGAGTACTCCTTTTGCTTGGAGTCAAGAAGGGTATCTTTAGATGAATCAATTCATAATTCTATATGCTCTTGGCCGTGAGGCTATGGAGTTATTTATGAGGCCTAGCTAGAGCCCTAGAGCTAGTGTTGGGCCCATTTTTGGTCCCAACAAGTGGTGAATTTATCGAGAGCTGCTAACAAGTGGTGATTTCTAAATCTTAGTTAATTAGGGACTAGTCAATCAGTTTATGCCAAAAAGCATCTAGATAGACCCATTATTTCCTGATAAACACCATCAAGCCAAGATCCAAAAATAAGAAAGAGTTGAAAGGGCTAGACATGGGCAAAAATTCTTAGGAGGTATTCCCCTCAACATAGCAACCCAATACCCCTACAAGGGTGAGGCCTTAGTGGCCCTCGTGTCACAAACAATCCATTAGGGGAAGGAGGAAGCTCTAATGTCTCCCTTCTCCTAGCAAGTTAGGCCACTTCAAGTGGAGTTGTAGTCTTACCAGTACAAACTCATGTAGCAAATCCAATTGTCATTATGGTGCAACCTATTGCAATTCTTGCAGGTATGCCACTTTTTTCAGCTTTAGATTTATTTTTAATGGGTTAACAGAGGAGGATGTGGAGCTTCACATTAGTGAGTTCTAAAAACTCATGTTTAACTATCAAATTTAGGACGAGGGATATCTAATGATGTTCTTTAACATGATCGTAGAAGGGAGGGATGTAATGTTGTATCATGGCTTAGAAGTTGGTATCATAACCACAATTGATCTATTCTTTCTAGTATTTTGAAGGGAATTTACCCCTGAGAGAGGTGGTCAATATTGGCTACATTTGCTAAATATGTCACATCAAGAGCCCCATGAGATTGCTCGAGCATATGCTAAGAAGATGAAAGAGGTCTTTCGCAAAATGCAAGCCTCCATCCCTATCCCACCTTGCTGCCCAACTGTAATAATGCTTGCACTTTTTGGAATTCAACATCCAAGTGCAACTGACTGGTGCCCCTCTAGTAGATATAGGTACTGCTATAACTTGAGCGTAGGTAGTAGAGTTCTACTTACAAGTGGCCTATGCATCAAGGGCTAATTTAAAATTAAGCCTTAGTCCCAAAAATAATTTGGGATAGGTTGAGATCAAGGTATGATAAATACCCCTATGATCAACCCAAATGATAGAGGAAGCATGATGTAGAATGTGCCTTTATTTCCAACTCATCTAAATGTAATTAATTCGACAGTGAGACAAATAGCTCCTTTTGCAAACCAAGGGTCTGTGTAGGTTGCAGTCCCTTTGCAAGTTGTGCAAATAGGTGAGAGGGTAGCTCCTGAAGCCATTGGTTATGAATCCTTAACATCAAATGTTGTAGAGGATGTAAATGATATGATGAAACATTATACAGATATATAATAACTAAGCAATATTGCTAGATGAAAGCAGCCCTCCCATGGTAGAAAATTGTAATATTTCCATGCAATAAAAGTTAGTTGGTTAGTTCGAAAGTTAGTTAGTCAAATAATAAGTTAGTAAGATTACTAACTAAAGACTAACTAAGATAAAAAACTAACTAACATTAATAACTAATAATTTTTATGTAATTAAAAATATTTTATTTAGAAAAATCGAGTGTCATAAATTTGATATTTTTCTCGTATTAATCACTATTATTAATGTGGATAGTTTGGATAGTCCAAAAATATTAGATTTTGGGCAAAACTAGTATATTTTAGATATTGCCCTAAAAAAAGATATGGAGATTTTTAGAACTAGGTGTCATTTAAAAAAAAACAAGTGATGTTTTAATTAGTTTTGGAGATTTTATAAAAAGAAAAAATAACGAGAGGGATTTGCGAAATCACCTGTGCCGCGATCGCAGCCTACAGATAGAGAAAACAACACTTCGAACATAGACAAGAAGAAGGAGTGAACTAAGAAGATTTCTAACCAAGTGTCTTGGGGTTTTACCCCCTTTCGGAGCCAATTGAACCATCAGATTTACGATCTGAGCATCAAATCACTGATCTTTCCAAGATCCCCCTCCACAAAGAGCTCCACTTCTCAACCACAAGTCCTCTTCTCTAATTCACTATTAATATGAGGCATGGGGAGGCACAAGGGAGAATAAGGAGACCCTGAGAGGCTGCGAGAGAGAGGTAGAGAGAAGGATACCCCTCTAAGAGATTGTGAGGGAGAGCTTGAGAGAGAGAGAGAGAGAGAGGAGTCACCTCGAGAGGCTACAAGGGAGAGAGTTAGCTCAATTCCCTCTATTTCAATCCTCCACTTACCCATCTTCTCTTATGCTCTCCCATCTTGAGTCTATTCTGCCTTCTTTATCTCTTGAGTCTACTTGCGGACGATGGCCCCTAAGAGAAGAATGTCACATGCAGATGGGAATCCCATAACTGACAAATGAAGCTTCAGATGAAGGCATCACTGTCAATCCAATTGCGGTACTGGTCATAAGTAATGTATTTCCAAATTGATAGATGCTTGTTTTGATTCTTGTATGAGATACGTTAGGCCCATTATGATGCACGAGTATAGATCATTTCATCTCACATATTCGTAAGATAGAGCTTGAGAAGTGCATATATCAAGGAAAGTTAATTGCACCTAGTTGCATGTGGCTTATTCGTTGATAGAGAAATTACAAGGAAGAATTGGTCAAGGGTTATGAATGGCATAATCATGACATTAAAATTTGTGCATACAAGTGTTAAGTAAATTTTATATATATGCGATGGAAATGTTATCGCGACTATTCTTACATTGTTTGGGAAGAATGCAATTGGTTTTGTTGGTTGATTGAACAACATCCTAAATGCTTTTACATTCAACTAGTTGTTAGTTGTTGTTTGGATGATTATTCCAAGTGCTTGTGATTTATGGTAAATGCATGGCAAGGGTCTATGATGACAAGTCACCATGGGAATAAAGGAATATTTTCTTGGAAAATGATATTAGGGATGAATGCCTTGTTTGTACTTGATTCTTAAAGGATTTAATTAAGGAATGATATTTTGCACGAGTGGATTACCTCCATGATCGCACCGCGGATTAACCTAAAGAGGGCACTGCTCGATTCATAGGCCGAAGGTTGAGTGGTGAAAAGGCCAACCACGGGAATGATGTTTTGCTCCTAGACAGCTTGCGGGTCAGTTGGAGCTCTAGACACCCCTTGCTAGGTCTAGAATGGAGTTGAAGACCTCCGTGGCCCCCAACGTATGGGTATGTTGGGAGATCCTATTCTAGATAAAGGATTGAGTTTGTGGTGCCATGAGATTTGGACCAGTTACTTCTGGAGGGCAGAAGAGATACTTCTATTGGACAAAAGGGATACATAATTTCTCCTGTATAGGCGGGAGACAAAGATTAGCTTGAAGATAAGTTAAGAAACTTGTTTGAACTTGTTTGTCAATAGATTGCTTGCTCTGTTTTCATGTCTGTGCTATAAGTTATGCGAACGAACCATGTTCCCTAAAAGGCTTAATTAATGAAGTTGACTTTGTGTCACACATAAATGTGGTAGGACCTAATTAGAAAACTAAAGCTATTAAGGAAAGCAGGTGGGCGGAACCCCCGATGGGTCCGTCCTACGGCAAGGTGGTCCCAGAGAACTGGGAGGCTTCTCACAATATTTTTACCATCATTCAACCTTTAGGTATTGTTTGGTTAGAACCCGATTCATGCCATTTTAGGGGACCGAAATGGGACTATGCCCTATGGGCAGAGAGGTTGAGCAGTACATCCCTCTCGTTTCCCATTCTCTTTGAACCAAGTGCGGCATGGGTCTGCTTCTGCTTGGGTATCTCTGTGTAAAGTAGGATGTCCAGGATCCGATGCTACAATGCTGTTAGGAGACCTTGGCCACTAGGAGCCCAAATTTCAGGTCGATCCTAGTGGGTTTGGCCGTGAACATTCCGTTGTGAGGCGGGTGCGGGAAACCCTAGGAGAAAAAACTCGAAACATTCCATGGGAGAGTTGGGCAACGATGCTTAGATTTGTTTCTCAATAGACCGCTAAAAGCATGCCTGGATAGCCGATGGGGCGGGCACCTTACAAAAATGAACAGAAAACTAGGGACAAAGCACACAAAATCTATGTGTATGGCTCTGCCATTAATCTAAAAACTAAAAAGAAACCATAAATCTCTCTCTTAATAATGAATAAATTTGTCATCTTAATCCATAGCTTCAACCATTATGCACAAAAGAAAGAACAAAATGGAAAAGAGAAATTTTTGCACAAAAGATAGAATAGACAGGAGAGAGAAATATTGGCACTATACAAAGGGAGAATGTCTGAATCTTGGAAGAAAGGGGGATAAAGAGGAACATAATCAACCATGCACTCCACCCCACCTTTTCCCCAAAAGACACATAACTCTTCATATTTTATCATTTCTTTGATTTTTTGATACATATGTATTCGTAAGGCTTTAGTGTTTACATTTCAATTCTTTCTAGCTTTTTACAAATGTATGCACGTACACTTTTGTGTGTACCATTTATTAATGATGGATGTGGATGTGCCCCCCCATGTGTAAGGGTATATTTTAGTGATTTTGCAACCATTTTAATATTATTCCCTTTACAAAAAATGAAAGTGTGATATATGCATGGATATTTTTGTGCACTATTTTGTGCTTCTTTTGGTGTCATCATTTCCTCCCACACTGAAACGTGAAGTGTCCCCGTGAACCTTGTTAAAAGAAGAACCATTGTCTAACACAAAACACTTCCAAAATTTATTAGTAATACACCTTTGATCACAAGGCCTAGCCATGGTAGGGTATAGGGACTTCAAAGCCATGACCACCAAGTAAGGGAACTCCTGCTCATTCCCCCACACTAAAAACTTACATACTTGTTAAAGGATAGGGTTCAGTCTTCAATAAAGGATCATGAGCACAACTCCTTGGTCCAATAGTAGGGAAAGAAAGATGATACCATCATGTAGCTTCAAACACACTTGAAGTTTTGTTAGCATTATTAGCTACGAGGATAAAATTGTTTTAGCTAGTTATCCCCTTGTAAAAGGGTTTGCATTGTGATTGTTAATGATAGGTATAATGAGGCTATGTTTTAAAATTTTAGAATATGTGCTTAGGTTTGATATTTTTAGGTTTTTGTTTCTTTGATAATGTTATGTATCACTTTAAATTTGTGTCATCATTTGTTCTCTAAAAGGGCATTGGGGGTTGGCTATGTGGACATAAAGATCAGGAAGGAAAAGAAAGAGGGGCGAAGTTGTGTTTGGGATATGGTGATGGTGAATACTTGAGGTCTAGGGGAGAGGTAATTAAGGACGAGGCAAGACTACTATAGGTAAGCTGCACAAATCTTTCATTATGTTATATAAGAAAAAGTAGGAATGATATCTTATGAGATTTATTTAAGGATTAAAAGTAGGACTTTTTTTTTAAAGTTCTCTTTTGTCTATGACATTTTAGTGGATGTGGTAAATTGGATGAGTTATCAATTAGCCTAGCAAAAGGAGGGGGAGGGGGGCAATGCTTTGTTTGTAGCACTTGTATCAAGCAAAACCCTAGAGATCACACACATACAGGGCCAAAATGGGGTTCATTCCTTTCTTCTCTCGTCTCCTTTTTGTGATCGCATAGGATGAGTGTTTTGCCAACAGATCATGAGAGAAGGAAAGAAGAATTGGAGGGGTTAGCTAATGAAGAGGAGAAGAGTAATTATTGAGGGGGAAGGTTGTTTATTGTTTGTTTCCCTATATGAGTCGCATGCTAAGTGCAAGGTGTTGATGGAGATTCTTGGTGCACTCAAAATTGGCACATCTAGATGGTGCCCTACAACCTGTCTTCTTCTTCTTCTGTGCCTCTATGCAAATTTGACTACTCTCTCAGATGCATCTTTTATTGACTCATTGGCACTGGCCACATAGTTAAAAGATAATAGATTCATCAATGGCAATATTCTTTCTGCCAATGCATTAATAAATCATCTATAATATCCTACTAATGACAGAAAGCTACGCACTTCTTTTGGAGTATGTGGTGGACTCATAGCAACAATAACCTTTATCTTTTAAGGATTAGTCGCAATACTAGTTGAACTAACCACATGACCCAATAGCAATGCATAGGGCACTCCAAAGACACACTTTCTTGGGTTAAGAGCAATACAAAACCATTGCAACGCTCAAAACAGTTCCTTATCAGCATTATTTCCCTTATGGTGGCTGCCCCCAAATCGTCGATAAAGATTTTTAGCTCCTCGGGGGAAATATCACCAAAAGCTTATCAATTGTAAGTTGCCAAAAACCTGGCGCATCGCATAATCCAAATGCCATCACATGATTTGAAATACAGTAATAAATGTCATTTTAAGCTTATCTTCCTCCACAATAGCCATTTGGTTATATCCAACAAAGTAGTCCATAAATGAATAGACATCCCTACCCGCTAACTGATCTAGAATCTGATCAATGAATGGCAGCAAATAGTAATCTTTAACCGTCTCTGTTTATTGATCTCCGTAAAATCTATGCAAAGCCGAGTTTTTATTCTTCTTTTTCATGATAACCACTAGAGAGCACCACTCCTTGTGTTGTATAGGAAATATCAGGCCAGCCTTATGCAATTTTTGTAACTCCTAAAATAGTCTATCCCTTATCTCAAAAGGCATACATCTCACTTTCTATCGCATAGAGCAGCTACCTTACTTCAAACAAATAGTATACACAACCAAACTAGGAGGAATACCCCTTAGCTCATCATAACTCCAAGAAAAGATGTCACGGAATTCTTGGATCAGGGACACATAGTCCGTCCTCTTCTCTAGACTGAGCATAGCCCCTAATGTAATAAGTTGTGGATCATTCAACATTACGATATCTAGCTCAATCACATATGCGTCTCTTATTCTATCTTGAGCTTCAATCGGCTCATTTAGAGCCACCGGGTATATATCTTTTGTAGTAGATCCTCTTTTGATTCATCGCTTGATGAAGTCTCACTACCAAATGGTTCCTCTAATGCATCTAATTCTGATGAGGATAAAAGAGCTCTCTCACTTTGAGGAGACTCAAGATATGCATCTACTACCATATGACTAGCACCTCTACCAAAAATCAAATGACCAGCGTATATCCACTTGACATTCAGCTCGCAAGATCCATGGCCTTCCTAATAATACTTGATAGCTTGGCCATCCTACAGTAAACAATACATTCCACACGCAAAAATCACATGGACTTTGGTAATTCAACCTTTAGGTTATCTTAAACTGTCATTAGCAATTTGAAGAATTGTGGAGGCATCCTTTTGGATTTCTAATCCCAGCCTTTCCATCAATTCCTAACTCATGATGTTGACAAAGGATCCCATGTCTACAATAGCATGATCCACTAATATTCCATCTACATATGCTACTACCATTGGGCAATGCTTTTCAGCATGCTCAAACAAATTCTATCCCACATGAGCTATTGTCAAGGGCTCAATGATATACCCAGTGTGAAGAATCTTTTTAAATTCTTCATGCACTCCTAGAGATAACTTTATCAATTGCGGGAGGTTCACATCAAGCTTTACATCACAAAGAGAACTCACTAAACCAAACTCATGATAATTAGCAATGGTCTCTTCTCCCGCTAGACCATTCTCTCCTTTGGCCTTTGAATTGGCTTTGGCACCTCTTCTTGGCTTTTACCTTCTTCTTTGGCAACTTGTTCGAGGGTCAGCTTTGCCATCAGCAGCATTTAGAGGAATGGCTTCTACATTAGGGTTAAGGACTTGTGTTCCTTTATCATCCTGTTTAGAGTTTACCTCAGCATGTTTTACATTACCCCTATTGCCTTCTTTAGCCTTTTTCCCTTTTGTAATGGATCGCAAATTAGAAGCTTCAATGTTGTTGGCACTCACACATTTAATAAGGTTGACACCACTACCACTAGGCAACTCTTCTACAATAGCTTTCCCTCTTTGCAATATTAGATTTGGTCCATCATCCTATTGGAGATAATTCCCTTGTGTTTGATGATTGATTGGACTTGGTTGCTTACACCCTTACTAGAGAGAACTAATCTTACTCCAACAGGTACTAGCTAGATGGCTGGACTTCCCACATGTGTCACATTTAATATTAGGGAAAGTTCCAAGGAAATTTTGGCCACCACACCACTTATAGTTGAAACTTGAGGGGGCACCCTCTTCTTCAAGGCATCGGCTTCCTATCAAATTTTGTTGTTTTTAAAGAAAATTGATATCAATAGCTATTTGCCTATATTGTTTAGTGATCATATCGGTATAGTGCTTCATCATATCCTTAACTTCACTAAGGATATTCGATGCACTAGACTTATAGCCACAATCATCTACTTGCTGTTCCATTGGCCTAACCACCTAATTAGGGGTTGGCTACTGCTAATTAATTGGAACCACATTAGGGTTTATCATTTAACTTCCATTATTTAGTGGAACCATCTAACTAGCCATTGGCATGGTCATACTAGGAGGAGCTAGTAGCAAGGGCACATTTTGTAATATGCTTTCTCTTCCATTTGGGTTAGTCATAGCTATCCCTTGACTTCCATTGGTCAATGCCAAATTATTTACAGGAACTAGACCCACATTAAGATTGGCCCTAGAGACATAGGCCGCTTGTAGTCAAGATTCTACTTCCTCTGCTCATCTCTAATAGTAGTGTCTATATCCAACAAGGTGACATTACTCAACTACACCTGAATTTTGAAGTCCAAACCATACAAAAAATATTGCAGTTGGGCAATTACTAGGATAGGGATAAAGGCTTGCAATTTGCGAAAGACCTCTTTAACTTATAGGCATATATTCAAATATCCTTGTGTGGCTCTTGATGTGTCACATTTAGTACATGTAGCCAATATTGACTGCCCCTTTTAGGGGAAAGTTACCTTTGAAAGGCTATGTAAAATAAATCAATAGTGGTTATGGTTCCAGCATCTAGGCCATGATACCATATTGCATCTCTTCCCTTGAGAGCCATGTTAAAGAACATCATTAAATGTCCTTCATCTTAAATAGGATAGTTGAACATCAACTTTTGAAACTCCCCAATGTGGAGCTCCACATCTTCCTCCATCAACCCATTAAACATGGGTAGGGGGAACCTAAGGCTAGTAAATCCACCATTCGAGCAGGAATTGTGATAGGTTGCACCATAACAATGATTGGATTTGCAATAGGATTTGGTGATGGTGGGTTTACACTTGCACTTGATGTAGGCTGACTTATTGGGGGAAGGGGCACTAGAGCTTCATCCTCCTAATGGATTACTTATGGCTCTAAGACCACTAGATCCACTGCATGTGAGAAGCGAGCTCCTCTGGGCAGCCTCGTCCACTTATTCCACCTCTTAATTTTTTTGACCTCCACCACCTCTACCACAATAACTTCCTCCACCACACTACCTCCACCACCACTAGCACCATCTCTACAGCCTCCATCAATACTGTTGCCACCTCCACCACCACTACCATTATCCCCACCACCTCCACAATTGCTACCACTACCTTCACTCACTAACACACACACACACACACACACTCTCTCTCTCTCTCTCTCTCTCTCTCTCTCTCTCTCTCTCTCTCTCTCTCTCTCTCTCTCTCTCTCTCTCTCTCTCTCTCTCTCTCTCTCTCTCTATGTGTATATTCTCTTTTTCTCTTTCTAGCACACTTGATCAAATAGCACTCCATCTCATGTAAACAATTTCTCTCTCTCTAGCACATAACGTGGACTCATTCATGCGATCACCTCAGAAGGAAGGAACACCATGGCCCACCTCTCTCTCTCTCTCTCTCTCTCTCTCTCTCCCCCCCTTTGTATCTCTCTCACAAATTACTCTATGTCTTTACTCTCTCTCAGTTTAGGATTGTACATGCAATTTCTCCCTCTCACTCTATATTCTCTCTCTCTCCCTCTCACCTATATATATATATATATATACATATATATACATATATATATATATATATATATATACATATATATATATACATATATATACATATATATATATATATACATATATATATATATACATATATATATATACATATATATATATATATATGCATACATATATATACGTATATAAATCTTAGTCACTCACTCACTCTCCTTGTTTATCTCCCTCCCTTTCTCATCTTCTCTCTCTCATGCATGCGATCAGTCCACATTGTATCATAATGCCTCACATTAGATTATAGCATGTGTTGTAACAAACACTTCTCTTAAATCCTAAACACATCTCTCTCTCTCTCTCTCTCTCTCTCTCTCTCTCTCTCTCTCTCTCTCTCTCTCTCTCTCTCTCTCTCTCTCTCTCTTTGTGTGTTTTTAGAACTTTAATTTCAATGCATTGATAGCTCCCTCTCTCCCTTCCCCTCCTCTCCCCAACAAATATGATACAAGACAATTCATACAAGTAATCCAAATGTATATTTATATTGTGTTAACTCTGGAAAATGTGCTTTTACTTGTCAAATTAAGAGAGACAAGTTCACCAAAGGATTGCCATCTAAATGGATTCTATAATAGTGACTTCTCAACAAAATAAAATGTGGTTGTGCTAAGAGGTAGTGTTGACATTGCATTGTTGGTCACTATATAGGTGGTGTTTGAAAAGTTTTTCTACTTCCAACTACAATCTGCAAGTTTTCTTCAATGAGTGTGGGTTGGTGTATAAACATGTTGGCATTTGTATCCATCCCAAACACTCAGAAGTACACATAGTATAGGTGCTTGCATGCCAAATACGCTTTTCCTTCTGCGGCATGGTCCATGAAATCCCGGCAATTACATATTGGATTCTTTGCAATGTGCACATCATAACACTCATGCATGACACTTGAGTTAGCTGCCTCTAGTTTGAAAACCTCATGCTTCAAGGCCTTCACCATTGTGTGGCCCTTCACAGTTGCATCTACTAGAGCCAACGCTGAGTCTATCATTTTCCCTGCAGCATGTGAAACACCTCTTTGATATCTACATGAGCCCTCATTAACATCCACCCCTTGTGCCGCCTTTTGTTAAACAAACCCACCACTCTCCAACATGTGGATTTCTTCTACTGTCAAATTAGTGCCTCGTGCCATTGGCCATACTTGTGGAACCTTGGGTGGTGCGTGTTGAATGGAAGAACAAATGTTCCATATATGGTCCACACAATCATTACAAAACCACATGAATTGGTGCTGCATTCCGTGTTGATTGCTAACTTCTCCTCTTGAGCTAGACCACTCCATGATGCCCCAAAATGAAGGTGAATGCACCCCATGTGACGTACTTTTTATAGCTCTTTTGCATTTTCCCTCTCTAGCTGATGGGACCTAAAATGGCTGGCTATAGTACTAGCCGGACCTCTGACATGCACAAGAAAACCCCACGGCCTCGCAGTCACAAGCGTCTTCACAGGACACTTTGCCCTGCCATCGTACATACATTTTGCGTTTGTATTGTGCTTATAGTCTAACCCTTAACCCTATCAGACTCCTCAGAGGGAGACCCTACACATTTTGGTGTAATTCACCACATAGAACAACATAGGAGGCACCCCTCACCTGATTGCCGCAGCCCCACTGCAACTCCTCCTACACCTTGGGGATTGGCCCCTCGATGCATCGCTAATGCATATAACACATACGAAACAGACTTCGCTCTTGGTACCAATATTATATCATTCCAAGAATGTACCAGTCCTCACTTGTCCCCTTTGGACCCATCGTCTAGACCTATAGCTTGGGTGCCTTACTCTCTCCAAGGTGGGTCATTTATACTTCAACCAATTGCTATGCATACCAAGAATAGATACCATGTGTATATGATTCATGCAATGGTGTATGATTGTGCACAAACAATTATGGTATAAAATTAGCTTATGTGTCGTGCAAAAACAACCCTTTTAATGAATTTCCACTAATATGCAATGCTTCGTTGTAGGAACCTAGCACGAAGGCAAACCTCGTCCTGCTAGATCCATTATTTTCAAAATAAACTGCATCCTAAATATTATGCATAAAGATAACAATAAGACTTTTTATTATTTCAACATTTAAACTAATGTATAACATCATCCTCCCCCTCACTGTTTAAATTTTGCTTGCATAGGTGTAGAGGGTTTTTATGTTATTTTTTGTATGTAAAAGCAATAAATATGCGCTTTAACACAAAGGACAAGGTCAAACTGAGGCTTAACATCATGCTCCAGTCCCGTCAGACATTCACATACATAGATCTTATTTTTCCATTTTTTCCAACGCAAGAAACCCTTTTTTCTCTATTTTTTCTATTTTTCTCATTTATTTTTAATAGAAAATAGGTATTTTTTTCTGGTGACTGATAATTTGAACTGAAACTCAACAGTTTTCCTCATTTTATCCCATGTCCACTCATTTTTTTCCACTCAAAATTTAAAAAAACTATTAATTTCCATCAAAATTAGTGTTTTTTCGAGTTTTAAAATTTTATAATTGTTGTAAATCAATAAGGGTTTTGCATAACAATGATTGCAGCCCTCAAACATAATGCAAGGAGCATTCAAATAAAATTTTAGTCCATGTGCATAACATTTAGACCATGAAAAATAAAAAACAAGCAAAATTCTTTCATAAAATAGAGCATACCACCAATCATCATACTTATGGTCAGCCTAGGATGCAAGGATAGTGTTGTAGTCATGTTGGACAGTCATCATGCAATCTTGGGCATCATGTTTATGGGCAACAATATGGCCAAGGTTTTGGTAGTAGGCAACAGCAAATAGATGTATTTGGGCAGCAGCATGAACATTTTTGTGACATGCATTCTGATAGAGATTATGGATAGCATGACCAATGTTGTGGGATCAATGATCAAAGGAAGCATGCTTATGACGGTTATGCATGTGATGCGCAGTAGGGCTATTATCACCACATGCAGTATGGACAGCATGAGTATCATTATGAGCAGCAACCACATTGCTATGACCATCCATATGGACAGCATGAGCATTGTGGTCATGGGCATGGACAACCATCTATTGTACATGAGCAGCAAGATGACTCTGAGCAGCATGTCAGAACTAGCCCTGAGCTGACCAATGGTGATGAGCATATATGTAGATTGCTATCTAAGGCTAAACGTATTAGACACCTTACTAGTGATACGATACGGGAACTACATGTTGCGGGCTTATGCTATCAATGTGCTAAGCCAATATCTTGTAATCATCAAGCCACATGCAGGGCAAAGACTACCAAAATACTCTTGGTATTAGAGTATTATGATGCAAAGGATGGAGAAGATCTTGTTGAAGACCATTTTGGTATGGGTCCACAACAAGAACTTCAGTTCAAGAAAGAAGATCATGGGTAGCACGTGGATTTGGATGATCATGACCCCATGCGGGAGCCCCTTCAATCCACAGACCTGCAGTTTGAATGCTTGGACATCACTAAGAATGCAGGGTCCATGAATATGCAGCACTTAGGGGCTGATGCAGTCCATGCAATGGTGATTTCAGCCTCAAATGCCTCAGTCATACAGAGCACGGTGATGCCTAAGAGGCTTATGGAAGAGCTAGCGAATACCACCATGCTGATCATGCTTCTAGTTGTACTTGACTTTGACCTTATGGAAGTTGATCCAATGCATGGTAGCGATGTCACTTTTCTCTTTGATCCGGGTGGACAAAAGGGTGTTAAAAACCCTATGTAGGTCAGTAAGCATCTTGGCTAATCCTCATATCTTCATGATGATCTTTGGATGCAAAGGATGCAAGTTAAGTCCCTGTCTCATTGCAGTCAGCTTCTTGCCAGCTCTTTGTTTTGAGCTCTTTAAAATTCTAAATTGCTTACAGATATGTACCACTTACATCAGCTGACAGTACACTAAAAGAGCTTTCTACAGAGCTATTGAACGCTTGGTTTGGTTCAGCCTACCCAAACTTATGGTAGTTTTTCTACAGTAGGGTCTGCAGGACAGCATGGTTATTCTATCAGGTTGCAATTCATGATTGCAGAAGAATGCATTAAGTCATCATCCTATGGTTCCACAATTGATGTATGCATATGATAGTATGCTTGCAGCCATATACATAACCCACCATATGAAGATTTGGAACTTTTAATATCTTTGTACACCTGCATAAAGTCCCATATCCTCTCCACTACAATTTCCTTACCCATGTAATAAGTCCCTCCTTTGTTTTTGGGACAAAAACATCCAAGCAAGGATGGATTGTAATGGAGGGAAATACCTAGTGTCACACTAACCTAGTTATAAAAGGTGTGAAGGATATTGGCATGGTACCATTTTGATAAATATACATCTGTCCTTTCACCTTCTTCTTTGTCCTTCCATGGCTACCAGCCATTTCTCTCTCCTCTTCTTGTCTTTCTCTCTCTACTCCTAGTCTTTCTCTCTCCTAGCCATTTCTCTCTCCTCTTCTTGTCTTTCTCTCTCTACTCCTAGTCTTTCTCTCTCCTTTCTCTCTAGGAGAGAGAAAGACTAGGAGTAGAGAGAGAAAGACAAGAAGAGGAGAGAGAAATGTCTCTCTCTACTCCTAGTCTTTCTCTCTCCTAGCTTTCTCTCTAGGAGAGAGAAAGACTAGGAGTAGAGAGAGAAAGACAAGAAGAGGAGAGAGAAATGGCTAGAAAGCTAGGAGAGAGAAAGACTAGGAGTAGAGAGAGAAAGACAAGAAGAGGAGAGAGAAATGGCTAGGAGAGAGAAAGACTAGGAGTAGAGAGAGAAAGACAAGAAGAGGAGAGAGAAATGGCTGGCGGCCATGGAAGGATAGGGAAGAAGGTGAAGAAGGTGAAAGGACAGATATATATTTATCAAAATGGTACCATGCCAGTGTCCTTCATACCTTTTATACCTAGGTCAGTGTGACACTAGGTATTTCTCTCCATTACATAGGAAAGGTGTGGACAAGATTTATCACCAATTGTAATATTTCCACACAATAAAAGTTAGGTGGTTAGTTTGAAAGTTAGTTAGTCAATTAATAAGTTAGTAAAATTACTAATTAAAGACTAACTAAAGAAAAAAAACTAACGTTAATAATTAAGGATTTTTAAAAAAATTAAGAGTCGTAAATCTGATATTTTTCTCAGATTGACAAGGACCGTAGCCACCCTTCACGTAAGTTACAACATGAACAAGACTTATGATCTATATTAGTCAATAGTATTAATGTGTAGAGTTTGGATGGTCCAAAAATATTAGATTTTGGGCAAAACTAGTATATTTTAGATATTTTAGATATTATCTAAAAAAAGATTTCTAAAAATGGATGTCATTTAAAAGAAAAGACAAGTGATGTTTTAGTTAGTTTTGGATATTTTATCAAAACAAAGCTAATGGAACCATCAGATTTATGATCTGAGCATCAGATCACTGATTTTTCCAAGATCCCCCTCCACAAAGAGCTCCACTTCTCAGCATGAAGCCTCTTCTCTATTTCACTATAAATATAAGGTATAGGGAGACACAAGGAGCATAAGGAGACAACGAGAGGCTGTGAGAGAGAGGTAGAGAGAAGGATACCCCTCCAAGAGATTGAGAGAGAGAGAGAGAGAGAGAGAGAGAGAGAGAGAGAGAGAGAGAGAGAGAGAGAGAGAGAGAGAGAGAGAGAGAGAGAGAGAGAAAGAGAGAGAGAGAGAGAGAGAGAGAGAGAGAGAGAGAGAGAGAGAGAGAGAGAAGAGTTACCCATAGAGGCTGCACAATTCCCTCTATCTTGATCCTCAACTTAACCATCTTCTCTTATACTTTCCCTTCTTGAATCTATTCCACCTTCTTTATCTCTTGAGTCTACTTGCGGACAATGGCCCTCAAGCAAAGAATGTCACGTATAGATGGCAATCCCACAACCAACAACAAAGCTTCAGATGAAGGCATCACCGTCAATCCAATTGCGGTACCAATCGTAAGTAATGCATTTCCAAATTGATAGATGCTTGTTTTAATTCCCATATGAGATATGTTAGGCCCCGTACTATGATGCATGTCATCGGAAGGGATAAATTTTATCTCATGTATTAAAAAATTTGAGCTTACAAAGTGCAAGTATTAAGGAAAGTTAATTGCACCTAGTTGCATATGGCGTGTTCATTGATAGAGAAATTACAGGGAGGAATCGATCAAGGGTTACGGATGGCATAATCATGACATTAAAAATTGTGCGTACAAGAGTTAAGTAAATTTTACATAGAATCACTCTTTGGGAAGAGTAGAAATGCGATGGAAATGTTATTGCGCCTATTCTTGCATTGTTTGGCAAGAATACAATTGGTTTTTTGTTGGTTGATCTAACAACATCCTAAATGCTTTTACATTCAATTGGTTGTTAGTTGTTGTTTGGATGATGTTCCAAGTGCTTGTGATTTATGATAAATGCATGGCAAGGGTCTGTGATGATAAGTTGCCATGGGAATAAAGGAATGTTTTCCTAGAAAATGATATTAGGGTTGAATGCCTTGTTGTGATGGATTCCTAAAGGATTTAATTAAGGAAGGATATATTGCACGGGTAGATCATCTCCATGATCTCACTGCGGATTAACCCAAAGAGGGCATTGCTTGATTCATGGGCGGAAGCTCGAGTGGTGAAAAGGCCAACCACTGGAATGATGTTTCGCTCCTAGACAACTTGTGGGTCAGGTGGAGCTCTGGACACCTGTTGCTAGGTCTAGAATGGATTTGAAGACCTCCATGGCCCCCAACGTCTGGGCATGTTGGGAGATCCTATTCTAGATAAAGGATTGAATTTGTGGTGCCATGTGATTTGGACCAATTACTTCTGCATGGTAGAAGGGATACTTCTGTTGGACAGAAGGGATACATAATTTCTCATGTATGGGTGGGAGACAAAGATTAACTTGAAGATAAGTTAAGGAACTTGTTTGTCAATAGATTGCTTGCTCTGTTTTTGTGTGTTATAAGCTATGCAAACAAACCATGTTCCCTAAAAGGCTTAATTAATGAAGCTGACTTTAAGTATCACACATAAATGTGGTAGGACCTAATTAGAAAACTAAAGCTATTAAGGAAAGCGGGTGGGCAGAACCCCCGACGGGTCCGTCCTACGGCAGGGTGGTCCCAAAGAACTGGGAGGCTTCTCACAAGATTTTATTGTCATTTGACCTTTAGGTATTGTTGTTAGGTTAGAACCCAATTCATGCCATTTTAGGGGACCGGAATGGGACTATGCCCTATGGGCAGAGAGGTTGAGCGGCACATCCCTCTTGTTTCCCATTCTCTTTGAACCAAGTGTGGCATGGGTCTGCTTCAGCTTGGGTATCTCTGCGTAAAGTAAGATGTCCAAGATTCGACGCTAGAATGCTGTTAGGAGACCTTGGCCACTAGGAGCCCAAATTTTAGGTCAATCCTAGTGGGTTCGGCCATGAACGTTCCGTTGCGAGGAAGATTTGGAAAATCCTACGCGACAAAACTTGAAACATTCCATGGGAGTGCTGGACAACGATGCTTAGATTTGTTTCTCAATAGACCGCTAAAAGCGTGCATGGATAGCCGATGGGTGGGCACCTTACACCAATGTATAGTACTTGAGGAGGTACCATTTATTCTTGAGGAATGCCATGATTCAATATGCGGGGGACATTTTGTTGGACAGCTTACTCCGTAGAAAGCTCTCCATGCTAGATATTTGTGGCCATCAAATTTCTAGGATACTTTCAGTTATACTAAGTGTTGTGATGTTTGCCAAAGACATGATGCCAAGGAGAATCATAAGTGGTCATTGAATCATATTTTAGTTACGTTATCCTAAGAAAAATGGGTATTGATTTTTTTGGACCAATATTCCCTTTGGACCAATATTCCCTTCATCGACTATGCAGAAGCATTATATTATTGTAGCAACATAAAACTTTACGAAATGGTCTAATGCTCGAGTCACGATGAGGGGATAATGCAGAGGAGATGGCCAATTTTACTATGGAGTAGATTATTTTCCATTTTGGTCCACCTAAGGAGATAGTATCTATTCGAGGGACACACTTCTTGAATAAGGTTATAGTAGCCTTTACGCAAGTTTGAAGATTATACACAATAAAACCACCCCATATAATCCACAAGAAAATTATTGAGTTGAAAGTACGAATAAATACCTTGTAGGGATCTTATCCAAAATAGTATCTGAAAATAAGCGAGATTGGGATAAGAAATTGTATGTGGTGGTTTGGGCTTAAAATATGATATTCAAGAGAGCTACATGCCACACCTCATTCAAGCTAGTATATGGGAAAGAGTGTGCTTGACCATTGGAAATACAGCTACCCACTATGCGATTTGCTCTTTATCATTCACTGGGTGAGGCAAAAGCATTGCAAGAAAGATTTATGTGAAGGGTCAACTTGGTGTTGTACTATGATGCTCGCCATGAGCTATTTCCTGGTAAATTAGAACCCAAATGGGATGGGCCATATAAAATTGTATGTATAGGAAAGAATGCCTCTATAACCCTTTTAGTAGATTTGTAGGGGATAGAGTTTAAAAATAAAGTTAATTTTAATAAGTTGAAACCTTACTACATGTAAGGGCTTATGCTGACCTGGTGCCTATGTAGGTCCTTCATGATTCAACTTTAACTTGCAACAGGTACCAAAACAACCAAATGGGAAAAATCATTCCTTATTTTGATCATTTGTATTTATAGCAGCATTACGACCAAGGTCGAGCAATTTGGTGGAGTAAATATTATCAGATCATTGAGTGGCAAGACAGATCTTTCGCAAACATGGGATATTCAGGTCTACTACCACCATTGTCAAAAGATTCTTATGAGTATTCCTATCAAGTTCAATAAGGCATGAGGAATTGTATCTGGCATACATCCTCTTTCTTGAATCAACCTTGATTATCATAAGTACGAGTAAGCTAATTAGTATGGCATGGCCTATCACTAAAGACTGGGCATATACTTTGTATTTTGATATATCTTCTAGAGGGTCTGCTAAACATGTGATCATCGGTGTGATCATTAAATATCCTTGACGTAGGGTTGTTATGAAAATGGGAGTATATTTAGGATACTCTTTTACTAATAATATAGAAAATGTAAGGCCTTGATTATGGGGATGAATGTAGCCCAATGTGGTTGTATCCATTGGTTATTGGTGAAAGGTGACTTGCAATTAGTGATCAACCAATTGAATGGGAGGATCCTATCCTATCGATGTACCATCATGCAGCCTTGGATATGTTGCATATTTTTGAGACAATGACTTGTCAGCTCTAGTTCCTCAACAATAGAATCTCTTTGCAAATTCCTTGGCCAATTATGATTTTTTTGAAGATGTGTTCTTCAATTGTGGTCTGGGGGAGCTCTTACCATTACCTTCTAACATTATCCCCCAATACTACTTTGGGGTATTCTTATTGATGCATTCTATTTTGGCTGCTAATGGCTAGTTTGAATTATGAGTCAGGTAGCAATTGAGCACCTTTCTATTTTTTCATGGATTCATAGGATCCTTTATCATCATATTCATCAAACACCCCTTGATATTTATGGAGGGGGGTTAGCTAACAATCTAATGCATTTAGTGTAGGGCTTGAGGAGCCCTTATCCTTGGTCCCCGGTCTTATACTATAGTAGAGCTATGTCGGGACCAAGGGTTGATTCAACAGTACGCTACTGAATGGTAGTTACGTGGATTATCTCATTAGGCCAAGAGGGCCACTCATTCTTTAGTGAAATATCACATTTCATTAGGCCAAGAGGGCCATATGTCTCTTTAGTGCAGGTGGGGATAATGGGTTTTGTTTTAGTACTGTGCAATATTGTCAAGAAGTGAACTGGAGAGAGAAGACTACAGAACTGATACAAGAAGGAGTGAAAAAGAGAGAGAAATAGAGTGATGAGAATATAGAAATACTGGAAATGGAGAGAGAAAGATAGGAAAGAGAAAGAAGCCATTAAAGCTAAGAGCAAGGTGAAGAGAAGAAGAACAGTAATGTATTAATGTGTCAAAAGATGAGAAAATTTACATATCCTCTCCTTTTATACCAATGTCCTTGTGACATGGCATCAATATTATTTACACACTAAATCCTTATTCTTCCCAGCATCTTATAATCCATCCCATCCCAAAGGTTTTTTCCCTAAAAAACAAACTTACAAAGACTGGAATAGGATGGATAGAATAGAGTACTACTCTATTTTTTAGCTTTAAAAATGGAAAAATGAATGAAAGATGATAGACGTATGGAGTGAAATGGAAGAACAAAATTAGGCCTCAACTATATACATGATAAAAAAATGCTTCAGAAGTATTTGGAGCCATTAAGTCTTCAATTGATGAGCTCAAAATGAAGTAGATAGTTTGTTGTGTAAACAGACCCTACTTGACTAAATCTGCCATAACTTCTAGTAGAAGTGTCCAAATGAGGCGTATCACATGTCAAAATGTAGCTCGTGAAGATTACTTTGATGCTATGTAAGTAGCATAATTATGAAAATTAGGCAAAATAAAAAATGTTCTAATAAAACTTACTGTCATGTCCTTGTCTGCACCATAACTAGCTCCATAGTTAGTAGGCTTTAGCCACCAATGTGTCCCTTAGGAAACAAAAATTATCTAATATAGAATCAGGCCTCCAAGAAGCTTCCTTAGGTGGTAAACCTCTCCATTTGATTAGATATTCAATGATGGAATGAGATTGAAGCTTCTTGTCACACTGACCAATGACAACCTCTCGGATGTACTAAAAAAGACCTTCCTCATCAATAGGTGGAAGCTCATCAATTGTATCAATAGGATCACCATATAAAGGCTTGAGCTGACTAACATGGAATAAATTATGAATCTTAGTGTAAGAGGGTAACTCCAATATGTATGCCAAGTCTCCAATGCACTTTAGGATTCGACAGGGTCCATAAAATTTGTGAGCAAGCTTGTTACTAGATCCATCTTTCAAAGGAGAGTACCTAGACTTGGGCACCTTCAATAAAACCAATTCTCTTTCTTGGAACTCTAAAGGTTTCCACCCATGGATGTGAATACCACCTGCCAAAAGTTACTCATAAACTTTGAGTCACTGTCATGAACAATCACTTGTGGTAATCCGTGTAGTCTAAAAATCTACTCCATGGACTGACTGGCCACTTGAGAAGTAGTAAACTGGGTCTTGGTTGGAATGAAATGGGATCCCTTGGTGAGTCTATCCACCACCACATATGTACTATTCCATCCCTTTTTAGTAGTAGAAAAACTAATAATGAAGTCCATGGTAATGTGTGTCCATGGTAATGTGTGTTCATGAAAAAGTCCTTGACGTCTTTCCACAGCCCTTTCCAATAGAAGCTTTTGTTAATCCTATCATAGGACTTGAAAACTCCAAGGTGTCTAGCTAAAGGTGAAGAATGCAATTCCTCCATAATTTTTTGTGTAAAACAAGAAGTAGAAGGAATGAAAATCTTGCCATTCAACTAGATAAGTCTATTTTTAAGCTAATAATGTGAGTTATCTTCCATGATACCTTGCTATAATTTCTAAAAAATATGGTTGAGCATTTCATCCAAAAGATAAGCCTCTTGTAGTTCAATCCAATCACTATGTAGCTGAAACTTTGTAAGCCCACATATGAGAAAGATAATTAGCCACTATATTGTCTTTACCCCTCACATGAGTGATGTCAAAATCATAATTTTGCACTGTAGCTACCCACCTACGCTGCTTAGGAGTAAGATTGGACTAAGTAAGAAAATACTTAAGGACTGTGTGATCGCTCTGAACTTCGAATCGGCTGCCATACAAAAAATGGTGTCCTTTCTTTATTTCATGCAAGATAGCCAACATCTCTTGGCCATAAACATTCATGGACATTTCTTTATCTGTAAGATTATGGCTTTCAAAGGCAATCACTCCATGCTCCTGTAATAAAATAGCACCAATGCCTCGGCCACTGGCATCACACTGTATGGTAAACTCCTTTGAAAGATCTAGGCATAGTAGAATAGGAGCAGAAGTAAGGAGTTCCTTTAACTGGTTGAAGCTAATATCTACAAGACCATCCCAAAAGAAAGCTTCCTTCTTCAACTTGTCAATCAAAGGAGTTGCAATAGATGCATAATGCTTGATAAATCAGTGATAGAATGAAGATAGACCAATAAATCCTCTAATAGAAGTAGTACTAGGAGGTGTTAGCCAATCTTTAATACATTTTACCTTCTTGGGGTTAGCATATATCCCTTTTTCATTGACAATATGTCCCAAGTATTCCACTTTAGTTTGAATGAAATAGCATTTCTTCTCCTTAGCAAAGAGTCTGTGGTGATGTCTCGATACATCAAAAACCTTCCTCATGTGTGATAGGTGGTCCTCAAGGGTCTTACTTTAAATTAGAATGCCATCAAAGAAGATTAAGACAAACTGAAAGAAGAAAGGCTGCAAAATCTTGTTCATCAGACTTTGAAAGGTAGTTGGAGCATTTGTAAGCCTAAATGGCATTACTAGCAAATGATAGAGCCCTTGATTAGTCCTAAAAGAAGTCTTGATCTCACCCTCTTGCATGTAGATCTGATGATACCTTGACCTCAAATCAATCTTAGTAAAGAATCTAGCCCCCTTAAGCTCATCAAGAAAATCATCAATCCTGGGTATTGGATACCTATTCTTCACTGTGATCATGTTAAGATCTCTATATTCAATGCACATACTGAAAGATACATCTATCTTTTTTATTAACAAGACTGGAGATGCATAGAGTGAAGAACTAGGTTCAATGAATCCCATCTCAAGAAGTTCCTTGATTTGCTTGGCTAATTTCTCGTGCTCACACTTGGACAATCTGTAGAGTGGCTTATTGATTGGCTTTGAGTTGGGATCCAAATCAATAGGGTGATCTACTGCTGGGAGACAATGAAGTAGGCATCTCAAACAAATCCCTATACTCCAAGATCTTTCAAGGCTAGATGACTTGCTAAATTTATGGATGATCTTCAATCTCTTTATTCAAATGCAAAACAAATATCTATGAACACCTCTTGTACCCCCTTTTGAGTTGTTGAATGTTGATAAGATAAAAATCTAATCTACTAGGGATTCCTTGTAAATGGATAAGCTATCCATCAAAGAGAAACTCCATATATCATTGTGAGAAATCCATAGTGATTTTGCCTAATATCATCAACCAATCACAACTGAGTACAATATCTATATGCCCCATTTCCAAGGTAATCAATTTTACTTTTGCTTCAAAATTTTCAGCCAGTTTTGTAAAGAAACATGTGGGCATATTTATGTGTTGATTTTTTCTTCACCATTGGCCACTTGAACTCTTATGGGCTATTATAAGTCAAGTGGGAAGACAATTCAACTTGTCCATAATGGACTTATTTACAAAACCGTGTGTACTGCCACTATCTATCAAAATAAACACAACCTTCCCATGAATGTTACCCTTCATATGGAGTGTATTAGGGCTCTTAGAACATGTCAGAGCATCCATGGAAATGGAACAACTAGTGGCAACAATTGGCTCATGATAAGTCCCACCTGGGTTGAAAGGAACACTCCCACCTGGATCAAAAGGAAAAGAGTCAGCCAGATCACAAAAGTACTCTTGCCCAACTTCTTCCTCAAGATAATCATTTTCAGCATTAGGTGCAATTGCATTATCCTCATCAATTTCATCTTCAGAATCCTCAAAGACTAACATACTATGAACCTTGGCTTTTGCATTTTCGTATACACACTTTGTGGCATGATCAGGTGTATACTTTTCCCCACACTTGAAGCATAAGACTTTTTCCCTTCTTTCTTTGTAGAGGTCCATAGGAATAGACTTGGGATTCATAAACACCATATTGGGGAATATGGGAATTTCCCATAAGTTTGGGACACATGGTAAAATCTTTGGATTTGTCATAACTTGAACACTATGACTCCAGATCGAGCGCTCTATAACTCAATAGATTCCATTTTTCAAGTACTTTCCAATGATAGGTCACATCATATGGTTTCGAGAAACTTATGGGCATGTTATCCGGGTGCCACCTTTTTAGTATTCAAAAAATGGAAATTGGAAAAGGAAAAATTCCGAAACTCACTAATATGGTGTTCATATTGGTTGAAATAGATTTAGGCTTATTGTCCCCTTGTTTGAAGTCAACTCTAGGATTGTTTACTGTCCTGAAATTACTTTGATGTCTTGAAGCATTGAACAGTGGATAAGTTGGTACCCTTAAGCCTCCACTTGATTACTGCCATAAAAATTACCAACTTGTCTCTATTTTAAAATAGTCCTTGGTTGTCCATAATCAAGTTGAAATGATGATTTCCTTTTATATTTCCTTCCATAGCGATCTGTAAGCTCAACAGCTTTGAAAAGAGTGGTAGGGTTTTATGCCATGACATCAGCTTTGATAATGATGGCTCTAAGCCATACATGTATATGTGGAGCTTAGCCTCATCACTGATGCTCTCTACATACAAGGTCAGATTGAGGAATTGGTTGTTATACTCTCTTAAAATTATGCCTCTTTTCTCTAAAACATACCATCTCCATGTTAATTTCTATTTTTCAAGAGGAGAGACAAAGACTTTAGCCATAAGTGTCTTGAAAGCTTTCCAATTCTCTATAAGTATGTTTTCCTTTTTAATATACCTACACCAAGTATGTGCAAATCCCTCCTAATGTAAGGAAGCAAAATGAATCTTCATATCATCAATTTTAGAAAATATGTCAAAGTAAGATTTCAATTTGGAGGTTCACTCCTCTAGATCAAATGGTGATGACTGACCATTGAACTTGGCCAAAATGATATTATCTTTCAGCTCTCTTCCATGGAAGGATTGTTGTCCCAAAATAGAATGGTCATGAGTACTAGGCATGCATTGAGCCCCCAAAATGTGATGGAACTCTTGCAATAGGTGGCTAAGAAACAATATGCAACCTTCCCGTTGGATAGAGAACCTCTAAGAAGTTGGATATTCAACCGAAAAGCTTGAGAATTGGCACAATTCAAACTGTCCAAATAGTCATCATGTCTTTATGAAGTCTCACCTACTTCATATTGTCTATTTGGGATACCCCTTTGACCAATGATTCCATGGCCTTGATCATTTTGTTTAGGTAGCTAAAGTGGGACTGAGAGCTCAGGGTTTGAATAAGCTTTCTCCTTTGCTTCTTTGGATCCCATTTGCATTTGCATCCACTAGGAGAATTGAGCCATTATTTGAGCATTAGATTCTACTGACTTGTCAATAGAAGCCTTTGTTTGAGTAGTTGAATCCACTAATTTCTCAATAGAAGACTTTGTTTGATTAGTAGACAAAACCATCTACTCCACTCTTGATAATAGGTCCTCATGACATTGGGCATGCCTACTTTCATGTGCACACAAGGTATTATTAAGTACACTAATTTATCCATACACTTGGGACACTTTGGGGCTCTCTTGGGATATATTCTCTAGCATAGAATCTCTGATTTGTTGTGCATAATCATCCCGAGTCTTATTTTACCTTTATGCCTAGCCATAATAGTGCAGTCCTGTAGTATCCCTTGTTAGAAAAATGGCTTTAACTTGAGCTAGGAATCTTCGATTCCAAAACTTTTTAATTCAAATCAAAGAAAAGGATTCTCTCTTTAAGATGAGTTATAGCGTGCTATAAGAGGTTTAGGATAGAAAATTTTGCAATTCAATCTTTGAGTCAGGCTTGCACCCTGTTTCAACTAGTAAATGCCCTATTTCCACCTCTAAGGTAAAATAGTGGTTCCAAATGGTTACTAAACCTATAGGAGGCTGAGTAGGACCTGTGGACACCCTGTAGTACCTACATCTATACTTTAGTAATGAATTTTGTACCTGTAAGGACTTGTAAATACCCTGGAGTGTCCTGTAAAGTCCTTGTTTTATCCTATTTTGCTCCTAAAGGTACTTGTTTCTTTGAAAACACTTCAATATTCAATTCTCTACTTGTTGTACTTGTGTGAGGGATAAAAGGACAAGACTAGCTTCCTACACAAGCTCCGAATCATCGAGAGGTGGGCAAAGCTCCTCCCAAGTCGATTGGTTGCACCCCGTCGGGATCTTCGAATGTGAGGGAGGGTCACCTCTCTTTTGTCTCACTATCTCCCCCTGAATCCACCTTTTTCCTCGGTGGGTATATCAACATGGTAGTAGCATGCTATTCTAATCAATCAACATGAAATGCATTTCTGAAATATTCATTCAACCCCTTTCGTGAAATGAAATAGGATGAAAATTTTGAAAGATTGGATGGAAAGAGGATCTTACCAATGCAATTTAATGACTCACTGATTGCTAGTACTTACCCTTTACAATATTTCAAGCTTGGGTAAAAGAAATCAACCAATCAAATCAACGTTATGCATCAAACTTGGTAAATAATATCTATGATGAAATAAGATTGAATCAATGTTGAAATTCAATGAAATAGGCTCTAATTAATAGAAATAACACTAATCTTTGATCTATTGGTCAATTCAAAGAATTAGTTGACCAATAATCTCTCATCAACAAGTGGAAAAGCATAAGCAAGTGGATTATTGAGAGATTTTAGAGATTAAGAAAGAAAGATACCTTGATTAAGCTTGAAGAAGATGGTTAATGTTAGCTCCAATCCAAATAATGGAAGAACCCTCCATAATCCACCATGAATCCATCATAAGGCTTGAAAGATCCATAAAATCAATCCATATAAGATCCAATATGATCAAATCCATGAAGAATCAATGCTTTGAGCTTGCTTGAACACTTGAATACTAAAGGTTCAAGCCTCTTGAAGGAAAACCCCAAAATAAACCTTCACTATGAGTTCCAAGATCTTCAATAAGTTGAAATCCTTGCAATGTCTTTAGTCTTGGAGTCTATTCAGCTTTAAAATGATGGTAGAGAAGCCTTGGAGGTCGTGAAGATCCAAAGATTGAAGAAATTTGAGCTTTCAGGTCTGTGGCTATGGTTGCCCTATTGTGTTTTAGGGTTTCCAAAAAAAGGGATGAATATCAGGGCTTCAATCTTGTTGAAATTTACTGAAGGTATTCCTTATTGAATACATCGGTCTTATGCAACCAAACCAAGAAGATATACAACAGAGGAAGGAGAATATTAGAGTAGAAAAATCAATACAATTTGTGGCCCATTTTTTGGGTAGTTTACTACTCCCTTAATTGCATAAGTTGCATGACCATGGTACTCAATCTATAGTATAAGACTTGAGGAATCATTAACCCATGGTTTAGCTCAGATAAATGATTAGTAGAGAAGGAACTTGAGCGATTTCTTGGTAGCCACCATTGAAGCTTTAACCAAAAGCTTGAAAGAGAGAAAAAGAGAAGCTACACATTTGAATAGTAACCATGGTTTAGCTTCCAACTAAGCTTGGTGAACTCCCATTTGACCTAGTTACCTCCAAATTGCATGAAATTTTGATGACAACCTACTATTTTAGCCCTCCACTGCCATATTTGATCTTGAAGATCTCTAGATATAGTCTCCTACTAATTGTAGATGGTCTGCGAGCCTTTGCTAGTACCATTGTTTTTTAATGGAGAAAATCGAATTGAAATAGAAGGAAAATTTGATCAAAGACAATGCTCTAATACCATTTGTCAAGAAGTGAACTAGAGAGAGAGAAAGAGGAGAGAGAAGAATCCAGAAGTGATAAGAGTGCAGAAGAGAGAGAAATAGAGTAATGAGGAGAGAGAAATACTAGAAATGGAGAGAGAAAGATAGGAAAGAGAAAGAAGCCATTGAAGCTGAGAGTAAGGTGAAGAGGAGAAGAACAATAATGTATTAATGTGTCAAAAGATGGGAGAAATTACATATCCTCTCCTTTTATACCAATGTCAGTGTGACATTACATCAATATTATTTACATACTAAATCCTTATTCTTTCCAACTTCTTACAAATATAGATTTAGCAAAACCTAGAGGGAGCCTCTTGTTGTGTAAAAGCTTATTGTGGCCAAGTCCAGGTGATGTTCTTCCTTTATGAGTACTTTTGTTTTATGCTATATGTGTTTGTGTACTTGGGGAGAATTATTCTTTTATTAAGGACTAACAATGAAGACATGAATTCCTAGGGTTAGGTTAGGTGTATCTAAGGGAGGTTTGAGTAGTTGTGTACCTCCTATAAAGATACTATCAGACATTGCAATACCTTTTTTAGAAGGCAGTCCTAGTGATCCTATTCTGCTAGCTTGCTAGGTAGTTATTCTAGGAGTCCCTGCTAGTGTGAGGCAGTTAGAGAAGCTTGGTGAAATAAAAGGACGAAACAAGTATGATTATACTTGAAATATAAAAATACAAAGGCATGTAAAAAGGGGTTCTAACCCCCCTAAAATAGAAAAAACAATGAAGAAAAATCTTAAGAGCATTCGATTACTGTAATATTTTCACACAATTAAAAGTTAGTTGGCTAGTTTGAAAGTTAGTTAGGCATTTAATAAGTTAGTAAGGTTACCAACTACAGACTAACTAAGGTAAGACCTAACTAGCATTAATAACTAATAATTTTTATTTAGTTAAAATATTTTATTTAAAAAATTGAGAGTTGTAAACTTGATATTTTTCTCAAATTAATAAGGACCATAACCACCCTTCACAAAAGTTACAACGTGAACGAGAGTTACGAGCCATATTAATTATTAGTGTTAATGTGTATAGTATGGTTGGTCTGAAAATATTAGATTTTGGACAAAACTAGCATATTCTAGATTTTTTAGATATTATCCTAAAAAGATAGAATTGGATGTCATTTAAAAGAAAAGACAAGTGATGTTTTAGTTAGTTTTGGATATTTTATAAAAAGAAAAAAGATAAAGAGAGTGATTAGCAAAATCATGTGCGCCGCAATCGTAGTCTATAGGGAATAGACATCACTTCAAATAGAAAGAGAAAGAAGGAGTGATCTGAAAGCTTTCTAAACAAGTGTCTTGGGATTTTACCTCCCTTTTGGAGCCAATGGAACCATCTGATTTATGAGTTAAGCACCAGGTCACTGAGTTTTCCAAAAGTCCCTCCACCAAGAATTCTTGTTCTCAACCTCATCCCCTCTTCTCTAATTCATTATAAATATGAGACATGGAGAGGCACAAGGAGACCCCAAGAGGCTACGAGAGAGAGGTAGAGAGAAGGATACCGCTACAAGAGATTGTGTGAGAGAGAGAGAGAGAGAGAGAGAGAGAGAATAGTTACCCCGAGAGGCTACAAGGGAGAGAGTTAGCTCAATTCCCTCTATCTCGATCCTTGACTTAGCCATCTTCTCTTACGCTTTCCCATCTCAAATCTTTTCCTCCTTCTTAATCTCTTGAGTCTACTTGTGGGCGATGGCCTCCAAGCGAAGAATGTTGCATGCGGATGGCAATCCTACAACCAGCAATGAAGCTTCTGGTGAAGGCATCACTATCAATCCAATTGTGGTTGCGGTTGTAAGTAATGTATTTCTTAATTGATATGTGCTTTCTTTGATTCTCTCATGAGATACATTAGGCTCCATGCTATGATGTACAAGAATAGGTCATGGGAAGGGATAAGCCTCTTCTCAGATATTCAAAAGATGGAGTTTGCAAAATGCATGTATCAAGGGAAGTTAATTGCACTTAGTTGTGTATGGCTTATTCATTGATAGAGCAATCATTCAGGGGTTATGAATAGCATAATTGTAAAAAGAATGACATTATGAATTGTGCATACAAATATTAAGTAAATCCTGCATAGAATTGCTCTTTCATCCCAAGGGGGAGAACGAATATGCAATGGAATTATTATCCCGTTTATTCTTGTATTGTTTGGAAAAACTACAATTAGTTTTGTTGATTGATTGAACAATACCCTAAATGTTTTTTGCAATCAACTGATTGTTGCATTTGTGATTTAGATAAATATTCAAAGTGCTTGTGTTGGATGGTAAAAGCATGGCAAAGGTTAGTAATGACAAGTAGCCAAGGAAAATAAAGGAATGTTTTACTAGAAGATGATATTAGGTTCATTGCCTTGATTATGCTTGATTCTTAATTAGATTAATTAAGGAATGATATTTTGCATGGATGGTTCATCTCCAAGATTGCACTGTGGATTACCCCAAGATGGCAATGCTCGATTCACGGGCCAGAGGTCGAGTGGTGAAAAGGCCAACCATGAAAGTTGTGTCTCACTCCTAGGTCACTTGGGGTCAGTGGAGCTCTGGACATCCCTTGCCTAGACTAGAACAGAATTGTAGATTGCCATGAGCCCAATGTATGGGGCATTGGAAGATCCTATTCTAGATAAAGGATGGAAATTATGGTGCCATGTGATTTGGACCGG
This sequence comes from Lygodium microphyllum, assembly GCF_053477565.2. Taxonomy (NCBI): domain Eukaryota; kingdom Viridiplantae; phylum Streptophyta; class Polypodiopsida; order Schizaeales; family Lygodiaceae; genus Lygodium; species Lygodium microphyllum. The sequence goes on from NC_141139.1 coordinate 79,325,476, forward strand.
GTACTTCTGTTGGACAAAAGGGATACATAATTCTCCTGTATGGGAAAAAGACAAAGACTAACTTGAAGATAAGTTAAGAAACTTGTTTGTCAAAAGGACTTCTTGCTCTATTTTTGTGTATGTGCTGTAAATTATGCAAACGAATCCTCTTCCCTAAAACTCTTAATTAATGAAGCTCATTTTAAATGTCACACATAAATGTGGTAGGACCTAATTAGAAAACTAAAGCTATCAAGGGAAGCAGGTGGGCGGAATCCCCGATGGGTCTGTCCTATGGTAGGGTGGTCCCAGAGAACTGGGAGGCTTTTCACAAGGATTTATTACTATTTGACTTTATGTATTGTTAAGTTAGAACCTAATTCATGCCGTTTTAGGGGACCGGAATGGGACTATGCCCTACGGGCAGAGAGGTTGAGCGGCACATCCCTCTCGATTCCCATTCTCTTTTAACCAAGTGCAGTATGGATTTGCTTTGGATTGGGTACCTTTGCGTAAAGTAGGATGTCCAAAACCCGACGCTAGAATATTGTTAGGAGACCTTGGCCCTAGAAACCTAGATTTCAGGTCAATCCTAGTGGGTTCAGCCGTAGAATTTCTGTTGCGAGGCACACTCAAGAAACCCTAGGAAACAAACCCCGTGACATTCCATGGGAGTGCCGGGTGCGGTTGCTTAGACTCGCCTCTCAATGGACCACTAAAAGCGTGCTTGGATAGCCAATAGGCGAGCACGTTACAATTGGTATCAAAGGAAACTTCATAATTTTTCATGATTGATTAATGTATGGTTTGTAGACATATCCTAAAGTGAATAACCTAAGCAGTATGGCTTGATTTCCAGGCACCTTTTGCACCCACGAATGCTGATATGCAAGAGAAGAAATTCCTTCTCAAGAAAATTAAGGCACCCAAGTTTGATGGAGAAGGGATAGATGTCGTGGTAGAGGCGGAGATATGGATTGACTCAATGAATGATTTTTCCTCTTTTGGGAACTGCCTCTACCAATCAAGAAATGATAGCCAAACTTAAGTTAGTTGGCCAGACTCGGATATATCAAATACAATAGGTTGATGTTTCAAAATTCTGCATGCTTATGAGTGATCAAAGTAGCGCAGCGAAAGCGTGGTGGGTCCATAACCCACAAGTTCCAAAATGATACCCCTAGTTTCTCTCAAGATGAGAACATCTCGATTTCTCTAAGTGGAGGAGGATGTAATATTTCCACACAATTAAATGTTAGTTTGTTAGTTTGAAAGTTATTAGTCAATTAATAAGTTAGTAAGGTTACCAACTAAATACTAACTAAGTTAAAACCTAACTAACATTAATAACTAGAAAATTTAATTTTTCACGGATTAACAGGGATCATAGCCACCCTTCACGGAAGTTACAACGTGAACAAGAGTTATGATCCATATTAATTATTAATGTTAATTTGTATAGTATGGATGGTCCAAAAATATTAGATTTTGGGCAAAATTAGCATAATATTCTAGATATTTTAGATATTACCCTAAAAAAGATAGAACTAGATACCATTTAAAAGAAAAGAAAAGTGATATTTTAGTTAGTTTTGGAGATTTTATAAAAAGAAAAAAGATAAAGAGAGTAATTGACAAAATCGCGCGCGTCACAATTGTAGTCTACAAATAGTAGACAGCACTTCAAACAGGGAGAGAAAGAACGAGTGATCCGAAAACTTTCTAACCGAGCATCTTAGGGTTTTACCCCCCTTTTGGAGCCAATGGAATCATCAGATTTATGAGTTAAGCATCAGATCACTAATTTTTCCAAGAGTCCCTCCACCAAGAACTCTTGTTCTCAACCTCATCCCCTCTTCTCTAATTCATTATAAATATGAGGCATGGGGAGGCACAAGGAGACCCCGAGAGGCTATGAGAGAGAGGTAGAGAGAATGATACCCCTCTGAGAAATTGAGAGAGAGAGAGAGAGAGAGAGAGAGAGAGAGAATAGTTACTTTAAGAGACTGCAAGGGAGAGAGTTACCTCAATTCCCTCTATCTCGATCCTCGACTTAGCCATCTTCTTTTACCCTCTCTCATCTCGAATCTATTTTGCCTTCTTAATCTCTTGAGTCTACTTGCAAGTGATGGCCTCCAAGCGAAGAATGTCATGTGCAGATGGCAATCGTATAACCAGCAATGAAGCTTCGGGCGAAGGCATCACTATAAATCCAACCGCGGTTCCAGTTGTAAGTAATGTATTTCTAAATTGATAGGTGCTTGCTTTGATTCTCACATGAGATACATTAGGCTCCATGCTACGATGTACAAGAATAGGTCATGGGAAGAGATAAGCCTCTTCTCACATATTCAAAAGATGGAGTTTGCAAAATGCATGTATCAAGGGAAGTTAATTGCACTTAGTTGCGTATGGCTTATTCGTTGATAGAGCAATCGGTCAGGGGTTATGAATAGCATAATTGTAAAAATAATGACATTAAGAATTTTACTTACAAGTATTAAGTAAATTCTGCATAGAATCCCTCTTTGATCCCAAGGGGGAGATTGAATATTTGATGTAATTATTATCGCATCTATTCTTGTATTGTTTGGAAAAAATACAATTAGTTTTGTTGATTGATTGAACAACACTCTAAATGCTTTTTGCAATCAACTGATTGTTGTATTTGTGATTTGGATAAATATTCCAAGTGCTTGTGTTGGATGGTAAAAGCATGGCAAATGTCAGTAATAACAAGTAGCCATGGGAAATAAAGGAATGTTTCACTGGAAGATGATATTAGGCTGATTGCCTTGATTATGCTTGATTCTTGATTGGATTAATTAAGGAAGAATATTTTGCACATGTGCATCATCTCCAAAATCGCACCGCAGATTACCTCAACAGGGCACTACTCGATTCACAGGCCGAAGGTCGAGTGGTGAAAAGGTCAACCACGAAAGTTGTGTCTCACTCCTAGGTCACTTGGGGTCAGTGGAGCTCTGGACACCCCTTTCCTAGACCAGAACGGAATTGTAGACTGTTGTGAGCCCAACGTCTGGGGCATTGGAAGATCCTATTCTAGATAAAGGATGGAAATTATGGTGCCATGTGATTTGGATTAGGTACTTCTGTTGGTTAGAAGGGATACATAATTCTCACGTATGGGCAGGAGACAAAGATTAACTTGAAGATAAGTTAAGAAACTTGTTTGTCAAAAGGACTACTTGCTCTATTTTTGTGTATGTACTATAAATTACGCGAACAAATTCTCTTCCCTAAAAGTCTTAAGTAATGAAGCTGATTTTAAATGTCGTACATAAATGTGGTAGGACCTAATTAGAAAACTAAAGCTATCAAGAGGAGCAGGTGGGTGGAATCCCTGATGGGTCTGTCCTACGGTAGCGTGGTCCCAAAGAATTGGGAGGCTTCTCACAAGGATTTATCACCGTTTGACTTTACGTATTGTTAAGTTAGAACCCGATTCATGTCATTTTAGGGAACCGGAATGGGACTATGCCCTACAGGCAGAGAGGTTGAGCGGTGCATCCCTCTCGATTCCCACTCTCTTTTAACCAAGTGCGGTATAGATTTTCTTTGGATTGGGTATCTTTGCGTAAAGTAGGATGTCCAAAACCCGACACTAGAATGCTGTTAGGAGACCTTGGCCCTAGAAACCTAGATTTCAGGTTGATCCTAGTGGGTTCATTGGTTGCGGAATTTCCATTGCGAGGTGCACTCGGGAAACCCTAGGCAAGAAACCCCATGGCATTCCATGGGAGTGCCGGGCGCGGTCGCTTAGACTCGTCTCTTGTTGGACTGCTAAAAGAGTGCCTGGATAGCCGATAGGTGGGCATGTTACAATTATCGCCTTGCAAAGGCTTGGTAGATTCCTGGGGTGAGACGAGTCAAATAACCTAGGGCCAATGCCTTGTCTTCCTAGGGATGGCATCTAACTGGAAAAGAAATACTAATGAAGGTTGGAGGAAAAATAAAAGTGAATAGAAGAAAAAAAGATTGAAGTGTCACCTTGCAAGAGCTTGGTAGGTTATTGGGTATTACTGAGTTAGGACATGAGGTCGATGCCCTATTCTCCTTAGGTCACTATGCTCAGCTCCCTCCTTTTTACACACCCGAGTATGAAACCTTTGAAGGAAAAAATATGTTAAAAGAAAATTTATGATGACTAGGCTATAAGAGTTCTTGGTCTAGTTGATGTAAGCTAGGTAGGTAGTTTAGGCCACCATTTAGGATGACTTCTTTGATGGTCCTTTTTAGACTGTTTGTGTTGGAGTAGTTAGTTAGCGACTCACTCTAGATTTTTGTCAGACTATAATGAGCCTATCCCTTGAGGATTTTCATGCCTTGATTTTGTCAAGGGGTAGGGTGAGGGTTGTATTTGTGCTTTGTTGAGTATTCTATTTTGTGGCAGCTTGATGATTTTTATGATTGTTGTTTGTGCGCATCAATTCGTGGGTTTGACGGGTTGAGTCACCCTATTTTGTGGTCGACAATGAAAGCTAGATTTTGGGACCTATTTTTAAAATGAAAAAGTGCTCGAGAGGCGTAAAAGGCCAAATTTTCATAGAAAATGAAATTGTTGTGGATCGATGAGCTAGAGTTTCTAGATAGATTTTGATACCAAGAATGCCATGCAAGTCTCAGATCAATTGGAGTTTGTTTGACCCCCCATTTAATCCTTGTTAGGTTAGGAATTATAAAATAGCTATGTGATCTAGGAGCCAAAAAGTGCATGATGGAGGCTAGATTGGTAGATTTTGACATCACGGAGCTGCTTGGCCAGTCGGATCTTGAATCTAAGTTCATTTGCCCTGCCAAAATGCAAAAATCTACATTGTTTTACAGTGTGAACATGAGAAATTGAACAAGTTTTTTTAATGTTAAGCCTTAATAGCCTAATTAAAAGTCTAAAAACACAAAAAGACTAATGATGGGGAGGGAAAGATGTACTATTTTTTTCGATGTCCCCTTCTTTATTTAAAAATTCATTTTTGGTAGCAATTGGTATCGGAGGAAGGCTAGAGGGCACCAACATGAAGAATTTCCTTGCCATCCAACACTTCAATCAGATCAGAAAATGATGCAATAAATGAAGAGATTAGTTTTTAGTCTTTCTTTTTTCTCTCTCCTCTTGTTGTGTGTTTCCATGGTTGATTCTATGAGAGAAGGGGGTGGGCTGAGATGAGAGATTTTGATCATGGGATGATGCTGGAGCATGAAAGAGCATAGATAAAGGTTGAAGGGATCATCAATGGTTATTAGGAAGCATTGGCGGGCTTGCAATCAAGAGTTACATATGATATAAATCGCAGGTTTTATGAGTAAGTCGTAAATATAAAATTTTAATGATAAATTTTGGTTGAAAATTATTGCATTTGTTTTTCAATGCTATAATTGATAAAAAATATTAAATAAATTAGGAAAAATCAATTATCTAATAATTCCTTTATAAACAAGCAAAACCTGCAACATTGCGATTTTAAGAAAAATCATGTGGTTTTGCAGTTTTGTTGTGTATATGGTGTTTGTATGGGATGGAATGTGATAAATTAATAATTCTTAGCAAGATCAATCAATCTAAATCAATAATTCAAAAAATATCAATATTTACTAGTAAATAAATAACAAAAGTAAGAAAAATAGAGAAAATTAGTTTTTTAACATCTAAAAAATAGAAAAATATCACATTTGTGTTTCTGAATGTATGATAAGGTTGAGGCATGAGGTTTAGTCTAAGTAGCTTGAGTTCAGCCTTATCTTTATGTTAAAGTGAATACTTACTGCTTTTATGAAGAAGGAAAAATACATTTAAAAATACTCTGTAAACCTACCACTGTATGCACAATCTTAAGAGGTAGGGAGAAGGGGGTGTTAAGTGCTGATAGTACACTAAATTTTGATTTTTTTCTCATGCATGGTATATATGACATGTGGTTTAAAAATTAAGAGGATCTTGTAGCACGAGCATGCTCGGTGTTGGGCCTAGGCAACACAATAATCTTGTTTAGAGTAAAGGCATGAAAAGACATGTTTTTTCACCTTCACAATATTGGTTGTTGATGGAAAAATTATTTGAGCACTATAAATCATATACAATTTCATTGAACGAAACACATGGTATCATCCTTGATGCACAACAATTGTTTTCATGAGCAATGACCTATGTTGAGGAGGTGAGATATCCTAAGTTGTACGGTTAGTAGTTTGTTCTTTGGGAAATATTCAGTGAGGACTATTTATTTTCTCCTATATTGATCAATTAAAAAAGTGGAGCATGTGATCGTACGTGGTTTATGTGTTCACAATGCATCTTAGGGCCAATCCTCGAGGTGTAGGAGAGTTGTAGTGGGGGCACGACAATCATCCGAGAGGGGACTCCCTTTGTTTGTGCTTATGTGGTGTATTACACTGATATATGTAAGAATCCCCTCTAAGGAAAGGGTTATCCATTGGATTACAATCCATACAAACGCAAAGTTATGTATTAGAGGTTAGGATAGTATACCCCTTAGGCACCCCTAGTTACAAGGCTATAAGGGGTGGTTTGGGCGTGTAATAGAGGCTTGGCTAGTGCCATAGAGCTAGTGTTGGGGCCTATTTTAGTTCTCGACAACAAGCTTTGTTTCTCATAGAGACTGTGGCTCCATGGTGTTCAAACATTGCCAAACTCTTGGCACACAACAATATCCTACTAGCATCTCCAATAGAGAGAAGAAGAAGCTTCTATTGGAATCAAATCCCTACACGTTGCTAGGAGGTGCTTTATATAAGAAAGGAAAAGATGAAGTGTTGTAGAGAGATGTGTTTCAAGAGATAACATCGAGATCATGTTGAAGGCATGCCATGATGAGGCTTTGTACAAGAAAGGCAAAGATGAAGTGTTGTAGAGAGATGTGTTTCGAGAGATGACATCGGGATCATGTTGAAGGCATTCCATGATGAGGCATGTGGTGGACACTTTGCAGGAGAAGTGAAAGCCAAAAAGACTCTACTTGGAGGATATTGATGGCCTACACTGCACAAAGATGCCTATGATTACAGTAAGCATCGTGACACTTGTCAATGGGGGTGGTAAAGCCTACAAAAACTAATGAAATAGCACCCATCCTAAAGGCGTTTGAGAAATGGAGCATCAAATTTATGGGTCACATTGATTCTCCAACTATAAAAGGAAGTAGAACAAATACATTCTAGTATGTACTAATTATGTGATGAAGTGGTGTAAAGCCAAAGCTTTCGAACAAGATGACAGTAGGAGTGTGGCTCTATTCTTGTATGATAATATTATCACCTGTTTTGGTAATCCCTTAGAGCTTATCAATGAGGCAGAGGTGCTCACTTTCTAAACAAGATCAAAGAAGAGCTAACAGAGACCTACAAGATCTACCATTATAAGTCCACATCCTATTACCCCCGAGCCAATAGCCAAGTCAAAGTCACCAATTGTATTCTTTCTTGGATCTTGACAATTACACTTTTTGCGCATCATCATGATTGGAATGATCAACTTACAAAATCCCTTTGGGCATATAGAATCTCCCATAAGGTCACAATAAGACAAACACATTTCTAGTCTATGTTACCAGAAGCCATCTTTCTGATTGAGCTAGAATTTTCCTCTTTGACAATGGCTATCACCAAATGGTTGGAAGATGCACAGTCCCTACAATGTCATCTCTTGCACTTAGAATGTTTGGACGAGACTTGTAGAATGTCCTTATAATGTATGGAAGCCACATATAAGACTAATGTAAAGTCTACCATGATAGCTTCATCAAACAAAAAGAAGGTGATCTCATCCTTGTCTATGATTCATGCTTTGGAAAGTTTCGTAGAAAGCTCCAATAGCACTCGATGGGCCCTTGCAAGATACTTGCAGTCAACCCTAATGGCTTTGTTCAAATCCAAGCTATAGATGCCTTTGATGATCCCTTTTTTATCAATGGCTATACCCTAAAGAAGTATTAATCTCCCTAGGGATCTTGATAGTCATAGTTGTTAGTCCCTTTCTCCTTTTGGCATCACTTCTTAATGCTTCGTATGCTACTTCTTATAGCCATCTTCATGTGGATTCTATTGACAAACAAAATGATTTTTAATATACCTTTTGTTTGAGCTCCTACCCCTACTTTGTTTCCTTTCCTTACAATCCAACACATATGGTGGGATTGGTTCTAAGTACATGGATTTTCATTACTGAAAAAAAATAGAAAAAAACAAAGAGAAAATGTAAATAAATAAACTATTATGGAAAAAAATAAAGGAATTCCCTATCATAATAGGCCTTGCTCTAAGAAAATGTGGCAACACCCTTGGTGTGGGTAGAACACTAGTTGTGGAAAAGATGGTGACATCCCACAATCTAAAATAGTTGAAGCCTCCATTGCAACCTTCATGATGCAGTTCCAAAGCCACCTCCCTTGGTGCATTGTGTCTTGTGATTCCACAAAGCTTTTGACTCCTAGATTTAGAGAGAGAAAGACAGGAAAGAGGGAGAAGCCATAGAAGCTGTGAGCAAGATGGGAGAGAAAGACTGTAATTGTATTAATGTGTCAAAAAGATGTGAAAAATTACATGTCCTCTCCTTTTATACCAATGTTAGTGTGACATGGCGTAATATCAATGTTATTTACACTAAATCCTTATTCCCAGCTTCTTACAATCCATCCCTTCCTAAAAGTTTTTGCCCTAAAAAAAAACCTGGAAATAGCTAGAAAAAAATGGATAAAACAGAGTACTACTCTATTTTTACAGCTTTACAAATGGAAAATGAATGAAGTATGACCAACTACATGAACTGAAATTGAAGAATGGAAGTAAGCTTCAGCTATATACATGATTTGGAGTACTTCAAAAGCATATGGAGCCATAAAGTCTTCAACAAATAATCTCAAAACAAAGTAGACAGCTTGCTATGTAAACAACCCCTGCTGGACCAAATCTGCCATAACTTCTAGTGGAAGTGTCCAAATGAGACGTACCAGATATCAAAACGAAGCTCTTGAAGATTAATTTAAGCCCATGTAGATAGCTTAAGTCTAAAAATTAGGCACGATAAAAATTGTTTGAAAACATCGTGCTATCTTGAACCTGTCTGCATCATCACTAGCTCCATAAGTAATAGGCTTCAGCCCCACCAATGTATCCTTCAAGAAAGGAAACTCATCCAATATAGAATCAAGTCTCAAAGAAGCTTCTTCAAGTGGTAAAACTCTCCATTTGATCAAATATTCCACAATAGAACGAGATCAAAGCTTCTTTTCACGCTGACCTATAACAGCCTCCTCTGGGATGTACTGAATAAGACCGTCTTCATCAATAGGTGGCAGCTCATCAACTATATCCACTGGATCACCATAAAAGGGCTGGAGCTGACTAACATGGAAGACATTATGAATCTTTGTGGAAGAGGGAAGCTCTAGTCTGTATACCAAATCTCCAATTCACTTAAGGATCTGGTAAGGGCCATAAAACCTGTGGGCAAGCTTATTACTAGATCCATCTTTAAATATAGAGTACTTGGACTTGGGCACCTTCAATAAAACCAACTCTCCTTCTTGGAACTCTAAAGGCCTCCTCTCCTCATCAACATACATCTTTATTTGATCTTGAGCCTTCCTTAGATTCACCTTACATTGCTGAAGAAGGGTCTTCATTCTTTCCAACTCTTCCTTCCCATGAGGATTGATCTTTTCATTAAAGATGACTGTGGGTAAGGGCACCTTGTAACCATACAAAGCCTCAAAGGGTGACATTCCTATACTAGCATGAGTAGAATTGTTATAAGCAAAATCAACCAAGTGTAACCAAGAATCCCATGAGGTTTGGACATCATAACAAAAATGGCGAAGATAAGTCTCCAACCATTTATTAACTCTTTCTGTCTGTCCATCAGTTTGAGGATGATAAGCCATAGATGGAGCCAATTTAGTGCCCATAGATGTAAATACCGCCTGCCAAAAGTTACTCATAAACTTTGAGTCTCTATCATGGAGAATCACCTGCGGTAATCCGTGTAGTCTAAAAATATGCTCCATAAACTAACTGGCCACTTGAGAAGCAGTAAACTGAATCTTGGTTGGAATAAAATGGGCTGCCTTGGTGAGTCTGTCTACCACCACATAAATACTATTCCATCCCTTCTTGGTAGTAGGTAAGCCATAATGAAATCCATAGTAATATGAGTCCATTTACCAGTAGGAATAGGTAATGGCTATAACAAACCTCCTGGCTTATGGGTGCTATCCTTATTTTGCTGACAAGGCATACACTTCATAACAAAGTCCTTGACATCTTTCCATAGTCCTTTCCAATAGAAACTTTTACTAATCCTATCATAGGTCTTGAAAACTCCTAAATGTCCAGCTGGAGGCGAAGAATGTAACTCCTCCATAATTTTCCGCTTAAAAGAAGAAGTAGAAGGAATTACAATCTTGCCTTTTAACCAAAAAAGGCCATTTTTTAAGCTAGTAATGCCACTATCTATCAGAATGAACAATGAGTACTTTCCACATATGCTTCCCTTCATACGGAGTGTATTAGGGCTCTTAGATCCTGTCCAAGCATCCATAGAAATAGAACAATTAGTGGCAGTAAGCAGCTCATCACAAGTCCCACCTCGATCAAATGGAACACTTCCACCTGGATCAAAAGGAAAAGAGTCGGCTCGATCATAAAAATACTCTTGCCCAACTTCCTCCTCAAGATCTTCATTTTCAGCATTAAGTGCCATTGCATTAGCTTCATCCATGTCATCCTCAAATTCCTCAAAAACCAACATACTCTAAAGCTTGGGTTTGACATTTTTGTATACACACTTTGAGGCATGATCAGGTGTATACTTTTCCCCACACTTGAAACATAAGCCTTTCTCCTTTCTTTCTTTATAAACATCCATAGGAATAGATTTAGGATTTGTATTGGTTGAAATGGATTTAGGCTTGTTGTCCCCCTGTTTGAAATCAACTCTTGGACTGTTTACTGTCCTGAAATTACTTTGAGGTCTAGAAGCATTAAATGGAGGATAAGTTGGTACCCGTAAGCTCCCATTTGGCACATGATTGCTTCCATAAGTGTTACCAACTTTCCCCTACTTAAAAACAAACCTTGGCAATCCAAAACTAGGCTGAAATGAAGATTCTCTTTTATACTTTCTTCCATAGCGCTCCGCAAGCTCAATAGCCTTAAAGAGGGAAGTAGGATTTTGTGCCATAACATCAGCTTCTGATAAAGATGGCTCCAAACCATACATAAACTTATGAAGCTTAGTGTACTCTCTTACACTTAGGCCCTTTTGTTCGAAACCATACCATCTCCGTGCTAATTTCTCTTTCTCAAGAGGAGAAACAAATACTGCAGCCATAAGTGCCTTGAAAGCTTCCCAATTCTCTACAAGTATGTTTTCTTTTTTAATATACCTCCATCAGGTATGGGCAGATCCCTCCAAATGCAAGGAAGCAAAATGAATCTTCATGTCATCAGTTTTAGGGAATATTTCAAAGAAAGCTTATCTAGTGGAGTAAAGGATATAAGGTGGTTGAGCAAGAGGATCCTTTGTCTAGGAAATCGAAGTCCTCTGTCATCACTGCTTACGAATCTTGACAAGCATCCTTGTTAAATTCAATGAAGAAGGTGGGATGGAGCCCTCAGTACATCCTCTGAACATGCAAAATTTTGATTATCATAATTTCGAGTAGAGGTGATGATGTGAGCTAGGTGAACCCATTGTGGACGTACACAATATGCTTTGACGGAGCGTCCACGGGTCCCAACAAGAAAGGGAGTATAGGGGCAGCTATTAGAGATCCCCAACATAGAATCATAATGAAATTAGATGTTTATATTGGGAATGGATTTACCAATAACATGGCAGAATACAAAGCTTTAATCATGGGCCTGAATATTGCTAAGAAAGGTGGTATCCGTCCGTTTTTTAGTAAAGGGGGACTCCCATTTGGTATTGAACCAACTAAATGGGACATACACAGCTTGAAATTCCATTTTTTCTATGTATTATCGCACTGCTATGACCCTGTAATGAGTAGGGATCATGGGAACATGGCATGGGAACATACCAGTCACATTGACGGTATATAAGGTGTAAGAAGGTATTTTGAGGTATCATAGAATTATCAAGAATCTCTCTTTTCACCTTCACAAGCTTTCATGGCTTCTTCTTCTTCTTCTTCCTCCCTTTTCTCTCTTTCTCTCTCTTCTCCCTATCTTTCTCTCTCCTCTTCTTCTTATCTTGTAGTCCTTCTCTCTCTTCTCTCCCTTAGTTAGGCTAGTTAGGTCTCTTTCATTACAAGTGGTATCAAAGCCTTGTCCTTGATCCTAGTTAGAAACCTCAGTTACATCTCTCTTAGAGGTACACATGGAGTACTCAGGCAAGCTGTCAGCCCTCTTGAAGACTATGGCAGCCTTTCTTGGAGCTTTCCCAAGGACCATGGACACATCTAGAGGTGGGAAGATAAATTTGGCAGGTTGTCACTAATTTCCAAGAGAGCCTTCTCTCTCCTTCATCCTTCAAGCTGCCATGGAACCTTCAGCCCCAAGAACTGTAGAAATCTTGCTTCCCCCTCTTCCTCAGCTGGAATGACTTGTCCTAGAGCTTTCCTCTCATCTTGCTCAGCATCTAGAGTAGCCATGAGCCCTACCTGACATGCATGGAGCCTCTTGTGGATAGCCCGAAAAACGCGGCACATTTTACGCTGAATGGCCTGCTCACTCCTCCTGCTCCAGCTTCGCTCCAACCTTCCCTGCTTCATTCCCTAGCCTTTGGCACACTTCTAGGCAAGCTTAAGCAGGGGTATTGAGGTTCCCCATCAGTCTTTGACAATACCTCAAACCCTACTATGGGCAGCAGCCATGGTAGCCATGAAACCTTCAGCCCAGCTCATGGCACACTGAAGCCCCCTTCAATTTTCTTACCTCGGGAGCCTTGGGAGCAGCCACAAGCTTCAACAAGTGAAGATATATGACATTGAAGGCCCCCATACAGAAGAAGGGCAACCACAAATTTATTGAAGAAGGGCGGCCATTAACTCTTCCCCAAGCTTGAATGAGGTATGTCAATCAATTCTTGCTCTCTCTTTTACATCCAATTGTTGAGCTCAGCCACTTGATGAGAGAGATGGAAGAATTTCATGCCTTCTTGGTTTGAGAGTGCCAATTGGATTCCCATCCTCAGTCCACACCCTTGAAATGCATGCATGGCTAGATGATCTTTAAATTTCTTTCCCATTGATCAAGATTTTACTCTAATCCTTAACCATACTCTTATTTTTTATTCCTATTGATAAGGAAGAAATTGTAAGAAGGGTAAGTCATGCAATTAGTGAGTCATTGATTTGTAGAGGTAACCCCTTTTCCCATCCCATTTTCCTTATTGATCATGCATATCATGAAAGGCCTAATCCTCAATTTGTAAATGCATATCATGCTAGTTGCTTAATAATAAATGTCTGCCATGTATATTCCGAGTAAGGAAAATCTTGATGCCAGGTGAGCTGGCAAGATAAAAGAGGGGTGACCCCCCCTTTCCATCAAAGGCCCTAAAGGGGTGCACAACCCGGCCCGGGGGGAACTTTGCCCACCTCCCAGTGATCTGAAGCCCAAAGGTTCTTGCAGGTGTAGGTACACTTGAATGAATAGCCCGAGCCCTGATCATTTAAGTCTACATCCCTCTACATGTATTGGTAATGTCATGTATCACTTGGGAATGTATGGTGGATGCATGCAGGAAGGGTAGGGTATGCACTCATGAAAATGGTCTCAGCAGCAAGAGAACTATGAATACAAATGATGTATGCATCTATGTGGCATTAAGAACAACCATTGAGTCCCTAGATGTCTTGAAATAAGCACCTCAGCATTGGGATAAGGTATGCTCTTTGAAGGAGTCCTTGCAGGGTATTGCAGACAACTAGTCCCACACAGTCAGCCTACAAAAGTCAATTACAGCAAAGCCTTTTTGTGTGATTGAGTGCATGCCCCATAGCTCAATTTGAATAGGACATCCACCCCTTCAATTTGAACCAAAAATCTCCCCATTCTGCCCTACGGTTTGGGAGATACGCTCAATTTTGTGCTCAGAGGTACTGTGGGACAGGCAGTAGTCTTACACAGCCCACCAAAGTCAATTACAACAAAGCCTTCTTTATGATTGAGTGCAAGCCTCATAGCTTTATTTGAAGAGGGAATCCCCCCCTTCGATCTGAACCAAAAATCTCCCCATTCTGCCCTACGGTTTGGGAGATATGCTCAATTTTGTGCTTAGAGATACTGTGGGACAGGCAGCAGTCCTACACAATCAGCCCACAAAAATTACTTACAGCAAAGCCTTGATCATTTACTATCAAAGATATTTTTACATAGCCTTGTAGAGGGGATCAAGAGCTTTAATTTGAATAAAAAAATTTGGTGATTGGAGCTTCCTAGCTCAAGATATTGCCATTTCTGTAACAAGGGGTCTGGTGGACTGCACTTGGGATGGCAGGCCATAAGGGTAAAGCAAAGGCCCAAGAGGACTTCGAGCATAAAATAAGGGACTACGTGCCTCAATGAATGACCCAAGAGGATCGTGAAGATATGTTTGAAGAGGGTGCCCCCGAGATGGACCGCTTCTCTATGCTCAACCATACTCTATGCCAACATGAAACCCGTCATGCCAAACGACATCGAGAGTTGGAACAACGCCATAGGAAGATGGAAACCTGCCAAGATCATTGTCATTCCGAGACGATGACCAAGATGAAATTACTCATCGAGCACATGGGTGCCTTGTTCCCCACCATTGCATCCCCCTCAGATCGACCCAAGGAGCATGTCCCTCCCCATGAGACCAACCGCCCTCCCCCCTTGGAGACCGGGCGTAACCCACAAAGTTTCGGTGGCACCCATGGCATTCCCCATAGCACTTATGAGACGGGTGAGCCCTCCACTCGACATGATGAACCCATCCTTCCCTCCCCGATTACGAAACCTTCAAGCCCATCCTTGGGATCACAACTCCCCCGTAATGGAAGGTATATGCACACTCATGGGAATGGCTAGCAAGGGTCTAATACAAATTTTGGGTAGCATGGAATGCAAGGGGTACATGGGCAATATGCACATGGCAATGGGCAACATGCACATGGTAATGGGCAACATGCACATGGTAGTTTTGGGCAGCATGGTCATTTTGGACAGCAAGGTCCTGATGTGTAGTTTGGTCCTCATGTAATGCATGGGTAGCATGGCCCCCATGGAAATTTTGGACAGCCAGGGTTTGGATAGCAAGGCATGTATGGGCAGCACAACATACATGGGCAGCATGTAGCACATGGCATACATGGATAGCAAGGCCCAAACGAACTGTGTGACAAGATTGTGTTTACTAAGTTTAATGGGCAGTCCTCATCCCCGACTGAATTAGAGGAATAGAACTCTAAATTGGAAGCCTATTTTCTCAGTTACCCCCATACCGATGAGGCAAAGATTATTTTTGCCTCCCTTCATCTTGAAGGTTTTGCCCACACATAGTGGAGATTTATTCAAAGAGAAAATCAGCAGTTTCATGATTGGGAAGATTTCAAGATGCATATGATCCAAGTTTTTGTCTCCCCGGTAGAGAAAGAACGTTTAGCTACGCAATGGTATCAGTTTGATCAGCGAAATCTCACCGTGAGGGAGTATACCAACCAGTTTATGAACCTATCCATGTATGTTGAAGCCGTTAGTGATGAGGCCAAATTTCATAAATACATTTATGGGCTAGATGTGCATCTTTTAGTTGATGTAATGGCTCAAAACCAGCCACCTTTGTTTGCAGCCATAGAATTGGCTGAACGATATGGTTGGAAATACCGTTGCAATGAGGACATGCAGCCTATTGTAAGACAACAAAGATACCCTATTAGGCAACCCCCATATGCCAATAATTATCGCAACAACAATGCAGGGAATGGCAGTCCCAAAATCCCCACTTACCCCACTTTTAATGCTGAAAGGAAATATGGCAGTTTTGGGACATCACCCCCCTCCAAAAGTGACCCAAAGTATGCTGAAAATAAGACATGAAATGGCTTCAGTACTAACAGTCAAAAATTCATTCCTCCTGAGGTTGTCAAGGATCACAAGGCTAAAGGCTTGTGCTTTAAATGTGGGGATAAGTACACGATTGATCATGCATCTAAATGCCCCTTCAAGAATGCCATTGTCAAGTTTAATAGCATGTATGTGCTAGAAGATAGTGACAAGTTGGAAGAGGACTCACATAACAACTCTCCCATGATGACACTTGCTGAAAATGCTAAATACAGTGAGGATCTTGACATTGATCAGTTTTATGACTCACCAGATGGGTTCCCTTTTGACCCCGGTGGCTGCCCCATGGATGGCATGCTTGGGAATGACCCTTTGCACCACACATTTACCACTATATGAGCTTGCTTGATCTCCATGGATGCATGGACCGGCTCTAGGAGCCCGAACACCCTATGGGTACATGGTAACATTGATGGCAAGAATGTATACATTCTTATAGATAGTGGCAGCACACACAGTTTTGTGAATAAATTGACTCTTGGCTATTTGACATGTGGTCCTACTGAATTATAGAAACCTCTTAGGGTTCAAGTGGCCAATACAAGTGAGGAAATAAGCTCCCATGTATGCACACAAGTGTCTCTTATGCTGGCTGAAAATTATACATCAAAGGTGGACTTAATTACCCTTGATATGGGCCCTGTGGATGTTGTTTTAGGCTATGATTAGCTACAGCAGTTGGGAAAAATCTCTATGGACTTCTCTCAATTGTATATGGAGTTTGTAATGCATGGGAAGCTTGTACATTTGGAGGGCATCAAAGACATTGCAGATTTTCAGCTTATAACAACAAGACAACTCAAAAAGGAATTCAAGAAACGCTCACAGATCTTTGTCTTGCATTTGCATAAGGATAATGATGACCAACACACCTTGGGGAAGCAAAATGCAACACTAAAAGCACTTTTGGCTGAATATAAGGACCTATTTCAGCCCCCCACCACTCTCCCACCTCAAATATCGGTGGATCACCTGATTGACTTGGAGCCCATGCCAAGCCCATCAATAAACCCCCATATCGGCTCTCTAAATGTGAGAGAGACAAAGTAGCCAAGCAAGTCAAGGAGCTCACTGAAATGGGATTCATAGAGCCTAGCTCTTCCCCTTATGCCTCCCCGATTCTATTGGTTAAGAAAAATGATGGATCCTTCCGATTGTGCATTGACTACTGTGATCTCAATAAGATCACCGTAAAAAATAGATACCCCATCCCTCGAATCGATGACTTTCTTGATGAGCTCAAGGAAGCACGCTACTTCACCAAGATTGATTTGTGATCCAGCTACCATCAAATCAGAATGAGAGTAGGTGATGAAGTTAAAAGAGCCTTCCGGACTGACCATGGCTTGTACCATTTCCTTGTCATGCCATTTGGGCTCACTAATGCCCCCGCCACATTTCATAGCCTAATGAACAAAATATTGCAGCCATGGCTTTTCTAGTTTGTGTTGGTATTCTTTGATGATATACTCATGTACAGCAAGTCACTGCATGAGCATTTGAAGCATGTCAAACAAATTTTTGATATACTAAGAGAGCACCGGTTATTTACCAAGGAAAGCAAGTGTGTCTTCATGCAAACAAAGGTTGAGTACTTGGGACACATTGTTGGTGAAAACGGCATCCAAGCTGACCCTAAGAAAGTGCAGTGTGTCCGAGATTGGCCCACACCCACTACCACTACCTGCTTGCATGGTTTTATTGGCCTCTCCTCTTTTTATCAGAGATTTATTCGCCATTATGCCACAATTGCATCACCATTAACTAATAGGTTGAAAAAAGAGGCTTTCTTATGGGATGATTTGGCTGCTTGCAATTTTCAGCAGCTGAAAGACTTACTCACTTCAGGCCCCATCCTCGTATGCCCCGACTTTTCAAAGGATTTTACCATCCAGTGTGATGCTAGTGGACACGGTATTGGTGAAGTCTTGCTGCAAGAACACGGTGTAATAGCATTTGAGAGCCGGAAATTGGATGATAAAGAGAGAGAGGTGCATGTCTATGATCGAGAGATGTTGGCAGTCATTCATGCTATTAAAAAGTGGCACCACTACTTATATGGCAGTAAATTTAAAGTGAAAAGTGACTATCGTGTGCTCAAATACTTCTTGACTTAGCCCAACCTCACTCCCAAACAACGTAGATGGGTAGCTACCCTACAAAACAATGACTTTGAGATTACCCACACCCGTGGCAAGGACAATGTAGTGGCTGATGCACTCTCTCGCATGTGGGCATGCAAGGTTTCGTCTATCACTGAACTCCACCATGATTGGGTTGAAGAGATCCAAGAGGCCTACTTTCTTGATGATGAATTCAGCCCTCTTTTTCAGAAATTATAGCAAGGTGTTATGGATGAAAACTCTTAATATCAACTCCACAATGGCCTCATTTGAATCCATGGCCGTATCTAATTCCCCATGCCTCTCCTTTTACCCAAAGGATCCTTGAAGAGATGCATTCTTCACCGATTGCTAAGTGGCCTTAGGGGTCTTCAAAACATATGATTGCATTTCAAAAAGCTTCCATTGGAATGGCCTATGGCGAGATGTTAAAGACTTCGTGTCTAGATGTGTGCCTTCTCAACAAAATAAAGATAGCACTCTTAAACCGGGTGGATTTTTGCAGCCCTTGCCTATCCTCGAAGGAAAATGGACCTACATTACCATAGATTTCATCACTAGTTTGCCTACAATCAAGAAGGGTTGGGATAGCATCTATGTGGTAGTTGACCAACTCACTAAAGTAGCCCATTTCATCCCTATAAAATCTCAATTTACAGCATCTCAAGTTGCCACTCAGTTTATGGAGCATGTATTTAAGCTGCATGGCTTACCCCACATCATAGTACATGATCGCGACACCAAATTTATGAGTCAGTTTTGACAAAAAAAATTCAGCTCCATGGGGACCAAATTGGCTTCGTCTATAGCCTATCATCCCCAAATGGATGGGCAGACCAAGTGAGTCAACAAGTGGCTTGAGACTTATTTGCGACATTTTTGTCATGATGTGTAGAATTCTTGGGATGTATGGCTGCATTTGACTGAATTTTCTTACAACAACTCCACTCATTCGAGCATTGGAGTCTCCCCCTTTGAAGCATTGTATGGTTATCAGGTGCCCCTCCCCACCACGATCTTCAATGAAAAGCTCAACCCCCTTGGAAAAGAAGAGTTGGACCGCATGCAAGCTTTACTTCAACAATGCAAGGCAGATCTCAAAAGGGCTCAAGAGCACATGAAGCTCCATGCTTATGCAAAAAGAAGACCCCTTGACTTTCAAGAGGGTGAATTGGTACTTCTCAAGATCCCCAAGTCCTGTTATGCTACACTAAAGGATGGTTCTTGCAACAAGTTGGCACACCGTTACTATGGGCCCTACACAATCATTAAGAAGGTCGGGGAATTGGCCTACCATCTCCAACTCCCTCCCACTACTAAGATCCATAATTTCTTCCATGTGAGCCAATTGAAACCTTTCATTGGCACTCCCAAAGATCATGTAGAGGAGCTACCCCCCATAGATGAGGAGGGCCTTATTCGGTATATTCCTGAAGCGGTCATTGGGCAACGTGAAAAGCAACTTCGCACCCGTTCTATCCATGAATACTTGATCAAATTGCAAGGCCTATCAACAGAGGAAGATTCTTGGCGCCCAGCATCTATCTTGGATGAGTTTCCACACCTCAAGGAGGCCATATTGGTTGGAACTTAACCATGGCACCTGTTTTGGGCTGTAGTCTACGTCTGGACAGCCAACTATTTTGCAATAGTTTTGGTTCTGACCCATTTTCAGCCCCATTTCCCATACATGGGCTGAAAGTACACCTCGAGGGCTCCGCACCGACACCCCACTTGCCCCGATCAGGGTTTCCTAGAGGAAGTTATGGCTATTTTTCTCCAGCCATACTACCTTGGACAGCACACTAGTTACTTCTAGACAACCATCTATTTTGCAACAGTTTTGGTCCTGACCTATTTGCAGCCACCCTTCACCCACATGGGCTGAAAGTACACCTCGTGGGCTCCGTAATGACACCTCACTTTTTCCGTTCGGAGGTTCTTACACAAAGTTATGATTGATTTTCTATAGCAGACCCCTATGGGACAGCATCCCTTATTTTTTAGGACAAAAAATTTATGAGACGGGATGGTTTGTAATGAGCGGGGATCACGGGAACATGGCATGGGAATATACCAGTCACACTAATGGTATATAAGGTGTAAGAGGGTATTTTGAGATATCATAGAATTATCAAGAATCTCTCTTTTCACCTTCACAAGCTTTCATGGCTTCTTCTTCTTCTTCTTCTTCTTCTTCTTCCCTTGCCTCTCTTTCTCTCTCTTCTCCCTGTCTTTCTCTCTCCTCTTCTTCTTCTCCTGCATTCCTTCTCTCTCTTCTCTCCCTTAGTTAGGCTAGTTAGGTCTCTTTCATTATAGACCCTGCTCGACGAGTTTGAGAGAGTGTCTCTTCAACTGGTTTCATGTTATTGAAATCAGTTTACGAACTCATTAGCAAACTTTGCTTATGAAGAATACCTTTTCTTTAACTGTGGTCCTAGTTTGGATATATCTATTGATGATGCAATAGGACCCAATCAATTGTGGGGGCTTCTATCAAAACATGCCCTATATGGCAGGCAATGGTTAGTATGGGTGATGCAAAGGGTGGACGAGACCCATTTTCCTTTGTTATCTTGGACCCATAGGTTGGTTAGACGACATGTTATGTGTACATCTCTTACTATTTATGCAGGAGGTATGGGTCACAATTTGATGCATTTAGTTTAGGGCAAGAGCCCTATTTCCTCTTTTGGATGGAGCATCTTGTTGTATATTAATAAGATTTTACAAGGGAGGATACATATGAGCTAGTCTGCTTGATTTCCTTAGGCCAAGAGGGCCGATTTTTGTTGAGTTTAAATGTTTTATTTCTTTAGGCCATGAGAGCCATTTTTGTTAGGGGTGAACTATGTTATTTCCTTAGGCCAAGAGGGCTATATGTCTGTTTGGTGCAAGTGTGTTTAATGGTTTTTTGTTTTAGGGATTGCATCAGACAGGTTGCCAAAGTTACTCGAGGGAGCCTTTGCTATGGAGGAGCTTTTAATGGCCATTCCAGGTGGTTTCATCCCCTTTTTGAGTTTTCCCTTAAGTAGATAATGATATATGTGTATGTAGGGGTTACTTTCTTTTCGTTTGTTGGGGACAAGCAATCAAGGCACGAAGTCCCAGGTTTAGGTTAGGTATGTCTGTGGAGGCCTGAGCAGTTGTTGCCTCATGCAAAGGAATTGTTAGGCACTGAAATGCCTATTTCAGAAGGCAATCCTAGTACCCTATTTTGTTGACTTGCTAGGCGGCTGTTCTAGGAGTTTTTGTTAGTTGTAAGGCAGTTAGAAAAGCTTGCCACAACAAATATATGCAAAGAAGCAAAATCCTAAATAGCTGAAGAATAAAAAATATACAGAGGTATGTAAAAAGGGGTTCTAACCCCCTATAAAAATAGAAAAGGAAATAAAGAAAACATCCTTGAGCAGTTGTGCATCACCTTGCGAAGGCCTGATAGGTCCGTGGGGACAAGACAAGACCCAAGATCGATGTCTTTTTAGGGGTGGCATCTAGTTGGAAAAGATAAAAATAAGAGAAGGTTGGAGCAAAAATAAAAATGAGCGGAAGACGGAAAGAAATAATGATTAAGTGTCACCTTGCGAGGACTTGGTATGTTCTTGGGTACCGAGACAGGACCTGAGCCTGATGCCATGTTCTCCTTGGGTCACTATGCTCAGCTCCCTCCTTTTTACATGCCCAAGTATGGAAGAATTAAATCTCCAATAAAATGTATTAAATAAAAATATTTATTGCTTAGGCTATAGGAGTCCTCACCTAGGAGGAGCTCCTGGTTAAGATATCCTTAGTTAGGTAGGTAGTTCAGACCACCACTTCGGAGGACCTCTTTGATAGTTCTTCTTAGTTTTCCCATGTTGGAGCAGTCGATCAGTGAGACTAGCTTTGGGTTTTCTGTCAAATTATCCTAGGCCTACTCCTTATGGATTTCATGCCTTGGTTTTGTTAGGGGGTAGGGTGAAAGTTGTGATATGTTTTGTTGTGT
Organism: Lygodium microphyllum; assembly: GCF_053477565.2. Classification (NCBI taxonomy): domain Eukaryota; kingdom Viridiplantae; phylum Streptophyta; class Polypodiopsida; order Schizaeales; family Lygodiaceae; genus Lygodium; species Lygodium microphyllum. The sequence goes on from NC_141139.1 coordinate 79,347,655, forward strand.
ATTTTTTTATTGTGTTTATATGCAGATTTTTTCATGGAATTGGACGGGCAAAGTCGCCCTATCTCGTGTCGCCAATGAGTGGTGGATTTTTGCCCCATAAAAGTTCCAAACATTTGCCAAAAAATCCAAATTTGAGGAGAAAATTGGATGCGCCGAAGGTGGCAAGTGCAATTGGGTCGATTATAAGCAGCAAGCAAAAGACGAGTTTCAAAAGCGCTTTGATGACACACTAAGCAAAGGTTAGGAATTTTCATAAATTTTCTAGGTGTCAAATTAGACTTTTGGAAGTGGCCGACAGTTGGGGACCCCAGGACAATCATGCAAAAAATTTCAGATCATGGAACGGACGTCAGACGTGAAGAGGTAGTGCCCATAGGGGAGGCCAAGGGGAAATTTGATGTAAATGGGCCTTTTAAGTGGAAGGGGGTGACCCTTGGGGCCTCCCCCCTCCAAAATAAAATGCAAGGGGGGACATTTTTTTCGTGGGGGGAAAAAAAAGGAGGGGGGTGCATTCTCGACAATTTGAGAGAGGGAGGGAGAGAGGGGCTATGGCACTTAAGCATACCCATATCAATTAATGATATCAACCTCTTCCTCAATGTTTTCACTCTCCATTGCCACTCTCGCCTTCGCAATTGGCTACCTGAATGGTCTGATCAAAATCTAGTATTTCTCTCTCCTCCAAGAGTGGGTTCGTGTATGAAGAATCAAGAAGAGAATGCGGCTATGCTTGTCCGACGGTGATCAGATTGCTCCAAGATGAAGAGAAGGCTAAGGAAACGTGTTCAACACTGAGTAATGATTGTTGATTAGTCTGTTGGCAGCTTGTATTAATTATTAAAAGACCTGCAACATGCAAATAAGTGGTAAGCTACATTTTCATAAAGAGAATTTGCTTGTTTCTGTTGTTTGATGGTCTAAATGAAATTCGTGTGGGATGAAAATGTGTTTGAATCTTGTTTGCATCATGATTGAGGGATGCACATTAAAAAATGTAGAACCCATAATGATATATGATCGTAATAAATAAATGCAAAGCCCAAAAGTGCATTTTCAGAGGGAAAATGAAGGTTTTATTGGTTTCGAGTGGGAAAACAAAATTCACGTGGAATAAAGTTATGATAAAAGCTATCTTTCAGCTCTCACAATTAATCAAGAAGCATGGATAAAAAATAACCCTATTTTCATGAATAAATAAATAGAGAAAAATAGAAAAATAAGATAAAAATGGATTTTTGTGCTTTAAAAATTAAGAAAAAAGATTAATGATTGTGAATTTTTGACAAGGTTGAGGCATGAAGATTAAGCCTCAATTCATCCTTGTTTGTATGTTTTAGTGTGTTTTTAATCACTTTTCATATGAAAAAATGACATAAAAAAGAACCCTTTACTTATGTAACGTTGCAAAACCTAAATGTTAGGGGGGAAAGAGATTGTAAGAGTGGAAGGTTGTTGGAAATACATAAAATTTTGATTCATTTGGTTTGTGCATAGCATATAGGTTGATAATAATTTAAGTTTAAAGAGTCTAGTAGCACGAGGAAACTCGGTGCTAGTCTCTAGCAATGCAACAACAACTAGTAGACTGAAAATCATTAAAGAATCGTCTTTGCACACCACATGGCTGATTTCTAATCATAAAATGGTTTTGCACTATGATCATACACTTCTGCACTTTGCATGTCACATGGCATAAAACCTGGACGCGTAGCACTTGATTACCTAAACAAATAGCCAATGTGGAGTGTGTGAGGATTCCTAGGCTACAGGATAGACAAGTGGTTCCTTGGGGTAAGTCTAGTGAGAAAATATCAACTCCTAGATTGTTCAATATACAAAAAAGTGGAGCTCATATGTTTGTTATTTATGTTGGACAAGTGCATCAAGGGGCCAATCCCTGAGATGTAGGAGAGCTGCAGTGGGGCCACGGTACTCAATCGAGAGGTTGCCCTATGTATGTGATACGTGGTATATTATATCAGTGTGTATGGGATCTCCCTCTGAGGAGCAGGGGATGGCAAATGTTGACTCTGTCTTATTACAAATGCAAGATTGATATTAGAGTTTAGTGTATCGTATCCCTTAGACACTCCTAGCTACGAGGTCATGTGGGGTTGTCTTGTGAGTGTTATAGAGGCCCAGCTAGTGCATATAGCCAGTGTTGGGCCCATTTTAGGTCCTGAAAACTCATGATCTAAACTCTACTTCAATCTCAAGATCATATTTTGGTCCTTATCTTCCACTCTCTCTATGTACTCAATATCCTTATCTTCTTATGGTGAGATCCTTCAATTATGTGCTACAATCTCTTGAGCAAATGCAATTACAAACACTCAACTTTCTCCTGCTGCATATTCAAGATTCTCACATGCTTCCAAGTTCACATCAAATTCCTATCTCTTTGAATTTTTCAATGTGCAATCTTTAATACCTACACGTGACCTTATCCTACCATCACATCCCATCCACACTATGCTTATTTAACTTCCAATCCATCAAATCATCATTTCTATGTATTCTAACCTATCCAACCATTCACATAGTTACCTTCCTCTACAACAATCACAAGTACTCTCTCTTCCAATTTTCTCTCAATATCATCATGAAATGGTCTACCTCCTACCTTATGCAAATCATCATCTGCAAAATGCATCTTTCTCAAATTGGCCAACTATATTGGTCTTCCAAAGGTGGGGAAAGCAATGGATAAATTACAAATAAATGCATGAGCACACTAATACAAACTACTTTGTATGGATAAAAAAGAACATTGATACTAAGTATGCTATTATTGAAGATATGATACTCAAATCTAAGAATCCTCTCAAAGAAAATATGCTTGAAATACCTCATCAATCACTAGCTATTCATCAGCAACCTTCCCAAAGATCATGTCAATACTATCTTATTAAGCTCTATCTCACTATGGTATCTAATGACATTGGGATCATATTTCCAACTACAAACATGCTCTCCCAGTTATTTCACTCCACAACTATCAAGCTACAATTGAATTATATCATCTATCTATATGATGATCCCATCTCTTATCAAGTCTATCATGAAGCAAACTATAGCGATCAGCTCTTTATCAAGGTGTCCATCAACCAAGACCCAAAGATCTTCATGATCAACTTACATCCCTTAAATTGTTGCAAGAAAATATTGATGTATATCTTCTACAAGAACAAGGACATGCTATACTCATCATTGTAATCTTCCTTCTCTTGTAGCCAAAATGATTGGCAAAAAGTCCTTGTACTGCAAAAGAAAATCCTATTTTATTTTTAGAAGGAAGGAAGAATATTAGAAGATATTATTTACCTTTTCTAGAGAGGGCAAATGTTAGAATGTACTCATAAAAACATGTGCTTAGATAATATCTAGGTAGACAATATCTAGATATTTAGGAGAATTAGATAAGATGGATCCAAAACATATGGAGGATACTTCACTAAGAGAACCTACCATATCCATACCTTTATTGTATATATATGTATACTCTTAACTATTCCAATGTAAGTGTGTAAGAAAGTGTGCAATACGAGTGTGTGACTCATTCTCCATCTCATTGTCTCATTGTCTCTCTCTCTCATTCTCTCATCATCACTTTCACTACAAATACATTAGATTGAAGTAGGGAGTTAGTCATTTACATGTTGTATAGTGCATTGAATACCTTTAGCTACAAATATGAAAAATGATACAGGTATTGACAATATCATTCAAATTTTGGGAGAGAAGCTTGATAACAAGAGCTTTGCTTTGTGGAAGTTCAAGATGAATTTTTTTAAATTGATAAAGGTTATTGGGATCTATGTACAAGAGATGAGGCTAAACCAAAGCTTCATGAATGGAATTTGACTGTAGAACTGTTGAGAGTGCATAAGCATTGGTCAAAAAGAGCTAGTAAGGTTCTGCATTGGTTCTCATTATGCATTTTGAATGCCATGGCCATACAAGTTACTAGCTACCAAACTCCAAAAGATGCATGGAACATGCTTATGAATAATTATGGTAATGTTACTCATACATGAAAGATTCATCTGAAACAACAGTTTAATAATATGACATAGAACGGTAGGAGTATTTAGGCATACACTATAGATATTAAAACCATCGCAAATCAGCTTGCATCTATTGGTTCTAAGATTGAAGATAATGACTTGATTGAAATCACCTTGAATGGCTTAAGAAAGGAGTACAAAGCATGTGACATGTCAATCTCTATGAGAGCAAAAGCCCATGAGTAGGATGAGTTACTTGCCTTGTTCCTGAATGAGGAAGTCAAGTGTGTCTTGAATACATGTTCCAATACCTCTCAAAGTAGAGGTATTGTATTTTACTCCTATCTCAATGAGCTAGAGGTGGTAGAGCTTATGGAGCTTCTTAAGGTCATGGGGACTCTCAGAATTCCTATGGAAAGCAACAATGGAATGCATAGCAAAGTTCTAATGCACAGGCTAGTGAGGGTCTAGATTATTTAGAGGCAAGAGGAGATCACTTAGAGGTAGAGGTAAATTGTGGCAGTCACATAATTAGTCTAACATGAATAAAGTCTATCAGAGTTGTGGCAGATATGGACACATAGCAAAGGGCTATGTTAACCCAAGTTTGAGATGGAGAAAAAGAAATCTAAGAAAACTCTAAATGCAGACACAAAGGAAGAAGCAAGAAGGGAAATGGCCAAAGGCACAAGGGCGGCCTCAAAAGCTAAGTCAAAGGCAAAAGTGCATTGTTAAATGTAAGGTTCCCATAAAACTTTTATAAAAGAGTGCCAAGATCCCTCCTGTGTGCAAATTGTAAAGGGTAGATGGGCATAGGTAAAGAGAAAGGGCAACTAGAAAGGAATGGGAAAAGAGGACCTTGCCATAATGGCCAGCCATGTAAAAAAGGGGATGGGTGCCCAAAGGGATAAGGGATTTGTATATAAACTCAAAAAGTGAGTCTAGAGATTATTTTGTGATTTTTGGTTGCATTTAGGTAGATTAGGACCAAGGACTTGCAAGGAAATAATAGGTTTTGTTGCTATGAAGCAAGCAGAAAAAGGAAAAGAAAAGGATTTGGTTTAATGCATACAAGATGTAGAATTGGAGGTTAAGGATGGCTGGATAGGACCCTAAAAGCCCAAAACCAATAGGAAAGAGCTCATTTCTGCACTTCAATGTGAGACAGAGAGCTAGAGAGAGAGAGAGAGTTGCAAGTACAGAATGATTTGAGTCTGTTGATTTCGAGTCCAATTTTTCATTCCAGGTACCTCCTGACCTTTCTTGAGCTCTAATTGTTTGTTATGGAAGGTTACAAGTCAAGGAATAAACCCTAGGGACCTCTAACATCGATCATGCTGGCATCTATGTTTGCACCCGCATCGTAGTCAAGACCAACCGTCGATGTTCGACTTCTAGAGTTGGATAAGTCAAACCATTCGACTGATGGAATCAGACCATCCAATTGGTCAGTCAGACCAAGACTAGAGTCGATCAAACTAGTGACATTCAGATGACTTTCTGTCCAGTCGAACAACCCCAACCGGGCATGCCATTCAAATCACTTTGTGTCCAGTCGAACATACCCAATTGGACTTGAATCATCCAACTTTGGGAACCAAATGAATAGGGCAGAAAAAAAACAGGAAAAATTTACCCAGCCTTTGACCAAAACTAGCTAAACCAAACCCCGAAACCCCCAACATAAACCACCTGACTTACAGAAGTTGAGAACACGAAAAATCGTAACGTATGGCCTAGAGGTAGTCTCTAGCACCCTAGTCAAGAGTTCAATCCCACTTAGCGCCGAAATCAAATCATAGACCTCAATTCCACCCCAACCGAGCAGAGAGGAGAAATAGAGACCCTTGATAATTCTTAGAAGCAGCCAAAAAATGTGCCTAGAGCCGAATTAGGCTATGAACGAAAAGGGGAATAGCGTGAGTTGCATTTTCCATCCTGCATTTGCACCTCACATTGGTTTTATCACTTGAATTGCACTGAAAAGCCGAGATCTTGATTTCTCATTGTGTAGGAAGAGAGCACGCACACATACACCGATTGAGTTTAAGTTGAGGAGTTTCTATAAATAATAAGGAACTCACTCATACCTAACCATCAGAATGAACCCACTAGTAGAAAAAGACCCTAAAACATAGTCGAGAGATCGATAACCCCAAGCATAGGACCAAGCAAGAACTGACACCGTTGGAGGTGTGTACCTACCCAACTTGATCAATCTCATCGATACCTTTGTGGAACAAGAGACCGCAAACATGGTAGAGTCAAGCACTAACCACGGACAGGACAAAGAGCTTGACCTAGGTGGTTTCCTGACAAAAATCCAACGACTGGTTGCTAGCTATGATTTAAAGACCCGAAGAGACCACCATGGTAGGACATCTAAGGATATCATAGTAGACCTTGAAGAGGAGAGGAGACTAGTGCATGAAGCCTTGTAGGGCATAATGACTTGCAATCAGAAGTAGCAAGCTAAGAGCTTGCAACAAAAAATAGAAATGCACAAGATTCAACGAGTGCTAGCCCTAGCAAGCTAAAATAGAACAGTACTTGATACAGAAAGGGAAGTTGCACTTGAAGGAGATCTTATGCTGAGCGAGCTTTTTATGAAGCAATGCTAGACAATGCTTCCGTTGAGTAGAGCACCACTACAATGACAACCTCATTGCTTGTAGGATTAGGAGTCAACTAGGGCTCTAAGAGGCAATCAAGAATCCCTGTAATGGCTAAAAAACTATACAAGTACAAGCTGAATGATGGCCCATATAGCTTTGTGGAGCAATTCGAGCAAGTCTGCGAGGCAACGGCCTTACTAATCTTACTTTGCGCTCACAAGTCTTTGTTCTATGCTTAGGAGATAAGGATAGGATCTGGTACACGAGTCTGGATGCTGCTGAGTGGACTAACCTCAACAACCTCAAGAGTCTCTTCATTAAGAGGTTCTCTGAGCCTAGGTACTCCAATAACCTCATGGTGCGTCTAATAAATGTCAAGTAGAAAGACAAGGAGGGCATTAGAGACTACGTCACCACATGCGGAGTCTCTTCAAGAGGATCCCAACTAGTGAGCGACCTATCGAAAGAGCGGTCTCCACAATCTTCATCAATGGGATACAAAGTGAGGAAATCTACAAGGCCTTGGCAAGTAATTCAAGCTTGCAGCAAGACACACTAGCCAGGGTCTTTGACGAGGCAGTCAGAGTGGATGATTAGCTCAAAGAGAGAAGATCCAAGAGCTCAACTCAAGAGGAGACAAATGCTAGAAACTCTAAGAGAGTTTCAACATCAAGTGAAATATCAGGCCCAAGTTCTTAGGATAAAGAAAAGGCCACAGAGATGCAAGTTAGTAGCTAGTAGAAATGAAGACAAAGCTAGCCAAATTATAAGAAATGATGAGATGACCAATATGCCCTCATGTCCAATGTGTGTATTGTGGTGGAAACCACCTGCCAGCTGAGTGTCAGGACCCAAGGTCATGACCTTGTTCCAATTGTAGTAGGTTGAGTCATGATGTCATGCATTGCCAACTACCGAGGAGACTCTCGTACTCACAATCATACAGACAGCCTTACCTAGCAAATAGGCTGCAAAATTTCTTCAGAAGGGGATCCCGGCTCTCCTGGCACCTAATGACACCAACCAACCATTCATAGGATGGAAATAAACCCCTCATGCATATGTAGACCACCTAGACCCTATGTAACCCATTCACCAAGTAATGCTCCAGTCCACTATGTAAAGGAGCCAAACGATGAAGAGCCTTATATGTACCCCTTGAGGTCATATGACAATGAGGGCAATGCAATCCTTATAGATTACTAACATATACCGATGATAGTGTTAGGTAGAGGTAGAGTCAGAGGCTTGGAGGGAAAATCCAAGAACCAATCTCATGTTGGACTTGTGGACACCTAGGACATATCTCCTCACATTGCCCTGAATGGGAGCAGGCAAATTGTGAAAAGGCCAATCTTAGATGCCCAAAGTGTGGAATCACTCACCTATTTGCCAAATTCCCTAGAAAAATACCACCCTCTAGTGTGATAAATGAGCCATCTATACCATTGGGGCTATTCAGAGTTGAGACATTTAACAGAGAGGACACACCCATCCCGCTGCATGTCATGACCTGTGCATAGACAAAGCAAGTTGGCATATCACTACTTGGACCCAGCAACTTAGACACAACCTCAATCAGGAAGAAAAATTGAAGGCAAAGGAGAAGAAAGCTAATGCAAAGGTCACGCTAAAAGCTGAGAGTGTTACGATGCTACTTGTCGGAAAAAAGGTGACAGACATAGAGACAGAAACATCAACTACAAAGATAGCCGAGAAGGGGAGTGCAAAGCTTGAGGAGTACCTTAACCCAAAGCTCCAACTCGAGGCCATTGAAAAGGTCAAAAATTGGGTAAAAGAAGCCCATGAGAACCTAAACGTTGTTGAGCCCATATTGGAAGATGAGCTAGATGATCTCTCAAGTGTAAGTACACTACTCTTGCCTCCACGACTAAAGTCGTGAGAATGGCAGGTCTATCGTGGCAAGCACATGCATCCAATCTCGCTCATCTTCAGGACAAGGGATATATTTGGTCAATGTCCCCTAATATTTCCTAGCTTGCACGTCACCCTTCAGCATGGTGGAGATGGTGTCTAGGTTGATTGCTGGTGTGGTCTTTCATGTATCCATCTCTACTCTTACTGCCTATGTTCGATCTCCTAGGAAGATCATACCATTTTCCCAATCTTCTATGACCCACGCATTGTGCATCCAACACCAGCCTAACAAGATGTCATAGTCCACTCCCTTCATGACTACAAAGTCAATGGAGAATTGGATCCTTGTAATCTTCAATGGCTAGTTCTTTTTAATACTCCAAATGGCCACACTTTCATTCCATTGGATAGGGTGACATTGAACCTAGCATTCTCAACAAGTGGGTTACCCCAGTCTTGGAGTACTACATGGCTCAGCACACCAACTCTTGCTCATGTATCTACAATTTCCTTTCTTGTGGTGTCTCCTAGGGCTAGGACTAGTAAGACTGCATGCCTTTTGGTGCCTTCCCAAAAAGCATTGATGTGCAGGGACTTGGGCACCGAATGCAGTATTAGGTTGGTATCTGAGTTATTGTGTCATGATCGTGTAGATCAGCTCTCCCTTGCTCCATTGGTCCTTCAACCCACTACTTTAGTTCTTGCCATAGTGTCGGATGTTGTCTAAGAAAATTTCCTAGGCTTAGAGTCACCAGGGTGGTTACTAACGTGGTCAGTAGGTCATTCGCTGCTTGCCTCTCTCCTAACTTTATGTTTCTTGGCCAATAGCTCATAGTGAGGAATACGAGCAAGTTGCTAAGACAGGTGATAACCCTAAAGATACACCCTCAATGCCAATCTGCATGATGGCCAAAAGCTTGAATGGACGATCCAACCTCGTCAAACTCCATGCCCCAAGTAATAAGCAAGAACTCGTAGAGATCCTAGAATATCTGACAAGCAAGCTAGCAGGCAATCTAGTCGTTAACCTTAAAACTCTCCAAGATCTCTTGAACAAACCTAAGTGGTGATGCACCCAAGTGCATGACTAAAAATTAATGTACAATTGGGCCTTAGCCACTGATGAGAAGGAAATACCCTATCAAGACCTAGGAGATGACGAGCAATCATAGGAGGATGGCTCTAGTGAAGAATACAATGATTGTTGTTCCTTCAGTGATGGAAGCCAAGAGTTGGACACAATAGAATATGACACTAAGGGAAAGGTGATAGAGCAAATTCAAGCTGACTCCAAACCGCATAGAAAGAATACCTTTAGAATTGAGAGAGGAGTCATGTGCATGGATTGCGAGTGCTGAGCCTGGTTGGAGCATGTGAGGGTAATTGACTATGAGGAAGTAGGCATTGCCTAGCTGAATGCTTTGCCCATGCTTAGGACAAAGTCACTGTCCAAGCTACAACCACCAGGCAAGATCCCTCTTCTAGCAAATACGAAGAGTTTGATTTTGAGTTGGAGGTAAGTTTAGACAGTGATCCTGAGGTGCCACCACCACTTAAGACCAGATGCACCAAAGGGGACCTGTCATTTCACTTGAGGCATCGAAGGTTGAAGGAAGAACATCACAAGTAGCCTAGGGATACACAAGCTAAAGAGCAAGGGAAACCACAAGACTTGCCAAAGCGATTTACTAAGTTTAAGAAAGGCAATAGGGTAGTGATATTGCTAGGAGCCAAATGACAAGGGTAAGCAAATGAACCAATAGAAGGACTAGCCAAATTCAAGGAGGTTAATCTAGCTAAGGAAGGGGAGACACCTTGACCTGTATTTATTGCCGATGACTTGACCAAGGAAGAGAAAGAAAGTCTCATGGCTCTCTTGCGAGGGTACATGGATGTCTTCGCATGGTCCCTCAATGAGCTAAAAGGGGTAGATCTGAGTGTCGTAACTCATAATATCCCCATGATCCCTAATGCAATGCCAGTTAAGCAGTTACTATACCCTATGAATCCCAATCATTCTCATGTGGTCTAAGAAGAAATTGGCAAGGTCCTAAGGGCAAGATTTCATTTACAAGATTGAGAACACAAACTTGGTCTCGCCCATAGTGATCGTATTGAAGAAGAATGGAAATATTAGAGTGTGTGTTAGCTACAAGAAAGTGAATGCTACTACCAAGAGGGAAAATTATCCTTTGCCATATACCGAACACATGCTCGATAGAGTAGCGGGCAAGGGGGCCTACAATTTTCTAGATGGCTTCTCAGGATACAATTAGGTGCAAGTACACCCTAACGATAGGCAAAAGACTATCGTTGCCCACTGAGTAGGGTGTCTTTGCCTACATAGTCATGCTTTTTGGATTGACTAACACACCTACTACTTTTTAGAGACTCATGTTTGCAATATTCAAGGACATGCTTAGGAAAGAGTTAGAGGTCTTAATTGATGACTTGTGTGTTCACTCCAACCAGAAGGAACACTTAGACAAAATTTGAGCAATCTTTGAATGATGCAGACTATATTGTCTCTCATTAAATCCCTTAAAGTGCCGGTTTTGGGTAAAGCACGGATGCATCCTAGGGCATGTGGTGTCCAAGAACAGCATTGCCACACACTTCTTGAAAGTTAGGCTTATTTTCGATCTTCCAACCCCAATCAATTACAACAAAGTTCAGTGCTTCCTAGACCATACGAGGTACTATCGATAGTTTGTGCTAAACTATGCATTGATTGCTAGACCCCTATACAAGCTATTGATAATATTCAAGTGGATCGAGGAATCCATGCACGCATATGAGGAATTGAAGAAGAGTCTAACCATTGCACCAATCTTAAGAGCCCCAGATTGAAACATAACCTTTCATGTTCATATTGACGCTTCAAAATTCGCAGTGGGAGCTATGTTTTGCCAACCTTGTGACCACAATCTAGACTATCTAGTGAGCTTTGCTAGCGGACAACTCATGGATACAGAAATGAACTACTCCACAACCGAAAGAGAGGGGTTAGCCATTGTGTTTGCCAAAAAGAAATTTTGGCATTATCTTCACCCTTTATTTTCTTTGTTGACCATCAAGCCTTATTGTATCTAGTAAACAAACCCTGTGCTATAAGAGGCATAGCGTAATGGTTACTTTTGCTTCTTGAATTTGACTTCTCCATTGTTGTGTGCAAGGGAAAAAAACACTATATGGCTGATCGTATGTCCCACATACCCACGAGAGAAGCCACTGGTGGACAGGGCATTGGAGACGAACTACCAGACGCACATCTATTCTCTCTATCTAGCAAAAGAGATTTGTTTAGAGCCTACTTGAAGCCATACTGGTCAGATGACATAGTCCAAGTATTGGAGCATGAACTACCTAATCAACCCATAGAGAATGCCTAATTGAGGCGGCTCATTCTCAAAATCCAACCCTATCAATCAATAGCAGGCCAACTCTATAGGCTAGGTCAAGATAGGTTGTTGTAGAGGTGTGTGTGTGAACACAAGATGCATGGCGTACTAGTTGAGGGACATGGCAAAGTTGCAAGAGGAAAACTTTAGTGGAGATAGGACAGAGCCTGCAAGGTGCTACAGTCTCAACTATGGTGGCCCACACTTTTCTGAGATGTGGCATGACTCATGAAATACTGTGATGAGTGCCAACGGACCAAGGTGCCAATTTGGAAGGACAAAATGGAGCTAAGCCATCATAGCATGACAATCATTCGAGAAATGGGGGATTGACTTTGTTGGGCCTATCAATCCAATGGATCAATATTCACAAGCCAAATACATCATCGTTTCCATCAATTATCTCACAACATGGGCGGAAGCTCAAGCCACCTGAAAGAACGACACACAAACCACTGCTAAGTTTTTATGGAAGCAGGTAATCTCTTGATTTGGCTGCCCCATCAAACTTCTCAGTGATCAAGGCACACACTTCATCAATGAGGTGATTTCTCATCTCTTGTTCACCTTTCTAATCATCCATCGGAAATCCTCACCATATTACCCGCAAGAAAATGGCCAAGTAGAATCAACAAATAAGGTTTTGGTAAATGTCCTAACCAAGATAGTCTCTACTTTGCACAACAACTAGGATAACAAGATAATGGTAACCTTATGGGCCTATCGAACAACCTATAAAACAATTGTGGGGTAGACTCCCTTCACGTTGACCTACGGAGCTGAGGCAATTATACTTGTAGAATTCTTCGTTCCTAGCTTGAGAATCGCTATTCACAAAAGATGGGAGGGAAAGGAAGCATGGATGAAACATTTAGTTGAGCTAGAATGCTTGTCAAAAACCCAACTTCTAGCCACCCAGGCGCCAATTTGCAAAAAATGAAGGCACAAGAGCTAGTTTGACAAGCTCATCAAGAAACCCAATTTCACATAGGGTGACTTGGTACTGTTGTACTTGGTCAAGGGACATAAGTAGAAAATGAAGTTTAGGGGGTTATGACCCCTCTCAGTTTGCACCGTAATCCAAATTGTAATGTAGAACTCAAAACCCTGGAAGGTGAGGGCATAGGCTTCTTTAATGGCAGCCCCATCAAGAAGTACTACCCCCCACACATCCACTTCACAAAACCCCGATGCTAGAATCCCTTGTCAATGTACAAGTAGCAACCATTGTGGATGTTGAAGATGAGGATGAGGAAGTCGTAGCTTTGGCTTGCCTACGCATGACCATTACAGCCCAATAGGCACACGCCATTGATGCATTGATCGATGAGGGTGTTGAATTTAACGTCCTGACTTATAATCATTGGACTCAAATCGACAAAGCATAGTTACAAGCCATGAATGCCAAACTCAACCCATTTAGTAGCCATGCATTTGCACTTCTGGGAAAGGAAAATTTTACAGTTTCTGTCAAGAATCGCATGGTGGGGGGAGTTGCTCAAGATGATGCGCCGAACACACACAGAATGCACAAGGAGAAGCTCACTCAAGAGACAAGAAGAGAGATGGAGGCCAAAACGTTTTCTTGTTGATTTCTTCTTCTTCTTCCACACTCTTTACAATGTACACAAAGTATAGATAAGATGCAACATAAAGGAAGGTGGCCTACTAAGTCAAACAATGCATAACCGACTACACTAGTCGACTGGCGCTATAACTATGCCAGCTGTAAATAGGTGTAACAATCTGAATATAATAAGTAATGAGTCAGTGGCCATGTGAGAGTCATAATGACCACCGACGTGCTAAGTGTAGACGTGTGGACCCATCTAACCTGGCGGTCCATCATCAATGTCCACATGTGTTGAGCTTGTCATCTCAACACTCCCCCTCAAGCTCAACTGCATCTCTGCAACTCCAAGTAAGCTTCGAAACTTTTGAAGCTTCTCTGTACCCAATGCCTTCGTGAAGATATCAGCTATATGATCCTGTGTGCTGACATACACTAAGTCAATCTCACCTGCTAGTACCTTCTCTCTCACAAAGTGGTAGTGTACCTCAATATGTTTTGTCCTAGCATGGAACACAGGGTTCCTAGCCAACTGTATACTGCTCATGTTGTCACAATAAATGACAACTGAACCTTCCACTTGCACATCCAAATCAGCCAATAACTTTTGCAGCCATACTACCTCACATGCTGCAACAGCAGCACCTCTATACTCAGCCTCTGTACTTGACAAAGCAACTGTAGATTGCTTTTTGCTGCTCCAAGCAACTACTGCACTACCAAGAGAGAACATGTATCCACTGGTAGATCTTCTATTAGACATACTACCAGCCCAATCTGCATCTATGTATCCAAACACCTGTACATCTATACCTGCCTCATAGAAAAGTCCATAATGTAATGTGGACTTCACATATCTCAATATGCGTCTGACTGCATCCAAGTGTGGCTTTCTAGGTACTTGCATAAACTGACTCACAAGACCAACAGCGTAGCTCAAGTCTGGCCTTGTAATGGTCATGTAGATCAAACTCCCCACTATCCTCCTGAACATAGTAGGGTCTTCTATCTCATCCCCAACATCAACACTCAACTTTACATTCTGCTCCAACGGAACTGAAAGTGGTTTGCATGCTGTCATACCATACTTGGACAACATATCCAAGCCATAGTGTCTTTGGGACAGCCATATACCATCATCACATCTGATCACCTCAATGCCAAGGAAGTACCTTAGCTCACCTAAATCCTTCATCTCAAACTTCATCTTTAAACAACCCTTGACTTCAGCAATCCCACTATCACTATCACCTGTAATAATCAAGTCATCCACATAGATGACTATGATGACCGAACCTGCATCTCCCTTTCTCACATAAAGTGAGTGATCAGCATCAAAAACATAAAAGCCAATATTGACAAGATACTCTCTGATCTTGTCAGACCATGCTCTAGGTGCTTGCTTGAGCCCATAGAGCGCCTTCTTCAACCTGCACACATACGTGGGATGCTCTAAATCTTCATAACCTGTTGGCTGATCCATATGCACTTCTTCCTGCAAATCATCATGCAAGAAGGCATTCTTCACATCCATTTGCTGCAACCTCCAACCTTTGGCTACTGCCAAAGCAATCACACATCTAACAGTTGTCATCCTAGCAACTGGACTGAAGGTTTCATCATAATCTATGCCATATATCTGAGCATAGCCTTTTGCAACCAGCCTAGCTTTGTACATGCTAATAGAACCATCTGCATTGTGCTTAATCTTATAAACCCACTTACATCCAATAGCTTTCTTTCCCTTTGGCAATGATACTAGATCCCAAGTCTTATTGGCCCTCAATGCAGCCATCTCCTCATCTATTGATGCATCCCAATGAGCATGACCAACAGCCTCCTCAAAACATGTAGGCTCAACATCCTCAACTAGTTTCACCATATAAGCATAATGGTGAGCTGCATAACCTTCAAAACCAAATCTTTTAACAGGGTATCTCACCCTGCTAGACCTGCGTACCATTGGATCACTCAATGGAGTCTTTGCATTAACGCGTGCTCTCTGCACACCTAGAGTCCTCAATGAAGGAATGCCAAGCTCATCATCCAAGCTCTCTGAGCAACTGGAGTCTCCATCAAGAACTGCATCAATGCCTTCTGACACTTTACTCTTTCCTTTGTCTTTACCTATAGTGCTACTAGATGCACATGAAGATGTAGAGCTACTCCTTAGTCTCCCAGACCAAGGACTACCAAATGATATCTCTAGTCCACTAAGAGTTCGTGATTCTTGCTTTTCAGCCTGCACATGAGTGTCATGATCATCATCATCATCCAATGCATCACCACTAGATGCATATCAACTGCTCATTTCATCAAAGATGACATCCTTGCTCACTCTGAACTTACATGTGACAGGGTTGTAACAGCGTACCCTTTCTGCTCTAAAGAGTATCCAATAAAGACACACTTTTCAGTCTTTGGATCCAGTTTCTTCCGCAACTCATCTGGCACATGAACATACGCAATGCAGCCAAACACTTTCAAGTGTGAAACATCAGGCTTCTTACCTGTAAAACATTCTTCGGGGGTCATACCATGAACTGCGGCTGTGCGAGTTCTGTTCATAATATGAACAGCAGTATGAACAGCCTCAGACCAAAAATGCTTAGGCATATTCTTTTCAGCCATCAATGCACGTGCAACTTCTGCAATATGCCTATTTTTCCTTTCTGCAACCCCATTTTGCTGTGGGGTATACCTACATGTGAACTGTCTCTTTATCCCATGAGACCTCAGAAAATCACTGAACTCATTTGAGAGGTACTCTCCCCCTCCATCTGACTTCAAGCACTTTACTTTCAAGCCTCTTTTTCTCTTTCAACTGCAGCCTTGAAAGTTCTAAAGTGCTCAAAAGCTTCACTTTTTTCCTTCATAAAATATACCCACAGCTTTCTAGAACAATCATCAATAAATGTGACAAAGTATGAACTGCTTCCAAGAGATACATTTTGTGTAGGCCCCCAAATGTCTGTATGCACAACATCAAGGATATTTCTGCTTACATCTCTGTCATGTGAAAAGGGTTGTCTTGCCTGCTTACCAAACTGACATGCTTCGCATACCTTATGGAATTCTGCAACTTTAAATATAAGAAAACCTGTAACCAACCCTTTGGACTGCATTAATTTCAGCCTTTGTACATTTGCATGTCCAATGCGTTTGTGCCAAATTTCAATGTCTGCAACAACACCTTTTCCTTTGGCATACATAGCAGCATTCATAGTAGGAATTCCAGCATCCAGAGTAAACATACGTCCAACTCTACTTCCCTTTGCTACCAACCTGCACTTGTCATTGAAATCTTCTACAAAGCAACACTTTGCATTAAATCTGACTTGCAGCCCTTGCTCTACCATTTGACCGACTGACACCAAGTTCTTTGTAATAGATGGCACATGTAATACATCTGAAAGACTCTTTGTCTTACCATCATGCAAGGACAAGGGAACTTTTCCAATGTGTGAAATTGGGTGGCATGTGTCATCACCCGTCTGCACATAACCTGCATTCTGCAAATCCTGCATCTCTCCAAACCATTCTGCATGGCTGGTCATATGATTGGATTTGTCTTCATTCTGTCGTGAAGACGATGCATAGTTTCCTTGCTGCAACTTAGCACTGCGAATATCATCTTTCTTAGCATAACATTGGGCTGCAATATGACCTGTTTTGCCACAGTAGTGACACACAATACCAGAATTGTTAGAGCCTCTATTTTGCCATCCACCTCTTCCTCTAAAGCTCCCCCTACCTCTAAAGTTACCACAACCTCCTGAAACCTGCATATTGCCAAATTGCTGATTCAATATGTTTTGCTGGTTGTCACTACCACGTCCTGTACCACGGCCTCTTGAAGAGAACCTGCCACGTCCCCTTCCTGAACTAGAGTAGAAAGCTTGGACCTGTTCACCACTTCTTTCAGATGTCTCACTTTGCATGTTGATCTCTTCAGTGATCATAAGGGAGACCAATTCATCGAAATCTGGAAATGGCTTTCTGACATATATGGAAGTTACAAAAGACTTCCAAGCCTTTTCATTGTTAAGTCCACCCAAGGAGGACGACACCAAATCATCATCATTGGGCATTGCATCAATCGCTGCCAATGCATCTGCAATGATTCTTACTTTCAGTGCATACTCATTGATAGACATCTTCCCTTTCTTCAATGTATTCAACTCTTGCTTGAGTTGAATCTTTCGTGCCTTTGAATTTACAGAAAACATACTTTCAAGTATGGTCCAAGCTGCATATGAATTCTCTGCATTTCTAATGTGTCCCAGCATATTATTATCAATTACTGCAAACAACCAATACATGACCTTCTTATCTTTTGCATTCCATTCTTTCCGTGCCTTTGTCTCTTCTACCGTTGGAGGATCACTCATTTCCGTCTCCTTTTCTTCACCTGAAACAAACTCGTAGAGGCCTTTTCCAATAAGGACATTCGTGACACGGAACTTCCATGAAGGGTAGTTGTTCTTGTCGAGCTTCTCAATGATGGGGCTTCCACTGTTCTCTGCCATTATCACAAAATTAATACCAACAGCACAAGCACATCTTCTGCAACCCTTGACCTATAGTACACAGCAATGCACCAGACAGCCTTTTTCACTGTCTGCTCAACAATACATGCAATCTGTAACCTGTTTGCAGATAAACCTTGTGTTTACTCACTGGTAAACACCTTTGAACTTACAGATCTGAAATCTGTAATCTACGCACCCACTTTCCGTCAATACAGTCGAAGTCACAGCGTACCCTGAAACTGTTGTCCGCAACCTTGCGGCTCTAAAACGGGCCCTGAAACGGCCTCAAATGCCCAAAATAACTGCGGGAAAGCCCTAAAGGGCGAATCTACAGAATATACAGCGCTCTTCGCGTACACCAAATCTCACTGCAATCTGAAATTTTTGCTCTGCCCTGCTTCCGGTGCCTCCACAGGCACTATCCAAGAGAAAGAGTGGAAGGATGGGAGAGCTTCTTACCCGTGGCTTGCTTGCTCGAACCTTGCTTCTTCTACTTTGCTTCAACCTTTGAAATCAGCCTCTCTCAGTGGTGCGGCTCTGATACCATGTCAAGAATCGCGTGGTGGGGGGAGTTGCTCAAGATGATGCGCCGAACACACAGAATGCACAAGGAGAAGCTCACTCAAGAGACAAGAAGAGAGATGGAGGCCAAAACGTTTTCTTGCTGATTTCTTCTTCTTCTTCCACACTCTTTACAATGTACACAAAGTATAGATAAGATGCAACATAAAGGAAAGTGGCCTACTAAGTCAAACAATGCATAACTGACTACACTAGTCGGCTGGCACTATAACTATGCCAGCTGTAAATAGGTGTAACAACCTAAATATAATAAGTAATGAGTCAGTGGCCATGTGAGAGTCATAATGACCACCAACGTGCTAAGTGTAGACGTGTGGACCCATCTAACCTGGCGGTCCATCATCAATGTCCACATGTGTTGAGCTTGTCATCTCAACAGTTTCTATCAAGTCTAAGATCTTTCCCATGGTCTTTTATGTGTTGCCAAATGCGAAAGATGCAAGCATGCAATCATTGTTAGGATGAACCTTTGAGAAGTAGGCTCACTATAATGTGGACTACCAGTCATAGCGTATTCACCTTGCCATCAACAATGTAAAAATCATCACAACCTTCAGCAAGGGCTGTACAACCCCATCACAATCCGCAAAGCCGCTGGTAGAGAAACCCACCATCAAGCCTTAGAAGGGTGCTTGTGATTTGTCACACCCCGCATAACCTTATCACTACCAAAAATCCAACCACAAAGCTAAAACCCTTGAACACTAGTTCAAATGGGTATCAAAACATCTAAGACCACCCTCTAAGAGCACCCAACCATGAACTCACAAGGCTAGGAACCTTCCTCAAAACCTAGGAGGCCCAAAAGAAACTAAGGGCCTAGATGAATTGTCAAGCCATGATAGGTCCCTAAGACCTTATTGCAAGTGCAAGGTTATTACGAGGGTAATACCTAGATTTGGGTACCTAAAGCCCTGAGGACCAAGAACACTACCCAAACGTCGCCCTCAAGCTTAACCACACGAAGCATCAAGATGAATCAAACATCAGCGCCATAAAATCCCCAGGTTATAGGGCCTATTTCCCTTCCAAATCCTAAACCCAACATAACTCAACAAGTATATCGACCCAAACTGCAGCCCACTACTCCTAAACCACCTCAACCTTGCTCTACTAGTATCCCAACCACTGCCCAAGAATCTAGTAGCATGCCAACCACTACACAGGCTGCCCCTAGGGCACTAATGCTAGAGCCGCAACCAAATCTACACCCAATAGCTGCAAGACTATCCATTCCCACCAAACCTCACTCACATGCTGGCCTTAGACCCTCTTACCAATGGAGATCCGTTCTAATCTTGGCTATCAACTTCACTGAGAATACAAGCAATGACTTGGTTGCTTGCCTCATATGCTTGGATGCCATGTTTACCATGCTTGCTAAGAGTTACGATCGGCTAGACTTAGGTCTTTTAAAGGATCCTTTAGCAACAAATGAACGCTACCTTGCTCATGGGAGGAATCCGAATTTGTATTTGTCAAAACTGCCCAGGCAATCGAGGAACTTGTTACCACTGAGCTCTCCATCGAACAAGCATGAAAACAATGCCTAATCACATCTTATGTCAAGTACAAAGTCCTTGCCCCCCACGGACCAAGAACTTGAGGAGTTGAAGCACCTTGTTGCCAACAAATCCTTGTTCTTACACAAATGGTACACTCTTCAACTTTCGTGGAAACAAGAAGGCTATCAAATCATGACCAATGTTGAGAAGCAATGTGCCATTAAGACCTCCAAGTATGATCCCACTTACATAGCTCCTACCTCTTTTAGGGTGATGGCCATCATTCGCAATCAATCATTGGAAGATCATGTCTTGAGCTACCCTTACCTAGATCGAGTCCTTATTGAAGAAGAGCTACACATTACTAGCAGGATTGACTCTGGTGATTCCAAGTGTAGGCACTAGACCTTATGATATGGATCTTCATGCTCAGTTGGAATATAACCTACAATTCTATGCTTGGATTTTGCAAGGTTACATCCCACCCAAAGACGCTTAAACACCCTTAGCCTTCACTTGCCAATCCTAGGAAGGATTCAAATCATTCTCGAGGGAGGGAGTGTTAGAATATCAAGCTCCTGTTACTCTTCAGTTAGTCTATCTTTATGTGTGTGATTGACATTAGCTAGATACAGTTGTACACGTATGTGATATTCAATAAGTCGGTGTAGTCAGTGACTTAGCCATAGTTAGTCTTGGTTAGTCATACCTATGTGCGTAAGTCTCTTTCAGTATGTATGATGGAAGAATAATGGAAGAAGAATAACAATGAGCTGAGGCTTATCTTCCGCTCCACTCTATCTTTCTCCCTCTCTTCCAACATTCTATCAGATCATGAACATCTTAAGCCTAAAGGCTTGGCAGTGGCCATTTGACATCAAGACATCAGATTCGAAGAAAACGTCATCAAAGGAGACTACGCCTGCAACCTGTTTTTTTGTAGAAGCTATATCTTGCTATAGAAATGGTTTTTGGAGAAATGGCCCGCTAGATTTGACCATTTCGACGTGGTCTACAATGTTTGAGAAGAAAGTTTTTTTCAAATTCCTCATACATTTTGAGATATTCAGCACAGACCTGTGCAGACTGGATGTTTACTACAGTAAATAGTAGGTGATTCTAGGGCATTGGTGGCTTTCATCCTAACAATGTATATGCCCTTATTACCATGCATTTGAGCATGATATTGGAGTGTTAAATGCTCAATTTTGGAGCTTATTTGCAGGTTGGAAACAATGAAGTGGTTGTTGTCCTGAATTTGGAAACAATATACCTATAGGGTTGAAGTATCTGTGATGCTTATTTGCTAGTGACAAATGCTTGGATCATACCACTTGAGTGGTAGATGCTTTTCGGGATATTGTGAGTGTTGAAAGTACAAAGTTTGGATTGATTTGTTGCAAGTTATACCGGGGTATTGAGTGGTTATTGTCTGCAGCAAGGATACCTATCATCTTCACTTGACATATATACAATATATTCTGACCGGTTAGACATGTATTGCCATAGTTGCATCTTAGGTATTCAATGATGTATACACAACCTATAAGTATTTGACTTCTCTTCCTACAGTTTAGGACCAGTTTCCTACTATTTAGGACAATTTCCTGCAATTCAGGACAGTTTCCATGACAACCTGCTTGCTATAAAATGTATTCCAACAATCAAAAAACACAGTCAACTTAGCATAAACCAAGCTCAAATCAGTTTAAAACATTCTATGGTAGTGGAAAAACATCCCAGCAACAAACTATATCCATACAAGTATCAATGCTGGTACTATATGCAAGTAGCAGTACCAAATATAGCCATCCCACTGCTATAAGCAACAATATTTTCTATGTTAAAACAAGAGCATTCAAACCTCAAAATATCCCCAAAACATCTCATTCAGTTGCCACTCTGGCAAATGCTCAAGGCACTGACAATATCACTCAAATTGTGGGAGAAAAGCTAGACAACAAAAAAATTTCTTTATGGAAGTTCCATATGAAGAATTTTTTGGTTGGCAGAGGTTATTGGGACTTATGTATAGGTGATGAGGCTGAACTTGAAATATATGAAAAGAATCCGACAAATGATCAGAAATTGGCTCAAAGCTATGGATTGAGAGAGCATGCAAGGTGTTACATTGTTTTTCCTTATGTATATCAGATGCTATGGTTATACAAATTATTGGATGCAGTTCCCCAAAGGATACATGGGATATACTTATGAAGAATTATGGAAATGTAACACATTCAAGAAAGATTCATCTAAAGCAACAGCTCAATAACATGTCTAGGAATGGCATAAGCATTCAGGCCTACACTACAGATATCAAGAACATAACGGATCAGCTTGCCACCATTGGATCTTCAGTGTCTGAGGATGATATGATTGCAGTGACATTGAATGGAATTGGCAAAGAGTATAAAGCATTTGATACGTCTATTTCTGTGAGAGCTAAATCCCCTGATTGGAATGAGATGATTGCTTTGCTATTGCATGAGGAAGTTAAGCTTGGGCTGACTTCTAGTACATCTCAAAGCAGAGATATTGTTCTTTACTCTATCCAATGTGATAGAGGCAGCAAAGGCCGTGGCTCTTTTTGAGGTCAAGGAGACACTAGAAATGCTTATGGAGAGCATCATCAAAATGTCTGGCATGGCACAAATACACAGAACCAACATGGATCTGGCAGCTTTAGAGGCAAGGGGAGATCACCCCATGGTAGAGGTGGTGGATCTAGTTCATGACAATCAAATGATTAGTCAAACAAAGATAAGGAGTGTCATTACTACGGCAGATATGGACATATTGCAAAGGATTATTACAAGAAGTAGGAAGATATGAAGGCACATGGCAAACAACATGGGCACTATGTATCTTCTAGCAATGCTCATGATGAGCAGGTTGAGAAATTGTTTTTGTCATGCAACATGTGTCTAAGAATGCATCTAGGAAAAACACATATGAGAGATGTTACATTGATTGAGGGGCTTCAAATCATATGACACCCCATGAAGAATGGTTTTATGAGATGGTTGCAGGTTCGTATGGACATGTTTGTACTGGGGATGACACCCAACATGACATTCAACATAAAGGAGTTGTACCTTTGTTGATGCCTAATGGCAAGAAAAAGAGCATGCATGATGTACTACATATACCTACAATAACCAAGAATCTTTTGACAGTTGGACGGATGGTAGAACAAAATTTGCAAGTGAGATTTAATAGAGATGGATGCTTTGTTGAAGAATATGGTAATGGCTATAAATTGATTGCTAGAGGCCAAAGAGATGTCACAATGTTTACTCTTGATGTTTACTCTTGAAAGTAGCCATGTTTTCACATGATGATGGTGCTATATGGGATGTTGAGATATGGCATAAGCAGATTGGCCATGTGAATGTACAAAAGTTGAAATCTATGCAGCAAAAGGAGATTGTGCTTGGACTGCCTAAGTTCAAGTATCATGACTTTGGACATGTATGTGGTGCATGTCAGTCTGGAAAGTAGACAAGGTTTCCATTTATGAGACATGTACGCAATAGCTCACGACCCTTGCAATTTTTACATTTAGATGTATGGGGTCCATCTCATAATGCTTCGTTTGGTGGTGCTCGTTACTATGTATGCTTCATTGATGATTTGAGCAGATATACTTGGCTTTACATACTGAAACATAAGGATGATGTGTTTGATGCATTCCAAGAATTCAAGAAGCATGCTGAAAATGAGTTGAGTTATAAAATTTCATGTCTTAGATTAGATGGAGGTGGAGAATTTGTCTCTGATTACTTTGACATGTACCTTGCTAAACATGGGACCAGAAGACAGTTAACTTGCAGCTATACACTGCAACAAAATGGTGTAGCAGAAAGGAAAAATAGGGTATTGATAGAATCAACAAGAGCTATGTTGAATGAGAACACTTTGCCAAATGGTTATTGGGCTGCAGTAGTAGTGAATGTTGTCTATGTGCTGAGTAGAACCCCTATAGCAAGGATTCATGATGTAACTCCATATGAGAGGTTGTATGGTCATAAGCCTGACATTTCACACTTGAAGGTATTTGACAGCATTGCATATATGCATGTTCTTGATGAAAAGAGGAAGAAATTGGATCCTAAAGCTGTCAAGAGTGTGTTCCTTGGTTATGCACAAGACCGGAAAGGTTACAAGTGTTATGTACCGTCTACATATGAGACATTGATTAGCAGAGATGTTGTTTTTGATGAGCTAGCATCGTGGTATGGTAATCCTATTGCAGTGGCTACTGATGGATGAGCCAGCACTACTAATGCTAAAAATACACCTACAGTGAGTACATCTATAAGTGGTCCTATAGGTGATGGGTCACCTACAGTAATTCCTTGGTCAGGATGCTTGCGGAGTCATACTCCTACGTCCACTGACACGGATATGTCAGTGAGGGGAAGATTGGATAAGGGAAAAGAAAAGATACTTGAGGATGTGACAGGTCCACTTTACAAGAGGTTATGAGTCATCCAGCAGTGATAGTTTGGATAGTGAGTTGGGCATTCCATAAGTTATGACGCCTGGAGCAAGACAGAGTTGGTATGTACCGCCTCATGAGAGGCAAGCTCAAAGTGAGCCACAATTACGGAGATCTGAGAGAGTCAAAAAACCAATTGAAAGGTTTACATACACTGGTTATTCAGCCCGCCATTATGAATATATGGCTAGTGTGATAAGTTACAAAGAACCTACAAAGTTTGATGATGTAGTGACAGATGATAACTAGTGTGATGCCATGGATGAGGAGTATGCAACCTTGGTTGAAAATGAGAAATGGAAATTGGTTGAGTTGCTTGAAGGAAAAGTTCCCATTGGCTGCAAATGGGTGTACAAGGTTAAGTGCAAGTCAGATGGTTTGTTAGAATGCTATAGGGCCACGCTCGTTGCAAAAGGGTATGCACAACAAAATGGCCTTGACTATGAGGAGACTTTCGGTCCGATGGCTAAAATGGCAACAGTCAGAACTATCATTGCTTTGGCAACATGCAAAGGCTAGAAATTATGGCAAATGGATGTCAAGAATGCTTTCTTGAACGGTGATCTGGTTGAGGAAGTGTATATGGAGTAGCTTGAAGGCTATATTCACCCGAACTTTCCTACACATGTACGTAAGCTGAAAAAGGCTTTATATGGACTGAAACAAGCACCTAGAGCATGTAATCTTTGGATCAGCAGTTATTTACAGCAACATGAATTTAGATTGGGTGATGCAGATCACAGTCTCATCACGAAGAAGATAGATCATGGATATGTGTTTCTAGTGATTTATGTAGATGATCTTATCATCTCACTGGAGATGATGAAGAGGGCATTGCTGAAATTAAATCATGTTTACAGGCTGAATTCAGAGTTAAACACCTGGTGAACTAAAGTATTTTCTTCAGATTGAGGTAGTCTCTACGCCTCAAGGTATATGGCTGCTATAGAAGTAATATGCTCGTGACATGTTATAGAAGTATGGTATGGCTGAATGCAAGCCTGGGGAGACACCTCTTGATCTGAATGTCAAGCTACAAATTGATGTTGGGAATGACATAGAGAATGTGTCCATGTATCGATAAATAGTGGGAAGCTTGATATACTTGTTGACTATTACCCGTCCTGACTTATGTTATGTAGTGGGACTGATAAGTCAGTTCATGCAGAAGACTTGCAAACCAAATTTAGATGCAGTTAGGAGGATCATGAGATATATAAAGGGCACTATAGATTATGGGTTGTTTTATGCATATGGAAAATCCCTTGACTTAATAGGGTTTACTGATGCTGATTGGGCTGGTTGTGCCTATGACAGGAGGTCAACCAGTGGTTATGCATTTGGATTGGGTAGAAGTATGATCAATTGGCACAGTAAGAAACATCCTACTATTGCATTGTCTAGTACAGAAGTTGAGTATAGAGGAGTTGCCTTAGCATCTTGCGAAGTAGTTTGGTTAATGAAACTATTGAAAGACTTGGGAATACAACTGGAAAGCAGAGTGAGATTGCATTGTGATAACCTCAACAGTGTTATGTTGGCTAGCAATCTTGTCTACCATGCTAGGTCCAAACGTATTGAGGTTCACTACCATTTCATCAGAGAAATGGTTCTTACAGGGTAGATTGACTTGATTCATGTGAAGACTGAAGACCATGTAGCTGATATATTTACGAAGTCTCTTGGTAAAGAAAAGTTCATATACTTTGGACAACTACTTGGAGTTTATCAGATGGTTTGAGCTTGAGGGGGAGTATTAGAATATCAAGCTCTTGTTGCTCTTGTTACTCTTGAGTCAGTCTATATTTATCTATGTGACCGACTACAATTATACACGTGTGTGACATTCAATAAGTCGGTGTAGTAAGTGACTTAACCATAGCTAGTCTTGGTTAGGCATACCTATGTGTGTAAGTCTCTTTTAGTATGTATGATGTAAGAATAATAATAATGAGTTTAGGCTCATCTTTCGCTCCACTATGTCTCTCTCCCTCTCTTCCAACAGGGAGAGGGTAAGGTGGAAAGTAAATGTGGAAAAGAAGAAAAAAAACATGTCTTAAGTGTCAATCAATGTAAAATGACAAGACTTAGAATGTGGGAAAAATTTTCATGGATATTTTTGAATCATATGGATTGCTAGGGTTACCCCATCGAATCCCCAAAAGGAAATAAAAGAAACAATGACAAAGGAGGAACAAGCTAAGATGAAGAGGGCCCAAAGTGAGTCTAAGAGGGCCAAAGAAGAGAGAAAAAGAAAAGCAGAGCAAGAACGGGAAGCGTTGAGGAGAAAGGAAGATGAAGACATAGCCGAGGCCATGCACAAGTCAGTGGAGGAGACTTTGGGTATGGAAGATCTAGCCACCATGAGCCCCTAGAGGGAAGGAGACCCAAGAACCAGTGCTAGGGCCTCTAAAAATCAAGCAGTCTTGATAGTATTAGGCAAGGGAAAGGCCCCAATGCACCCCCTCCCATCAATCTTCACCTCCCGTGCCATGACCACCTTGACTGCCCAAGACACTATAGCTTCCATGGACATTAGCAAGTTAATATCCATGATGCAATTTTTGGTAACAAAGATGCATGAAATAGCTCCCAATTCGAGAGTAGGGGTCCCCACTATAGGAGCTAAAAGACCACTGCTACAGGCGATGCCAAGTTGAGGTAGGATCCCAAGAGGTAGAAGCTAGAGGCCTCCATGACTACTACATCCCCCACAACACCCACTACCACAACATACGATAAGTATGTCAAAGATCTCCTACTGTAGCTAGAAAAGGCTAAGAAGGAGAAGATAGTGGTATCAATCGAGCTAGAGATTGAAAGAGAAGCCTCATCAGCACTCAGGTTGGAAGCAACTTGCTAGGCAGCAAAGCATCAACAAGAAATCCAAGAGCTAAAAGATCAGCTCAAAGCAAAGGAAGGAGAAGAAAGAAAGTGGGAAGCAAGGTGGGCTGAGGAGAAACAGAACCTCGTAAGCATGCAGCAACTTAATGAGGAGCTAGCAAAGTTGAGTGAAGAGCTTCAAGGGAATATGAAGAGCATCCTAGAGGATACAAATAAGCTAGAGGCCACAACAAAAAAGAGGGCATGGAGATATAAAAAAGAAATAGAAGACTTGAAAAAGAGGACAGCCCTAGAGTTTGAGGAACAAAGGAGACTAGAAAGGGAGATCAAATGCTTGGAGAAAGAGAATGAAGAAGCCATCAAAGAAGCAACCCAAGGATTGTAGAACCTAGAATGGGAGGTGGAGGAGATAACCATGGTCAAATCTAAAAGACAATGATAGAAAGAAAACCAAGAAACCCACATGCAGCAGAACGAAGATCTATCAAAAAGGCTATCAGAAACTTCCATGCAGCTCTCTGTGGCGCAACAAGCCCAAAAGATAGCCAAGAAGCAGTTGAACCATCGGAATGAGAAAAAACACAAATGCTAGAAGTATGGAATGAACAACAGCAGATGGTAATGATGCTATCTCAAAGCATGGACAAGGGCAAGGAGAAGTTGAAAGAGAGAGCCAAACAGTGGGAAGAGCACAATTTCGAACGAGCGTAAGAACTTGTTGAGCACTTAGCCATAGCAGAATGCAAGCGGGTGTTGGTAGAGGCCAGAGCTAAAGCCATAAAAGCAAGTTCAGAGGTGCGATGGCAAGCCTTCTTAAGCATAGTGCTCCATGTAACACAAGTGGACAGCGAGGATTCCATGGAGAGAACAAGAAGAGAGTTAGAATTGACCACTAGAGCCATGAAGTAAGGCCTGCAAGAGTGTGCTCTCCCAACCAGCACCAACCTAATGAGAAAAGAACAATGCCAATATTTGAGGCAAGCTGGCCTCTCCACTAATGAGTTGAAGGAGCTAGGTTTTGAAGAGCAGGAGCAACCACATCCACCCCCAGCTCTAACCCCACAAGGTCAACCACTAGAGGAAGGGCCAGACTTCGAACAGAGGAGCTAGGAGAAGAGCAACAGGCTGCCTGAGAGCTTAGCCCACCACTACCAGATATCCAGAAATATCTAGAAGGAAACCAAGTACCTGAGTGCATCATTGCATCTAAGAGGAGAAGATGGGAATTGTGGAGCAATTGTAGTAAAGAGCTAGAGTGCAACCCCAACAACTTCTTAGAGAGCCCATGCCACAATGCGAGGATTGCTACCCTGTCAAAACTGGGGCCCAAAAACTGAGTATTTGGGAGTAAGGAGAAATCCAAACCCAGCCCTCGAGCTATCATTCCTCTACCCACAGACCCTAGACCGAGTCCTACCAATGGAAGTAGTGGACATCATAATTTGAATGGCCAACAACTTGGCAAATTGATGGGTCACGGAGCAGAGCATAATTATCACTCGATGGAGGTGGAAGGTCCCAAACTACTAGCAAGACAAGATGTACCAAATTCCCAAGACAGTCTAAGGCTATGAAGCACAACCCAAGTGGTAGTAAGGATCTAGAATACAAACCCTGATGCATGGATGGCATTCTGTGGCACACTCCCTGAAGAAATACACGATCCAATCTACATGCCCTACCCTCGTAGGCACGTTGCGGATTACAATAGGGAGGAGCATGGTAGTATGACTTTTCCAAGATCTACAATGCTAATTTAGAGAATCTCGAGGAGTGCATAATCTTCAAGGCAGGAGACATCTGTCCTTCAATCACACACTTTCTCGAGGATTTCTCATCCTATTCAAACCCCTCTTTCATCACAACTTGTAATTATCTTAGGACCATTAGGTTTCTACTAAAGCAAAAGCCAATCGCTGAGGAGGCCTACCTATCTCCACTCTTTTTTAATCTCAACCTAGGAATAGATAGTTGTGCCATGGCCCTGATGAGGGCAACATTGCTACCCTCTTCTTGTATAAAGATACTCGAAGACATGAACGATAGCCAGTTTATAAGGTGTGGACACTCCTTTTTGTCAACCACATCTCTAAAGATCATGGCTACTCTCAAGAGCTACATGAAAAGCTATGCCTTTTTTAGCAAATCCCTTAGGCCACCACGTGATGCATCATCAGATTAGGACCTGGGTACAGCCTAAAAGCACCCTTGTATCTATAATGTCAATTTTGTTTATCTATTTTTTTGAAATAAAAAGGAGACAAATAAAAAGAAAAGAAAGAAAAAGAAAGAAAAGGAAAAGACCAAGTCCCTAAAATTATTTGAGTGCCATAATCATTGCACCTAGGATTTTTTATCTAGCCCCATCCCCCACTTCGTGCTTGGGGCACCTCAAGGGCAAGACTTCCAGACCTACCTCCCTAAGCTGTGCACCACACCTACAATGATGCACAAACTAGGTCCTCAAGTGTGGGACAACACCACAGACTTGCCTAAGGTTCCACTAGCATGAACACAATGCACGGCAAGGTAGACACTACCCCTAGGTAGCATACTTCTTTTCTTTTCAAGTACAAACAAAGGGGTGGTAAACCACCAACCTCTCCAACTACTAATCCCCGCGAAGCCCCATCATCATCAACTCACCAACCACCTTTTAGATCACCAAATCCTCGGCAACACATACACGTAAGTGCCATGGGTTGACACTCATCTAGGAGGGGGTAATGTTAACCCCAATTTGAGATGGAGAAAAAGAAGTCCAAGAAAACTCCAAATGCAAACACAAAGGAAGAAGCAAGAAGGAAAATGGCCAAAAGCGCAAGGGCAGCCTCAAAAGCTAAGTCAAAGGAAAAACCGCATTGTTAAATGTAAGGAGCCCATAAAACTTTTGTAAAAGAGTGCCACGCTCCCTCCTATGAAATTGTAAAGGGTAGACAGGCATAGGTAAAGAGAAAGGGCAACTAGAAGGGAATGGGAAAAGTGAACCTTGCCATAATGGCCGGTCATGTAAAAAAGGAGATGGGTGCCCAAAGGGATAAGAGCTTTGTATGTAAACTCAAAAAGTAAATGAGAAGCTCATTCTTTGGTGTGTGGCAAAGTGGACTCCTCTTCTTCTCTTCTTCTCTCCTTCATGTTTTCTTGTGTGTGCATGAGAGAGGGAGTGTGAGAGTGTGAGGGAGGGAGTGTGGGAGGGTGAGGGATCAAAAAGAAGAAGCTCTCCATCATCTTCTCTCTTCTTCTCTTATTTTCTCTTCTCTTCTCTTATCTTGCACGTGGCTATGGAGGATGGAGCTTGAAGGTAAAGGCTTGAGCTTTCTTGAGCTTGCATCATGAATCATGGAGCTACGAGTATACTTGAAAGAGGGAGGAGGGTACTCAATCAGGCATCGAGATAAGCTCACTACACTTGTAGAGAGGGATAGCACGTCAGCTATGTTAGAGGTAGCCATTAGAGTTTGGCTTAAAATGCTTGAACAATAAGCGGTCTCTGGGTCTTGGCAGTTGAGCGTAAGCTCCCAATAGGCTATCATAAAAAGCAAGCAAACATGAAAGCAAAAGGTAGACAACGTGGCAAGTATGCATCTTCCAGTGGCACTCATGGTGATCACATAGATAGGTTGTTTGCTATATAGCATCTTTCTAGGAATATGCCCAAGCAAGGC
This sequence comes from Lygodium microphyllum, assembly GCF_053477565.2. NCBI lineage: Eukaryota > Viridiplantae > Streptophyta > Polypodiopsida > Schizaeales > Lygodiaceae > Lygodium > Lygodium microphyllum. The sequence continues at coordinate 79,378,758 of NC_141139.1, forward strand.
AAGGATAAAAAGTGGTATATAAACTCAAGAGCATCCAATCATATGGCTTTGCAAAGTGACTGGTTTGATGAGCTGACAGTAGGCTCTCATGGCTATCTATTTAGCATTGGTGATGACACACAGCATGATATTCATCATACATGTGTGGTTTTGTTGGTTATGCATGATGGCAAGAAGAAGAGTCGATATGATGTGTTACATGTACCATCAATCACTAGGAATTTACTGTCTATTGGTCAAAGGGTAGAGTAAAATTTGCAAGTCAAACACAATAGAGATGACTATTTTATTGAAAAGTATAAAAATCCCTACAAATTGATTACTAAAAGAAAAAGAGATTGTAGAATGTTCACTTTGGATGCATCTATCCTTGAGTTGAAAGAAAGTAGCCATGTTTACCCATGATAATGGAGCAATTAGAGATGTGAAAATTTGGCACAAATGCATTGGCCATATAAATACTCAAAGGCTAAACAATATGTAGCAAAAGCAAGTTGTACTTGGCTTGCCAAAGTTCAAGTATACATATCTAATGCATGTGTGTTTTGCTTGTCAATTCAGGAAGCAAGTGAGAGCAATATTTAAAGATCCATAAAGTGCCGAGACAAAGTAGATTAATGCAAATTTTAGGTGGGAATTTAAAGCTAACAGAAGCGAAACATGAAGATCCAATAATTTTAGAGATCAAGGAAAATGAAAATGAAAAAATTTGGCCATCACGGTGGTTGCAGATTTTTAGTCATTTTTCTGACAGTTGGATTGAAGAGAGATGGCTTCTTGGCCATTTGGGATGTCAAGTCGGTTAGGCAACAATTTTCGAATTTGGATTCAGGCACCCCGCCGAATATTGCCAAAATGGCCAAAGGTTATTAAACCAATTGGGTATGGCCCTTTGGGGGGGCCAATGGCCCCAAAAGAATTTGTGATTTTGGGGGGGTGGGGGTCACGTTTCAAAACAGTGCCGTTCAACCCCCCTCTAGGTGATGTTTTTGGTGGAGATGGCCACAGGGGCTTACAAGCAACCCCTAAAGTAGAGCACGGAAATTATCTTCCTCAATTTTTCGCTTCTCTTTGCCAGTTGCACATCGAGAAATGGCCGCCCGGTGATGGATCTGAGAATCTAGTCTTTCTCTCTCCTTCCTCGCTCCTCTTGAGGATTGTTCACACACATGCATCTATGGAAGAAAGAGAAGGAGTTGGATGCGAGACACTGATAGAATAACTATATTGGAGTGAAGGAGATCGTAAATCAAAGTTGGAAAGAGCATCAACGGCCATAAATGAGCATCAATGGCCTCCCAACCATTAAATATGCACCTCCAAAATCAGGTTTCTATGTGTAAGCACTCATTTCATTCGTTTTATGAAAGATATTTGATGAAATTGTTTGTAAATGGATTCCTTTGATTGAAAATGCTGAAATTTATTAGAAATATTGAAGAAAGCCAAAAAATTTAGTCATTTAACAATTTACATCAAAACACACAAAATTCGAAATTATGTAATTTTCATGAAAATGATAAATTTTGGGATTTTTGTTGTGATTTTGGGGTTCATATGGAGTAGAAATGAATATAAATTCAATATTCAGTAATTTTGATCAATCCCAACTCATAAACCAAAAATGTAAAAAAAATTAAATAAATAAAGAAAAATAGTGAAAAAAAATCGTTCTCTACATTAGAAAATTAAGAAAAAAATATGTTTTATGTCTGTGAATGTATGGCATGGATATAGCATGAGGGATAAGCCTTAGTTTAGTCATGTATTCATGTTAAAGTTTGTTCTTACTACTTTTTACAAGAAAAACTTATGAAAAATGCACTTTCTACACCTTTCAACGATGCACAACCTAAACGATAAGGGGGGAAGAGGGGTTTTGAATGCTGATTAGTTGCTGAGAACATTTGAAAGTCTAATCTATATGAGTGTGCATACCATATATGACATTTATAAATTAAGTTAAAAGGGCTTAAGCAGTACGAGGATGCTTGGGGTTGACCCTTAGCAATGAAGAATGACGTATAGGCTAAAATCATTGAAAGAAATGTTTGTTGCACTTCACAATGCTGATTTATAAATCATAAAATGTTTGAGTACTATGGCATTCACAGTTGCATTATGCATATCACATGGTAACTCCTTGATGCATTACAATTGGTTACTTATATGTAATCCACATTGAGTTGTGAGACACCTAAGCTATAGGTTTAGGCATTTGGGTTCCTTGGGAAATTGCTAAGTGATAAAATATATTATCTTCTAGAACATTCTAAAATAAGAGTGGAGTTTGTGATGCATGTGTTATTTGTGTTAGTGATGCACCAAGGAGCCAATCCCTAAGGTGTACGAGAGCTGGAGTGGAGCCACGACAGGGTGCCTCCTTATGTTTGTGTTACGAGGTATTTAATACTGATCTATGTGTAGGGACTCCCTCTGAGGAGTAGGGAAAGAGTTAACTATTTCACTACAATTTAGAACAAATGCAAGATTCATGATAGCAATTAGGACAGTGTGTCCCTTATACACTCCTGGGTGCAAGGCCGAGGGAGTGTGGTTTCTTTAGTATAGAGAGGCCTGACTAGTGCTTAGAACCAGTGTTGGCCCATTTTAGGTCCCAACAAGTGGTGCATTTACCGATATCCACTAATAAGTGGCAGTTTTTGAATCTCGATCAATAGATTCAATTCATTAGTGTATGCCAAAATAAATAGAAGATATTATCCGCAAAGGAGTTGTCCAATATCCTTACAAGGGCAGCATCTTAGTAACCCTAGCTCGACACATAGTCCATTAGGGGGGAGGAAGCTCTAGTACTTCCCTCCTTCCAATCAGTCCATCCACTTCGAGTGGAGTGATAGTTCGAGTTGTGCAAACCCCTTTAGCGAATCCGATCATTACCATGGTGGCGTAGCCCATTGCAATTCCTGTTGGAACAGTGGATTTGCCAAACTTAGAGTTTCCTCTACCCATTTTTAATGGGCTAGCAGTGGAAGATGTAGAACGCCAAGGTACCTCACAAGAATGTCTGTGGGTATGCCAAGAAACTGAAGGAGGTATTTTGGAAATTGTAAACCTATATTCCTATTCTAGCTGCTACTTAGTTGCAATACTTTTTGAATGGGCTAGACTTTCACATTCAAGTGTAATTGAGTAGTTGGCTCTTGCCGACATTGATACATCTATTATACGAGCAGAAGAGGTAGAATCGGGATTACAATCGGCTTATGCCTCTAGGTCGAACTAGAATTTGAGTTTAGGGTTTGGAAATACTTTAGCGCTGACGAATGGAAGTCAAGGGATGCCCATGAGTCCTCCTAATGGGAGAGGAAGCATAATTCCAAATGTGCCCATGTTGTTGGCTCCTTCTAGTGCAATCATGCATATGACGTCAAATGGCTCCACTAAATGTTTGAAGCCCAACGATAAATCGTACTATGGTTCTAAGGAATCAACAGCCAATCCCTAATCAAGTGATTAGGCCAATAGAATGACAGGTAGACAATCGTGGCTATGAGTTAAGCACCTCGAATGTCCTTGGAAAAGTTAAGGATATGATGAAGCACCATACTAATATGATCAGCGAACAATATAGACAAATAGATGTTGATGTTCTTAATAAGAAGCAGAATTTGATAAGGACTCGATGCCCTGAAGGGGGTGCCCCCTCAAGATTTAGCTGTAAGTGGTGTGGTGGCCAACATTTTCCTAGGAATTGTCCAAATGCTAAATGTGATATGTATGCGAAGTCTGGCCATTTAGCTAGTATCTATTGGAGTAATATTAGCTCTCTCAAGCAAGGAAGTAAACAGCCAAGTCCAATTAATCATCAAGTGCAAAGGAATAATCTCCAGCAAGATGAAGGACCGAAATAAACATTACAAAGAGGGAAAGATATGGTAGAGGAGCTACCTAGTGGTAGTGGAGTTAGCCTTATACAAGTTGTTTCTGTCTCAATGGCACTGAAGCTTCTAACCTACAGGTTATTAGGCAAAGTCAAAAGGGTAAAAAAAGCCAACAAATCCAAGGCAAAGCCCAACAATAAGGGGATGCAAGTCCTTAATCCCAATATGGAAGGCAAACCTCTCAAGGCCATAGATGGTAAAGCTGACCCCAAGAAGGATAAGGATTCGCCAAAGAAGAAGGAAAAATCCAAGAAAGAAGTAACAAAGCTGATTCAAAGACCAAAGGAGAGAATGGCCTGGTGAGAAAAGCAAGCTCTTGCTAGCTATCATGAATTCGATTTAGCAAGTTCTCTTTGCAAAGTTAAGCTAGATGTAAATCTTCTACAATTAATTAAGTTGTCTCCAGGAGTGCACAAGGAATTAAAGAAGATTCTATGTACTGGGTAAATCATTCAGCCCTTGGAAATCATGCAAGTAGGAGATGATTGATTTGAGCATGTTGAAAAGCATTGTCCGAGTGTAGCACCATATGTTGATGGAATATTAGTGAACCGTGCAATTGTGGACACAGGATCCTCTGTCAACATTATGAGTTTGGAATTGATGGAGAGACTGGGATTAGAAATTAAAAAAGATGCCTCCACGATCCTCTGAATGGCTGATTATAGTTTAAGAAAACCCAAAGGTTTCATTACTAAAGTCCACGTGACCGTTGCCAATGTAGAATGCATTTTAGACTTTAGGGTCATTAGGTTTGTAGGGCGACCTAGCTATCAAGTATTGCTAGGCAGGCCATGGATCTTACAAGCAAACTATCAAGTTGATATATCTGCTAGGCAATTGATCTTTGGTCGAGGTGCTAGATGTGTAGTAGTAGATGCTTATCCTGAATCTCCTCAAAATGAGAGAGGTCTTTTATCTTCGTCAAAGTTTGATATGCTAGATGCTCCATTTGCTATTGAGACGTCATCAAGTGGCGAATCCAATGAGGGGTCCACTACAAAAGATATCTACCAAGTGACTTTGAATGAGCCAATAGAAGCTTAGGAGAGGATAAGGGATGCAGATGTAATTGAGCTTGACCTTGGTACGATGAATGATTCATGGCCAATTAAATTAGGGTCTATGCTCAGTTTAGAAGAAAGGAAGGACTATGTGTCCTTGATACAAGAATTTCGTGATATCTTTGCTTGGAGTTATGGTAAGCTAAGAGGCATGCCTCCCAACCTGGTTGTTCATACGATTCCTTTGAAGCAAGGTAGCTGCCCTGTGCGAGAGAAAGTAAAGCGTATGCCTTTTGAATTAAGGGACGCACTATTGGAAGAATTGACAAAGCTACAAAAAGTTGGCCCGATATTTCTAGTTCAACACACATAATGGTATTCACCAATTGTTATCATGATAAAGAAGAATAATCAGATTCAGCTTTGTGTAGATTTTAGAGAGCTTAATAAGTAGATGGTTAAGGATTACTACCTGTTGCCATTCATTAACCAAATTCATGCTCAGTTTTAGTGGGTAGGGAAATCTATTCGTTTATGGATTGCTTTGTTGGATATATCTAGATGGCTATTGCAGAGGAAGAAAAATTGAAAACGACATTTATCATTGTCTTTGGTACATTTGTGTATCATGTAATGGCCTTTGATTTATGCAATGCACCTGGGTCTTGGCAACAAATAGTTGATAAGACCTTTAGTGATATCTCCCCAGAGGAGTTAAAATTCTTTATTGATGATCTAGGGGTAGCCACCATAAGGGAGCGATAATTGATTATTATGAGAAAATTTTTTGAGCATTATAGACAATTCTGCATTGTTCTTAACCCTAGAAAGTGCATATTTGGAGTACCCTATGGGTTGTTACGCGGTCGTGTGGTTAGTTCAGCTGGTATTGAGAGTAACCTTGAAAAGATAAAGGTTATAGTCTCTATGAGTCCGCCACGTACTCTGAAAGAGGTGCACAGCTTTTTGTCATTAGTGGGATATTATCAAAGATTTATCAATGCACTAGCAAAAAGAGTGTTGTCGTTGATGAACCTTCTATCCTCTAACTATTTGTTTGAGTGAAATGAATCTTGTCAAGTATCATTTGAGGATGTGAAGTAGGAATTAGCAAAAGTGCCAATCTTAAAAGCACTATATTGGTGGCTGACTTACCACCCAAAAAGCTCTCCGTGCTAGATATTGGTGGCCATCGATTTTCCAAGATGCTTTTAGTTATGTTAAGCATTGTGAGGTTTGTCAAAGACCCAATGTGAGGGAAAATTGTAGGTGGCCTCTAAATTCCATTTTGGTTATGTTACCCTTTGAAAAGTGGGGTATCAATTTTGTGGGACCAATATACCATTCATCAACTATGCAAAATCGGTATATTATTGTAGCAACAGACTACTTTACAAAGTGGCCTAAAGCATGAGCAACGATAAAGGACAATGCTAAGGAGACAGCTAGTTTCATTGTGGAGCAAATTGTTTTTCATTTTGGTCCACCAAAGGAGATTTTGTCTCATCGAGGGACACATTTCTTGAATTAGGTTGTAGTGGCCCTGATTGAAGCTTTGAAGATTAAGCATAGCAAGACTACCCCGTATAATCCTCAAGCAAAAGGTCAAGTTGAGAGTACAAATAAACAACTAGTGGGAATATTACCTAAGATCATATTTGAAAGAAAGCATGACTGAGATAAGAAAGTATATGTGGTAGTGTGGGCTTACAACATGACATTCAAAAGAGCCACAGGCTACACCCCGTTCAAACTAATGTATGCAGAGGAGTGCATTTTGCCTTCAATCATTCTTTGGGAGAGGAAGAAGCATTATAGGAATGATATACTTCTTTGGCACATCTTGATGAGATTCATATGCACGCTTTACTACATCAAGAAGTAGGAAACAGGAGAATGAAAGCCTTTCATGATCTTCGAGCTAAGAAGTACAAATTTGCGAAAGGTTAGTTAGTGTTGTATTATGATGCTCGTCAGCAACTCCTTCGAGGAAAATTAGAACCCAAATGGGATGGACCATACAAGATTCTACGTTTAGGAAAGAATGGCTCTACGGCCCTTTTAGCAAATTTGCAGGGGGTAGAGTTTAAGACTAAAGTTAACTTTAATAAGTTAAAGCCTTACTATGTGTAAGGGCTGATGCCCAGGAGGTCCACTAGGGTTTATCATATGGAACCACTGAGTGTAAGGGAGGGCGGTTATTTAAGGGAAGGAAGGTACATTTTATAAGGTAAGGTCCCATAAATAGGGGGTAGATAAGGGGTATTTTCATATATTTCTTGCACACAGATGATGTCTCCTTATTACTACTAGTGAATCCCCATGGGATGATGTTAGGCTTGGTGCCTGTGCAAGTCCTTCAAGATTCAACTTTAATGTGTAGTAGGTACCAAGATGAGCACATGGGATGCATCATTCCCCATCTGGAGCATCCATATCTTGAGTAGCGTTACCACCAAGGTCGAGTGATCTAGTGGAGCAAAGGGTATCAGCAGGTTACTGAATGGCAAGACAAATCCTTTACATGGGAAATTAAGGTCTACTGCCACCATTGTCAATGACTTCTGACTAGCATTCCTATCAAGTTCAACAAGGAAGAAGGGATTATGCATGTTATACATTCTCTCACTTGGCTTGATTTTGATTATCATAAGTACAAGTGAGCTTATTATTATGGCGTGGCCTATCACTGAAGCATTGGTTTATACTCTATATTTTGACAGAGCACGGAGCTTCCAGAGGGCCCACTAGATACGCGAGCATTAGTGTGGTCATTAAAGATCCCCGACATAGGGTTGTCATGAAGATGGGAGTCTATTTAGGACCCTCTTTTACTAATAATATAGCAAAATACAAGGCCTTGATCATGGGGCTGAATATATCCCGATGTGGTGGTATCCGTCGATTATTGGTTAAAGGTGACTCACTGTTAGTAATTAACCAGCTAAATGGGCCTTACAATGTGCAAGATCCCATCCTGTAGCTTTGGATATGTTGTATATCTTTGAGAGGGTGACTTGTCGGTTAGTTCCTTGAAAATGGAATTTCTTTGCGGATTCGCTAGCTAACTATGCTTTCATGGAAGATGTCTTTTTCAATTGTGGTCCAGGGGAGCCCTTACAATTACCTCCTAACATTAGCCTTGGACTACTTTGGGGTCTTCTTTTGCTGCCATGTCATATTTTGATAGTCGATGGTTAGTTTGGTTTATGAGTCAGGTCACAAGGGAGCACCTTCCAACTCTGTCATGGACGCATAGGATTGTGTATCATCATATTTGTCGAACACCCCTTGCTATTTATGTAGGGGTTAGCTAGTAGCCTGATGCACTTAGTGTAGGGCCTAATAGGCCTTATCCTTGATCGGTTTTTTGCTTTAATAGAGTAACGTTAGGGCCAAGGGATTGTTTCAGCAGTACCTTATGTTGAATGATAGTGAAATTTTTTATTTCATAAGGCCAAGAGGGCCATCCTGTTGGTTGTGACATGTTATATCTCTTAAGGTCAAGAGGGCCATACGTCTATTTGGTGCAAGTACGTTTAATAGATTTCTGTTTTAGTGATTGCATCACACAAGTCGGATGTAGTGCGTGGAGGGAGCCTTTACTATGCGGGTGCTTCTTGTGGCCATTCCAGGTGGTATCGATGCCTTTCCGAGTTTCTCCCTTAAAACAGTGTTATATGTGTATGTGGGAATTATTTTCTTTTCATTTGTGGGGACCAGCAAATCAATGCATGAATTCCTAGGGTTTAGTTAGGTATATCTGGGGGAGATTTGAGTAGTTGTCTACCTCCTGTTAGGACATTTTGAGGCATTAAACCTTGTGATAGAGGGTAGTCCTTGTGACCTTGTCCTCCCTGCTTGCTAGGAAACTATCCTAGGAGTCCTTGCTAGTGTGAGGTAGTTAGAGAAGCCTACCAAAGTATAAAGAAGAGGAAAATCTGAATATATATAAATATAAACATTACAGAGGTTTGTAAAAAGGGGTTCTAACCCCTCAATAAGTAAAGGAAAAAAAATAAAGAAAAATTCTATAAGCAGTTGATTATCACCTTGCAACCTAGGGCCAATGCCTTGTCTTCTTAGGGGTAGCAACTAGCCGAACAAAAAATATATAAAAGGAAGGTTGGAGCAAAAATAAAAGTGAGTGAAAGAAAAGGATTAAGTGTGAGAGCTTGGTAGATTCTTGGGTGCCGAGACAAGACTTGAGGCCGATGCCCTGTTCTCCTTTCGTCACTCTATGCTCAACTCCCTCCTTTTTACATACCAGATTATGGAAACCTTGGGAGGAAAATGTGCTACAATAAAAATATGATGACCAGGCTATAGGAGTCCTCGCCTAGTAGGAGCTCATGGCCCCATTGTCCTAAGTTAGGTAGGTAGCTCAGACCACCACTAGGATGACCTCTTTGATAGGCTTTTTAGCCACTCCATGTTAGAGCAGTTGGTCAGTGACTTGCTATGGATTTCTACCAGATTATGCTGGACCTATCCCTCGTGGATTCTCATGCCTTAATTCTGTCAAGGGGTAGGGTGAGAAATGTTCTTGTGCTTTGTTGAGTTTTTCTTTTTGTGGCGAATTGATACTTTTTTTTGTTGTTGTTTGTGCATATCAGTTTGTGGGATTCGAAGGGCTGAGTCACCCTATCCTGTGGTCACCAATGAGAGCAGTATTTAAAGACCTATAAAGTGCTAAGATGAAGTGGATTAATGCAGAATTTAGGCAGGAATTTAAAGCTGACAGAGGCGGAATATGAAGATTCGACAATTTTAGAGATCAAGGAAGACAGAAATGCAAAACTTTGATGGTCATGGTGATTGCAAATTTTAGTAATTTTTGTGACACTCAGATTGAAGAGAGACAGCTTCCCACCGTTCGCAATGTCAAGTCGGTCAGGCAAGAATTTTCAGATCTAGATTCGGGCATCGAACGAGAGAGATGCAAGAGGTTGGACATTGCCAAAATGGCCAAAGATTATAAAACCAGTTGGGCATGGCCCTTTGGGGAGGCGACTGGCCCAAAAAAAAAAATCATGATTTGGGGGGGAGGGGTGTTTCAAAACGGTGCTATTCAGAACGTGCTGCCGCCCCCTCCCTAGGCGAGATTTTTGGTGGAGATGGCCATGGGGGCTTACAAGCAACCCCTGAAGCAGAGCACGGCAATGATCTTCCTCAAATTTTCACTTCTCTTTGCCATTTTTAGAAAGAGAAATGGTTGCGCAATGATGGACTTGAAAATCTAGTATTTCTCTGTCCTCCCTCCTCTCTCATGTTGAATGCTATTTATACACATGAATCTATGGAAGAAAGGGAAAGAGTTGGATGTGAGATGTTGATGGAATAATTGTAGCCAAGTGAAGGAGATCGTAGATCAGAGATGGAGAGAGTATCACTAGCCATAAATGAGCATCAACAGCTTCCCACCCATTAAATATATGCCTCAAAATCGGGTTTCTATGCATAAGCACTCATTTCATTTGTTATATGAAATATATTTAATGAAATTGTTTGTAAATGAATTCCTTTGATTGAAAATGCTAAAATTTAGTAGAAATATTGAAGAAAACCAAAAAATTTATTCATTTAACAATTTACATCAAAACACACAAAACACGTAATTATGCGATTATCATGAAAATGATAAATTTTGGGGATTTTGTTGTGATTTTGGGATTCATATGGAGTAGAAATGAATATAAAATAAATATTTATTCATTATGATCAGTCCCAACTCATAAATCGGAAATATCAAAATTTTTATTTAAATAAATGAAGAATAATAGTGAAAAAATAGAATATTTTAGTTTTTTGCACTAGAAAATTAAGAAAGATTATGTTTTGTGTCTGTGAATATATGGCATGGCTATAACATGAGCAATAAGCCTCAGTTTAGCCATTTTTCAAGTTAAAGTTCGTCTACACCTTTGAACGATGATGCACAACCTAAAGGTAGGGAAGAAAAGGGGTTTTGATGTTGATTAGCTACTGAGAACATTTGAAATTTTGATCTATATGATTGTGCATACCATATAGGACATTTATAAATCAATTTAAAAGGGATTAAGTAGCACAAGGATGCTTAGGGTTGACCCTTAGCAATGAAGCATGACGTATAGGCTGAAATCATTGAAAGAAATGTTTGTTGCACTCTTGGGGAAGTTACTATACGTATATCCTCTACTTCACGTGTGTTCAAGGCCTATTTATAAATATCCTTATTTGTGAATTGTTCTTGAATAAAACATAACCCTTTTCTATTAAATCTATAAATAACCCCTTTATATTATACCCTTCTATATAAATGTATTAAAATGGTATTTTAAAAATACCTTATTTTGAATCCACGTGATGCACACATATATTCATGAGTAACTTACCCAAGGTTGCACTTCACAATGTTGATTTATAAATCATAAAATGTTTGAGTACTATGGCATTCAGAGTTGCATTGTGCATATCACATGGTAACTCCTTGATGCATTGCAATTGGTTTCTTATATGTAACCCATGTTGAGTTGTGAGACACCTAAACTATAGGTTTAGGTATTTGGGTTCCTTGGGAAATTGTTAAGTGAGAAAATATATCATCTCCTGGAATGTTTAAAATAAGAGTGGAGTTTGTGATGCATGTGTTATTTGTGTTAGCGGCGCACCAAGGAGCCAATCCCCGGTGTAGGAGAGTTGCAGTGGGACCACGACATTCAGCCGGAGAGGGGTGCCTCCTTATGTTTGTGTTACGAGGTATTTTATACCGATCTATGTGTAGGGACTCCCTCTGAGGAATAGGGAAAGAGTTAAACATTGTACTACAATTTAGAACAAATGCAAGGTTCACAATAGCAATTAGGGCAATGTGTCCCTTATATGCTCCTGGTCATGAGGTAGAGGGGGTGTGTTTTTTTTAGTATAGAGAGGCCCGGCTAGTGCTTAGAGCTAGTGTCAGGTCCGTTTTAGGTCCCAACACAGCAAGTGAGGTTTCCATTTATGAAACATGTCAGAAACAATTTTAGGCCTTTGAAGCTAAATCATTCAGATGCCTGTGGTCTAGCCCATAATGCATCTTTTAGTAATGCTAAATATTATGTGTGATCTATTGACGATTTTATCTAGTATACTTGGCTGTATATTCTAAAGCATGAACATGATGTGCTTCACATATTCAAGGATTTTAAGATACATGCTAAAAATGAGATTAGATGTTATATCTGATGTTTGAGATCTAATGGAGGCAAAGAAAATGTGTCTTGGGAATTTGACAAATACTTGGCAAAATATGGCATAAAAAGGTAACTTACATGTAGTTACACACCACAGCAGAATGGTGTGATAGAGAGAAAAAATCAAGTGCTTATGGAAGCTACCAAAGCAATGCTTAATGAAAAGAACTTTATCAAATAACTATTGGGCCAAAGTAGTGGTTACTGCTATTTATATATTGAACAAAACACCTACAATTCGGATTCATGATCTCACACCCTAGGAGAAAATTGTATGGTCACAAACGTAATATTAGTCACCTTAAAGTATTTTGTTACAATGCTTATGTACATGTACATGTTGAAAAGAGAAAGAAGTTAGATACAAAGTCCGTAAAGAGTTTCTTTCTTGGATACACACATTAGAGAGAGGCCAATAAGTGCTATAGCTCATCTATTGATGAGACCTTGATCAGTAGGAATGTAGTGTTTGATGAGTCCACATCATTATATGGTGGTCCAAATGTAGTGGTTTCTAATGGACCAGATAGCTCTACTAATGCCAAAAATTACCCTTATGCTAGTACTATAAGTGGACCTATAAGTGATAGTTCTTCTACTGTCTGTCTCCTTGGACAGGTTGACTACATACTTATGGTTCTACATCCACTAACACGGATATGTCAATGGGGGGAGATTCGATAAAGGCAAAGAGAAGATGTTTGATGATGTTATTGACCCACTTACATCTAGATACAAGTCACTTGGCACTAACAATCTTAATAGTGAATTGGGCATGCCATCAGTTTATGGTGCCTTTGGTGTAAGGAAGCAGGTATGTGTTGTCTCATGAGAGGCAATCACTTTTTGAATTGCAGTTGAGAAGGTTAGAAAGGATCAAAAAACTAGTTGATAGGTTGACCTAGAGGGGGTATTCAAGCAAACATTATGTATACAGACTACAATGATGGGATATAAGGAACCTACAAAGTTCAATGAGGATTTTGGAGATAAAAATTGGTGTGCTACCACCATGGATAAGGAATATGAAGCAATAGCTAAAAAATGGCACATGGAATGTGATTAGTCTACCTGAAAAATCCATTACTTGTAAATGGGTTTATAAAGTGAAATGCAAGGCACATGGATCATTGGAAATATACAAAGCATGGCTAGTTGTTAAGGGATATGCACAATACTATGGGTTAGATTAAGAGGAGACTTTTAGCTCGGTTACAAAGATGGAAACTATGAGAACTCTCATTGCATTAGTAGCATCTAAGAGATGGAAGCTTTGGAAAATGGATGTAAAGAATACATTTTATGAGTGGTGATTTGATTGAGGAAGTGCATATGGAACACCCTGAGGATTATGTACACGTTGGCTACCCAAAGCATGTATGTAGGCTAAAAAGGGCCTTGTATGGACTTAAACAAGCACCGAGAGCATGGAAATTAAATGCTTGCATTAGTACATATTTAGAGCTGTTGGTTTTCAAACGGTTCATGAAAACCATAATTTGTTTAGAAAGAGATGGAGAATGCCTATGTTTTCTTGGTGGTTTATGTGGATGATATGATCATTACTAGAGAAGATGACCATAGGATTGGTGAAATTAGAGCTATGTTACAGGTTGAGTTTAAAGTGAAGGATCTAGGAGAGTTGAAATATTTCCTTGGGATTAAGGTTGCATCTACACCTTAAGGTATATGGATACTACAAAAATAGTATGTGCATGATATGTTGCTGAAATATGGGATGATGGTGTATAAGCCCATGGAAACACCATTGGATCAAAATGTCAAACTTGTAGTTGATGTTGGGAGTAAAATAGAGAATGTTACTATGTATAGATAGATGCTGGGTTGCCTAATTCATCTCACTATCACTTGTCTTGACCTCAGTTACGTAGTGGGGCTAATTAGCCAATTCATGCAAAAGCCCCATAAGCCACATTTGAATATAGTCAGGAGGATTATGCAATATGTGAAGGGTTTTGCTAATTATGGGTTATTTTATGAGCATTGAAAGTCACTTGACTTGATAGGTTTTAGAGATGCTAATTGGGCTAGTTGTGCCTAGGATAGAAGGTCAACCAATGGTTACACCTTCAGCTTGGGTAGTAGTATGATTAGTTAGAGCAATAAAAATCAGCCTATTGTTGCTCTTTCTAGCACAAATGCAGAATACAGAGGTGCACCCTTAGTAGCATGTGAAGTAGTTTGGCTTGTGAAGCTACTACATGACTTGGGTATACAATTGGACAAGAAGGTCACATTGCATTGTGACAATAGTGATTGTATTTTTTTTTCTTTTGTGCAAGGATCATGAAATCATCACGTCCAATGCAAATGTGAGTCCCATCTCTTTAAAGGTTTATAGGATGCCATCCTCTTGCATGGTCTTGAATATTTGCAAATTTCGTGATGCAAAACTATGATTTCTTCCTAATGATGACTATGCTTTATCCTCCCTGCTCATGGATCAAGAAAAATCACACCTTTGGTTGTCCCAAGTGGTACACTAGATCCCGAGAGCAAGAACCAAGCTCTAGGCATCAAGATCTATAGTAGATAGAGATGTGCATTTTTGCACCTTAGACATCCAAGAAACAACACCTCCAACAAAGGTGAAGACATAGCTAGAGGTGGACTTCCTACCATCTACATGTCCTACATAATTAGAGTTAGTGTATCCCATGACTCCTGTATCCTGAACACCATAATATATACACATATATGTAGCATCCTTAAGGTACCTCATGATACCCTTCACGGCGTCCCAATGCCATCTACAAGGTATAGCCATACAACATGCCACAACTCCCACTGCAAATGCTATGTTAGGATGAGTGGCTATCATAGCATACATCAAACTTCCCACTATGGATGCATAAGTTATCTTGGACATCTTGGCCTTTTGCTCATCAGACTGCAGACAATCAACCTAACTAAACTTTACATGAGAAGGTAAAGAGAAGCTAATAGGCTTAATATCCTATATATGAAACTGCTCAAGAACTTTCTAGATGTATTCCTTCTATGAAAAGTAAAGGAGACCCTTAGAGCAATCATGCATGATGTGCATCCCAAGAATATGTGTGGCCTATCCCATGTCTTTTATCTCAAGGCTCTTCTTGAGATAATTTTTCAAAGCATCAAGCTCATCATGAGTGCTTCGAGAAATAATATATCATCAACATAGAGTATCAAAATAATAAGGATGTCATCTCATGAGCCTTGTTCGTGTATAGACATGAATCCATATCACTATGGGTATATTTTTGGGAATGCATGAAACCATCAAGCTTGTGCTACCATTCCCTAGGTGCCTCCTTGAGGTTAGAAAGACTCTTCCTCAACTTGCACACTAGATATCTCCTGCCTTTTTGCTCAAAGCCCTTAGGCTGCTACATATAAACTTCATTATGTAAGTCCCCATCATCATGTAAGAAAGTTGTCTTGACCATCCATCTAATAGATTTCTAGATATAGATGTGCAAATGAAAGCCAAAACCAAGGGTAGGGTAGTCATCTTAATTATAAGAGAGAAGACTTCATCAAAGTCAACACCATGCTCTTGCTTAAAACCCTTAGTAACCAATTTGGCCTTATAGGTTGGCTTGGGACATCTAGTGACACTCTTTAACTTATACACCCACTTGCATAACAAAACATATTTTTCACCAGGCAAAGAATTAGATCCCTTGTATGATTTTTCTATAGTGAGGCATACTTTGACTGCATGTCCCTCTCCCAAGAGTGACTATTATCTATGTGTATGGTATCATCACAGGTAAGAGGTTCACTAGCATCTATCACTATAATATAATCCATAGAGGACACAAGCCGATTAAGCTGACATGTATCTCTAGTAGAATATTGCAAAATAGGTTGTGGGACATGTGCCTCCAATCTAATATCATGGTGCTAGGCTGCTAGAGCATCAGTTACCTATAGGCTATCTAGGTGGCTGTATAGTAACATGAGGCTTCTCTTGAAATATCACCCTACGTACCTCAATGACTTAGGTTGCTTATGTGTTTTCTCCTCATGGAAAAAAATATCATGGCTGTGGATGACCTTCCAAGCATATGGATCCCATAAGAGATAGCCCATTTAACCTGCATCACCATAACCAAGAAAGATGCATTTCACGGACCTAGGATCCAGCTTATTGTACTTGTCCTTGGGAACATGGAAGAATGCCTCACAATCAAAGATTCACAAATGGGCATATGATGGAGGTTTTCTAAACCATACCTCCTCTCTGCAACCTAATAGTCAAGAGCAATTCATGGGGATTGATTAATCAAATGTACGACACTACTAACTACCTCAATCCAAAAGTATTATAGTAAGCTTGCTTGGCTAAGCATACTACAAAATCACTCTTAAATAATCTTATTCATGTACTTAGCCATACCATTCTAGGATAGGGTGTACGAGGTGTTCAATGGATGGTTTATACCCCTCTCATCACAAAACTACACAAAGGATTTAGAGACATACTCTCCTCCATTGTTAAAACATAGATATTTCAGCTTGTACCCAAACTAGTTCTCAACAAGAGCAAGCCAATTCTAAAATATTGCCAAGACTTTCAATTTCTACTTTATGGAATATGCCTAGACCTTATGTGAGTCATTATGGATGAAAGTAACGAAATGACTCATGTTACCTAAAGACTTGTAGGGCATAGATCCACAAAGATAAGAATGAACAAGAGCTAGAGGCTCACCCATGCATGTAATGCTAGACTTCCTATGTAGACTATGGGTCTACTTGACATAAAGATGATGATCATAAGAATCAAAACACTTATAGTCAAGGGGTAGGAGATATTGCAAGCAAGTAAGAATATTCATTTCTATGTCCCCAAGGCGATGATGCCATAATCATACATGTGCCATTGCAGCCACTACCAAAATATGGTCAATAGATCTAAAGAAGATGCTGCTAGCCTTAGTACCTTGAGAAAAGATAAGATTTCTAGTGGTAATCTTCCATACATAATTACTAAACAATACATAGTATCTTGCATCATCCAATTGTCCAGATGAGAGTAGCCTTTGGTCAAATCCGAAATATGTCTTACCTCATGTAAAAAAAAAGTACTACTACCTGAAGCAAACTATAGTCTATCACGAATGCCAATAACATCCAATGCCAAATTATTTCCTAGTCTCATAGAACCTATGATGCTGCAATAGGAATGAAAGAAACCAATCCTCATGCTAGGTAATGTGAAAAGAAGCCCATGAATCAAGTAGCCAACACTCAAAAAAAGTGGAGAGGCATCATCCAATGGACTAATATCAAGAGAAGAAGTTGCCAAGATATAATCATCATCAAACTCATGCTCCATGGCATTTAGCTCCTCAATTTTTACACGACTTGCTTTAAAAAATACTACAATCATCAAACTTATATACACTTTGACCTTGCCTTTCTCCTTGTGCTTATCATCATGCCTCTTATGGCACTGTGGCAGAATATGACCCTCCTTCCCATAGTAGTGACAAGTCAATGCAGACTTACAGCTAGAGGACTTATTGTGAGACTATCTATACGACAGAGAACAAGACTTTTGAGAGTCTCTCCCATGGCATTCATTACTACTCCTACCATTATTGCCTTTGACTGCCAAAGCATGAGATGTGTGAGAAGCATCGATATTCTTTCTAATAATCTCTTCATGCAACAAGATCGCATCCTCTACATCCTGCAATTTTAGCCCATTAGTACGTATATTTGCATACATAGTAGTATGGAATATATCCCATGAATCAGAAAATATAGCCAACAAGAGCAAGGGAGAAAGAGTGTTCTTAAATTCAATTCCTTGTGAAAAAAGTGACTAAAAGTAAAATGAAACTCATTTAAGTGAGTTGACATGGAGGTCCCCTCCTTTATACAAAGGTCCATGAGTTACTTTAGCCAATACATTTGAGAGGAAAGGCTTTGCTTATCATAGATATTGTGAATCTAATCATATAACTACCAAGTGGTCTACTCATTAGAGGTAACATTACAATAGATCTACTTAGAGAGTGACAAAATGATTGTAGATTTACATAACTCGTCCATTTAGCCCAATCCTTTGCATCAAAGCATTCGGGCTTTACACCCTCATGTCTCAATCGCTTAATCTACAAATTTTGTACTAGAACTTACCAGATTTATGTCTTTCAATAGCTATAATTTGTGTAGCCCAACTTCTCAATGTTAAAGATAGCACTATCGTTCATTCCACCAGCCATAATGCAAGAGATAAAAGCACAATCTAAGATAAACATGCCATTGTAAAGGATAATCCACCAACCATAATGGGGCTTTGAGATTTATTCAAGACATGCAACTGGTCAATAAAGTAACCATAAGAAATGTGGGTGCAGGTCCTATGGTTGATGAATTTGCAAAGACTTTTGCAGGCAAAGCGATCTATTCTTTGGGTGATCTTTACTCAAGTTATGGTCAGTTTCAGCTTGCAATTGAAAGTAGGGATATCACAACCATGAAGACTCCCTTGGGGTTAGTACGGATGTGTACTCTCCCATAGGGAGCAACAAACTCAATGGCACACATGACAAATCTCTCCTTTATACAAAGGTCCATGAATTGCTTCAACCAATACATTTGAGAGGGAGGGCTTTGCTTATTATAAATATTGTGAATCATATCTTATAACTATCAAGTGGTCTACCTGTAAAGAGACAACATTACATTAAACCTACTTAGAGAGTGATAAAACAATTGTAGATTTACATAACTTATCCATTTTAGCCTAATCCTTTACATCAAAGCATTCAGGCTTTACACCCTCATGTCTCAATAGCTTAATTTACAATTTCCGCACTATAAATTGCCAACTTTATGTCTTTCAATAGCTATAATTTGAGCCGTACAACTTCTCAATGTTAAAGATAGTACTGTTCAATCCACCAACCATAATGCAAGAGATAAAAGCACAATCTAAGATAAACATGCCATTGTAAAGGACAACAAAATAACCCCAAAATCACAATCAAATTAAGGGATGAGCAAGAGAAATTGCCAAAAAAATGAGTTTTCCACTAATTGTAATCAAGCAAGCGTCAAATCCAAGTGTCTGCCCTCAAATAGAATGTATAAAATTTAAATGGCATGTTATTGTAATAAACTACAATAATATGCCAATAACCAAGTAACTCTCAAATCCAAGTGGTTGTCCTCAGATAGAATGCATAAAACTGAAGTGGCATACTGCTATAATAAACTATAGTAATATGCCAATAACCAAGTGTGAGGAACCAATAAAGAAAGACCAGGAACAGCTGACAGTGAAGGTTGTCATACGTGGAGTGTGTTTATAACCGTATATGCAGTAGTCATAGACATCATGCACATAGGAGATCCCAAGGTAAAAGAAATAGAATTATCGAATGCATAATCCACTAAGCAAAGCTCAATATATAACCCAGACGCATATAGATATCATTAACAACACATTGACAAACATAAGTGCCAGGTCCAAAGTAATTGATCAAATCCACCCACTGTAGGGTAACTGCATTCAATGCATATCAAGAGAGCATGTACTTGAAGTAAGTGTCCCATAGTCTCGATGAAAGTAAGCTCAAGCTCAAGTGTATAAGTCCAAAGCTCTATGTAGCATCCAAAGTAGCATAGGCAACTCCCATTGAAACAAAATCAAATACCAAATGAGCAATGCAAGCTCAAAACATCAAGAACATGACATCCAAGTGTCCAAGATATATGGCTAGGAGCATAACATCCAATAGATTCTTCAAGCCCGTAACTGCATCAGCCATTGAAGTAACCAAGCTATGTAATCACATCCAATATCAATGTAATAGAGCTCAAATCTTAGCTCAAAAGCATTCCATAGCATATTGGGAAGTATACATAACAATCGAAGTAGCGATACATCCACATAGTATGCTATAAAGCATCAAAATGAGCATTAGGCATAAGCTTTTCATTGATAAATGCTTGTTGCACAATTATTACAACACAAATGATAATGAAATCTGAGATAATTCAAGCTCAAATCAGTCCCGAAATCATAACCATACCATCCATGTATAAATAAAAATAGCATCCCCAAAGCATCAAACATGCATTATGGAATTTAGAGTTTGTTGTAGAGAATAGAATATTGCATAGAATCAACTCCATGAGTGCCAAAATTTGTAGTTCTCATCGTGCTCTTTGTTTCTAGCTATAGAATGCCTAAATCCGATACCGTATGCAAAAGTTATGGCCAAAATACATTAGTGTTATCAAGCTGCCACAACTGTCCATGACTTCTACAAC
This sequence comes from Lygodium microphyllum, assembly GCF_053477565.2. Lineage (NCBI taxonomy): Eukaryota > Viridiplantae > Streptophyta > Polypodiopsida > Schizaeales > Lygodiaceae > Lygodium > Lygodium microphyllum. The sequence goes on from NC_141139.1 coordinate 79,399,182, forward strand.
ATGCAAGGTTTAAAGTGAATGTAGCTAGGGGTTGGATGCTTTAAGTGTGAAACTCTACCATTAATCTTGGGGGGGGGGGGGGGGGGGGGGGGGGGTGCTAATGTTGCCTCGAAAAGAGTGCTAGACTCTTATATTTGAAAGTAGAGTCCAACTAATCCCAAGGCACGTCAGAAAGAATAAAGATGCAAGGGGTGCAACCTATAACTTAGTGCACGGGTTTGGGATTACTATTGTGATTGTAGGTGGGAGTGGCCAGGATATAACCCTTATACAAGGACCAATACAAGAATGCTAGGACAAGTGGAGAGTAGACCATAGAGGTATATATGTGGGAGTTGGAGTATGTGGAGCTAGAGTAGTGTGGGAGGGAAGTCCTAGTGTGGAAGTGAAGTCTTAGTGTAGAAGTGAAATGAAAAGTCCTAGTGTGGGGAAGTGAAGTCCCAATGCAGAAGTGGAATGCAAAAGTCCTAGTGTGGAAGTGGAGGTGGTAGTGTGGGAGTGAAGTAGGTGTGAAACTAGTGTGGAAGTGAAATGCCAAAGTCCTGGTGTGGAAGTGGAGGTGGTCGTGTGGGAATGAAGTGGGTATGGACCTAATGTAGAAGCGGAATGGGTGTGGGCCTAGTGCAGGAGTGAAGTGGATCCTATATGCAAACTAGAGACACTACACTTCTTGTTTTCCACTTCTCTTATATGCAAACTAGAGACACTACACTTCTTGTTTTCCACTTCTCTTATGCTAGCTTGCTTCAGAGTGAAGAAGAAAGAGAGAGTATGTGTGACAGCGTATACAAGAGTGAGGGACTTATGAGGTGAAGCTCTCATCCATTCTTATTTTCTCTTTCTCTATCCCTGTGTATTAAGAGGTAGTGTGTTGATGCAGTATGTGAGGATCGAGTTGAGAGAGGGGCAAGGACTCATGGGATGGAGTTTTCTCTTTTTCTTCCCCTCTATCAATGAAGTTGTGTTTTTTAGAGTGACACATGGATCACGGAACTACCATCATGGAGCCTTCGATTTTGGGACTAGAACATATAAGATAAAATCATAAGCTCACATATTAGTCTTGCGTTCATTACTTTTATGGTTGGGAGAGTGGACACATGACTATTTTGAGTGGAACATGAAGTGGTGAGGGATGACAGACCAATATGGCTGTGAACTCTAGAAAGCTTATGGCTTATACCTCATGAAAGCTAAAACCCTATGAATCCAATTACTCCACACATGACACAGAGGTCCTTGTAGTAATTCATGCCTTGAGACCATGGGGACATTATCTACGAGGAAGAAATTTTAGTTTGGTGACAGGGCACAAGAGCCTTAAGTAGAGGTTTGCCCAGATTGACCAGAGTGCGAGAAAAAGAAGATGGATAGAGGCACCACAAGAGTTTGATTTGGGATGAGATATCCAAGAAAGAATAATGTGGTTGTAAATGCCTTAAGTTTTGAGGTGTTTTGAAGCAAAGCGTGCTAGAAACCGGCACGGAGGCAACTTTTCATAGAAAGGAGGAGAAAGAATAGAATAGGAGCTCTAAAACCACCGAGCGCTCAACAAAGCTCCGAAGGACGAGTGATGTAAGAGCACTCACTCCAAAGGCATCTCTGCCAGTCGCGTTGCTGTGTTTTACAGGCCTGTTCATAACCTCTGCTGCTCGGTCCGTGAGGACAAGAAGCGTTAGTTTCCAGGAGGGGTCGTCGTGATTCATGCAGAGGGGACTCAGGGGGAAGCAAATACTGGTATTCAGGACAACAATGGGGCCATCTCTCACAACTCGCACTGGTGGTCTAGTGGTAGAATAGTACCCTGCCACGGTACAGACCCGGGTTCGATTCCCGGCCAGTGCACACAGTGGCGTCCGTCTTGCCGGATCTAGGCGCTGCCTTTTGCGAGTTCCTCGCGCCATCAGGCGGCGGTATGCTTTTTCCTTCACTCTCCGCGTGCGTGCGTGCGTGTTTACCGGCCCCCCTGGATAAGAACTCCGATAATTATACAGCTGAACGAGAGTGCATACATCAAGTCGGTCGAAATGAGCCCATCGAAGGTCGTTACCATCTTCTTTGTGATATACCGATGTGATTGAGCTCAATTGACCTTGGCAATGAACTCCATCAAAGGCCCCTCGAATGAGGGGTAAACCTTGGCAATGAAACGTATGTGAATTACTCGTGGGGTCACGAATTTGCAAAGCCATTGACCTGCTCTATTTCACTTTGCAATCTATCTCAAACGTGCTCTTGTGGCTACATAGGGATCATAAACCTTGGCAATGAAACGTATGTGAATTACTTGTGAGGTCACGAATATGTGATCGCCTCATGCCTGCAAAGGGATTACGAAGTTGCCACTTATACTATTGCATAGCCATTGACCTGCTCTGTTTCACTTTGCGATCTACCTCAAACGTGCTCTTGTGGCTACATAGGGATCATGAAGTTGCCACTTACACTATTGCAAAGCCATTGACCTGCTCTTTGCAATCTATCTCAAGCGTGCTCTTGTGGCACGGGGGAAATCTGCCGAATTCACCTGTCCACTTCCAAAAGTCCAACACTTTTCTCTCTTGTTTTTACCTTGCCTCCACCTTGCACTCTCGATGTTGCTATACCACTTATGCTTATACATAGTCTCATTAGATGCCTTCTTTGCAGTATGGATTATACTCTAATGCCTTTGCCCACCACCGTGGCTTTTTAACTATCGATATTTTCTTGAACCTGCTAAAAAGCGTCAAAAACTCGTAAACGTCCGATCAAATCTACTCCTCATTGGTGAACACGGGAGAGGGTGACGCAACCCGTCAATTACATGACATGCCAATCAATAAATACACATTAACATACAATGCCAAGATAACAATGATAACACGCATAAACATGGACAAATCCCATTCCTTAGTCCCATGCATGCAGCACTCAAGCCCATGTTAAGATGTCAAGCTGAATATATGTGGACATTGATGGTATGCCTCCTATAGCTAGACGAGTTCACACATCGATACTTAGCACATCGGTGGTTAATATGGTCTTCACATGCCCACCATTGCCTCACCATTTACTATATTCACTAATCTGCATCTACTTATAACTGGCATAGTTACAGCACTAGTTGATTTTTGCTATAGTTTACTAAGCATTGTTTGTCTTAGCAGGCTAGCCACTTTTCTTTATATTGTATCTTATTTACATTTAATGTACATTATATTGCATGGGAAAGAAAAACGAAAAATCGGTTAACAAAAAGTTTTTCCTCCATCGCTTTGCTTATCTTCTTAATAAGGGAGCTTCTCCTTGCATTTATTATGTGCGTTTGGTATATCAATGCAAGCAAGTCCTCCCACCACGTGAGTTTTGTCATGGTTTTAGAGTTGTGCCATTAGTAGAGGCTATTTGTTAGGGTGAAGTGAAGGAGAAGCAAGGATTCAAGGAACATATAAGGAGCTCTCCTGGTTTTTTATTCTTAGCTTGGGATATTGCTTATAGAGGCACTCAAATCAAGGCAAAGAAAGAATCTCAGATTGTTGTGAGATATAGTGTACAAGAAGTACTATGTATGTACTTTAGATGAGTGTGCAAAGGATCTCTTGTTATCTTTTCTTGGCCATCTAAGGTCTTTTTGGGCCCTGTTTTTACTCCACAAGTTTGTAAACAATAGTTTGAGGGTATTTTACATTCACAATTGGTTAGCTATTCTTAAGTACAGAGATTATAGACTTCAAATCTATGCATTTTGAAGATTTTGTCAGGGAAGACACAAGGTTTGTTTGCATATGGATTATAGAGTATATCTATTGTTAAGTAGTTAGTGAAAAAGTCTATCTATTGTGATTATACACTTCTTGAACAAGGCTATAAAAGAATTTTTGTTGTTTGATACTTTGATTTGTAACGATATATGAGAATAGTGGAATCTCAACCATTGAGAAGCCTAGACAAGAACAATTATCCTTTATAAAAGTTCCACGTAATGCAGTTCTTTCATGGAAAAGACCAATATGAATTTCTTGTGAATGAAGAAAATGTGCAAAAGCTAAGTAATTCCCTGAGTGCAAAAGAATTAAAGGAATGGAAATTATTAATTTAAATGCTAAAAAAGTAATATATTAGTCATGTGAAGTCATTCATAATAGTATGATGGGGTATATCAAAAATGAAAAGAATTTAGGTTTAGCTTAGACCACATTTAAAAATATGTTTTCTATAAATACAAAGGCAAGGAAGACCAATTCAAGCAAGAACTGAGCACTTTGAAGAGAAAAAATATGTTTGTAAATGAGTATATATTAAAAGTGAGAAGCATTGTAGATGTCATAGTAGCCATGGATGTAGTTCTTGATGATGATGGCTTTGTTTCATCTACTTTGACACATTGGGAAAATTTCATTATCATTACATGATGATCATGCAAAATTTTTATCTAATGTATTGCATGTGCCTCTCAAGATTTAGGAAATCACACCCAGTGTGCCTCTTTGTATGGACATGCAGGCTTACTGGATCCCATAAGCACAGTGGTGCATAGTGCTACCTATCTTGAACCTATAAAGCATTGTACTTTCCTTTCATTTTGAATACAATATGATGATACTTTTTTCCTTTTAGTCAAGTGTTTGAGTCATTGTCCAACCACACAAGATTGTGTTTATGAGTCCAAGTCTCAATCTTGGAACCTAATTCACTTGTGTGACATTCTATCTTCAACTCTATGTCTTCAAGCCACCATAGCCATGCTCTAGGTCCATGTTTTTTACATGGTATCAGAGCTCAGTCGAGCATGGCTTAGCTCAACTTAGCTCTTCTTTCTGCTCTCTCAGTCTCTCTCAACCTTTGTCCATCTTAGTGTCAGCTCATGACTTCATTTTCAACTTCATTTTCATCTTCCACCTTGCTAGCAACCATAGCTAGATTGCATCTACCCACGCCTTTGGATCTCTTCAACTAGCCATCTCAGCTGAAGCTTTCTTCTGGGCATATCTTTTTGACCTCAAGGGGCTTCCTTGTGACGCCCAATCATAGACATTGGTGATCTTTGACTCCAGCATTCTCGAAATTTGTGCTCACTATCATGATCATGTTGCCACCTCCTGGTCATATGATTCGTGCTCCTTCTACATGCAATGCTTCAACCTGCGACCATAGGGCTTCTCAAGTACCACATGTAAGCTCTTTATTCACCAAAAATTTTGCCAAAATATTGCCTCTACATGTTGCACGAACTCAAAACACGATCACCTATTGTAACCTTAATAGAGAAGCCATAGCTCTTTCAACCTCAAGCTTCTATTCCACTTCATTTTCTCACTCTTCTTAGTCAATTGGAGTTCTTGCCACTTGGTTTAGATTTCATACTTAGTTTCTAGCAACACTTGGGCATCAAACCGGCAAGGAGGGGACATTTTCGAAGATTTGAGTTCAATCCAAGAAGATACAATGATAGTGTCCATTGACACTCATCTAGTGCTTTTAACACTTGTGTCATTTGACACAATCCATTTTTCCCCTGATCAAATTTGAGAATGTGGTGCCAATTTGCTATTGTTCTAGCCATTCCATCATGGTCAAAGACTCTCTAACAGTTCGCTTCAAAGGAGTTAGGTTTCATACTTGGTAGACCCGCATAAAGCTCATCCTGATGAAGAAGGGCCTATGAGCCATCACAAATGGCAAAGAGAAGAAGACCCAAGATGTGGATCTTGCAGCTACTTGGCAAAAGAATGATGAAAAAGTGCAAGCCACCATAAAATTGGAGTTGGATGACAGCTACATCCATCATGTGGATGCTTGTGACACGTCCCATGACACTTGGGATAGATTGGATACTTTTTTTGGTGCACAGTCCAAGTCCTCAAAGTATGGTTTATTGATTGAACTTTTTTGACATGACATGAAGCCTCATACATCCTTGGCATCCCATCTAAACTACATGGAAATTCTTCTAACCCAGCTTGTAGGAATAAATCTAAAAATGGATGAAGATATTTGTATTGGTGTCTTGTTGAAAAGTTTTCCTCATGATTATGATAATGTTTCAACCACTTTAATCAACATGATAAACCCTAAATTGGTTGACATTAAGGCCTGTCTATTGGAAGAAGAAAAGAAGATAAAAAATAAAGAAGAGTTAATTACTTGTAAGGATGAACAAATGTTGTATGTTAGTAATAAGAACAAAGAAAAAAAGGACCAACTATTTTGTGACTTCTGCAAAAGGACTGGACACACTGAGAAATTATGTAATGCCAGAAAGAGGTCTCAAAAGGCCTATCTTGCAACTGTAAAAGAAGAAGAATATCATGGAGCAAAGGAAGAAGAAGAACACCATCAGGAGCAGAAGGACAAGCCTTGCCAATCCTTCTATTCCCAAATATTTGATAGACTTTTTTGAAGCCTTGTCTAACCTTGCCCTAATGCTTCTGTCATAAGCTTTGTAAACTCCTCATGTAACCTAGCATTATAGCCTCTATACACTTTGCGAGGCCCCTATTATAGCCGTTGGATAACCATCATGTCTTTGGTACCCACACTTAGCCTTTTCTACGACAACCTCTGGTGTTTCCCATGTTTGAGGTGTGCCCACACTATACACGTGGTGCTCACTAAAGCCTCTACACACTTTGTGCCTTTCTGGTTGTGATTGACAAGGAGTGTTGAGATTTAGGCAATCACATCTAGTGTGCCTCTTTGTATGGAGCAGTTGGGCCAAGGACATGCAAGCTTACTGGATCCCATAAGCACAGTAGTGCATAGTGCTACCTATCCTGAACATATAAAGCATTGTAATTTCCTTTCATTTTGAATTCAACATGATGGTACTTTTGTCCTTTTAGTCAAGTGTTTGAGTCATTGTCCAACCACAACAGATTGTGTTTATGAGTCCAAGTCTCAATCTTGAAACCTAATTCACTTATGTGACATTCTATCTTCAACTCTATGTCTTCAAGCCACCATAGCCATGCTCTAGATCCGTGTTTTTCATAATGTCATCCATTATTACAAAGAATTTTGTGTCTATTGATTAGATAGTAGAGCAAGGGTTATTGGTTATTTTCTAACATGTCAAGCTCAACACGTGCAAATATTGATGATGGACCACCTAGCTAGATGGGTCCATACATCTAAGGTTATCAAATCAGTGGTCATTATGATCCTCACATGGCCATTGAACCATCAACTATATTATATTTCATTACTTATGTTAATCTACATGTGACATAGAATACCAATTAATTAATAATTAATTATGCATTGGTGATTTTGTATGCCACTTTCCTTTATGCACACAATTGTTTGGACTTTGAGAACTACATTATAAAACCAATTAATCCCTAGACAATCCTTATCTTTGTGAGTGAAGGCTATTACTAGCTTTAAGATACATATAGAGGTGGAGATCTTGTTGGTGAATAAAGAGGAAGGGAAAAGAGGATACTCAATAGGAGCGCAGACATGAAAGCAATGACATATGTGAAAGAGGACTTTGGGGACACAAAGGAGGAGAAAGCAAAAGGCTTACTTAATGTTGAGTGTTAAAATGACTTGTTTTTTGGTTGATTTTTGTTGTTTTTGAGAGCTGAATGGTTGATTTTATGAGATGATTGATTGATTTAGAAATGGTTTGAGAGTGTTTTGGATGATAATGATGGTGTTTTGGAAGATCATGATGTTTGTTGGTGGTTCTGTGATGTTCTGATAGGTTCTGATTGGTTCTGTATACCTTCTGTTTTGTTCTGTTTTGCTCTGTTTTGGTCTGTTTTGTTCTGATTATCTTCTGTAAGGAGGGATGGAGTATTGATTGATGAAGATTGAGATCTTGTGAAAGTTTATTGAATGGTTTGTGAGAGTTTGGAATGGTTTGAGAATGAGTTATGAGGTTTTGATGACCTTCTGTAACCTTCTGTAGGTCTTCTGTAGAGCTGCTTCTGTTCTGCTTCTGTTCTGTTCTGTACTGTAGCTGTTCTGGTACTGTTCTGTAGACTGTTCTGTATGCTTCTGTAAGTGTTCTGTGGAATGTATGTGTGACTTTGGGGAAGTTTTCTAGCCTTGGAAAGAGGTGAATACAAGTGCAAAAGAGCTGAAGGAAGTGGAAGAAGTAGCTGCTGAAGACTCAAGTGAAGACTAGAGTGAAGTGACAGTAGAGAGCTATGAAAGGACACTGTAGTGGCTCTGGTGACTCTTCATATCAGACATACCTCTTGGGAGGGGTATCCACGACCTAAGAAGGATTATTGAGGGTAATTTTGAGAGATTGTAGTGAGGACATGATGTATTATTGATGGAGAGAGAGAGAGAGAGAGTCAGAGATAGCCAATTCTACTCAAACAAAGTGATTGTATATGAGAGATTGAGAGAGAAGACTATGAAGATATTGAAGATGAATACTATGTGATGTATTTCCATTCAAAGATGGTGTATTCCTTTGCTTTCTTTGTTCTATTGATGGATTTTATGAAGATATTGAAGAATATGGTTGATTCTATTAAAAACCGTGGGAGATTTACATGATGCTGCATGAAGATTTGTTGTGCCTGGTGTTCTTTTCTTCATTGTGATCATATGAAACATGATAAACAAGCTTGTTGATGTTACAAGATAGATTTTCTTGCAAGAGAATTCCCTTTTCCTTGGTGTTCCCTTTGGGGCTCCACTTAACTACAATTTAGCTTAAAGAAAGCTAGCTTTGTATTGGCATGCACGTTTGATGGACGAGAAAGCTTGTAAATAGAGAAAAGGAGGGGATCTTTTGCTATGGTACATGACATCTGCATGGAAAGAAGAGATGGAGGGAGAAATTTTAAAGTAATGGATGAGTTTAGAAGGGCATGATCTGCAAAGGGAAGTAGAAGGTATGGAAAAAGGGAGAGAGCTATTGTGCCAATATGAAAAGGTAGAAACAGCCAATTGGCTTGGGAAATTAGAGGAAGCTCCAAAGCAAGTGAAAAGACATCATCACTTGAGGGGAGGAGATAAAGAGGAGAAATAGCTTTCTGAAAGATCACCTTCATCAACAATTAGATAAACCACCCAGTCAAAGCACATTTGTTTATGAAAGCTAGCTTATGTTTCCAAGCACAATTGCTAAGATATGCTAAAGCTAAGGACAAATCCATTGAAGGTGGCATCCGTTATAACAAAACAATTCTATGAGCAGACTTGAAGATTTAAGCTCACTGTTTTAGCCCCAAAGATATGTCAAATGCATAATAGGATTGAACTGTCTCATACAGGAATATAGTAAACTACATCAAGGAGTGCAAAAAATATACAATACATCATCAAGCAACTAGTAAGAAACTCAAAATAATGATATAGGAACATAGAACTGCACTCTACAACACGCATAATGGCAAATCAAAGATAGAAGTCAGAATATATGTTGGAAATAAGATAGAAATTGAGATATGAATCATGGTGCCCACTATCATATTGTATTGCTAAGCAAGAAACTCCAACATAAAACTCGTTGTGATGATCAAGAATGATGATCCATATGTGAGAAAGACAAACAATACCTCTTCAAGTCACGTTTTTCAATTGCCTACAAATTGCACTTCATGAGGCATACAACTTCATGAGGAATTTTAAGATTTCTTTACACATAGAACTACAATGACTAAGGTTCTAAACCATGCTAAGGGCAAACATAGTGCGTCAAGCCAATGGCTAACATCTGGCACAGCTCAGTGGATGGTGAGTATAGCCATGACCTGAATCCTTACATGTCATATAATAGTGTCAAATGCCTTATCTAGAAGTGACATATCAATTGAGAAAAATTATGCCATACTCACAACCTTGCACCATGAAGTAAGCCACAAAGAGAAAAGATAAGTAGAACCTCCCTCATAGGATACTTATAACCCTCTACTATACTTGCATAATCCACTCAAGAGATAGTCAAGACAAAGTAAAGGCATACATGAAGTAAGCCGCAAAGATAAATGATAAGTAGAGCCTCTCTCATAGGATACTTATAACCCTCTACTGTAGTTGCATAATCCACTCAAGCAATAGTCAAGACAAAATAACAGCATACATGTCATAAGTATGATGGAGATACAAAATCTGAGTGAACTATCAAAACATCTTATGAGCTAGGTTGCTCATGAGTATCATGAGACTTACTAGTAGACATCACATGAGATTGTTCATGCACATTATAATCATGTGATGTGAAAGGCACAACTTCCATTTGTTAAATTTTTTCTAGAGTAAGTTCTCTTATCTTAACTTGTTGACTGACATCCTGCAAAACTTCAATAATATCAGATATTATGATATCAACTTTGGACAACTAATTTTCAGCTTTGTTTTGAGGCTTCAAACCCTTCAAACCCGAAAGCATAACAAGTAACTTATCATACTTAGCATGAAAATTTTCCAACTTTGCTTTGAGATAATCCTTCTCATGCACTAATGCTTCCAATTTTTCAAAAATAAAACCTTGATGAACCAATGTATATGGCTGAGAGATTACTTGGGCCATGCTTTTTGCAATAAGATTCCATTGATCACACCTAAACTTATTCAAAGTATTCTTCTTGGCACTCAAATATTTCTCTATAAAAACCAAACCATCTAGGTCCACGTCCATATACTGCAAAAGCTTCTTCTCAACCTTCAACAAAGGTTGCATTCTAGTATCCAAGAGAATTATCTTTGCCTTGAGTTTGGCATTTTCTTGTGCCACCATATCTATCTCATTTTGAAACCGCTTTTGTATATTGATTGTCCATTCCTTGAAAGCCAATGAAGATATCTTACAATTATGAAGCATATACTCATATTCATCAATTTTCCTTCTCAAAGCATCTACTTCATTCTCATGTAATTGCTTCATTTTATCCATGTCAAAATGCATAATGTCTCTCTTAACACTTTTCACAAGCCAACTGTTCTTGCCATGATTGAATCACTTCAAGTTCAACCAATCCATCTAAATATATATCCAACCATCGTGAACTTATGCATTCCTTCCATGACAAAACACACTTCTCTATGATTATTAAGCACATAAGCTGCCAATGATGTTTTCCCTTCTACATGCCTAACATTCTACTATTGCATCAAATCCGATGTAGTTTGCATAGCTTCCACCTTGGCTTTAGAAAACTTGACTTTCTTTTGCATACCTGCAATGACTACACTTAGTCTAGCATCATAAGACAAACCCTGCTTAAGATCATCATTGAGCCATTGTGATAAATCCAAAGACATAGAATAACCAAAAGCATCATCCTACTATGATTCGCTCAATCCAAGTTCCATATTTAGTGGATCAAACAATTTACATGCATGATTAGTGTCACAATCACCCACTACATCAAAAGAATCCATATCTTTATCATAGACATCAATAATAATATCATCAACCATCTTCTTCTTCTTACATGTAGCAACCTTATTGCCTTAATGGCCATCACCTAAAGAAGGCTTTATGTCAAGGCATACCACCTGCAAATGATTATACAATGCTCCAAGCATCAATCCAATGTGACTCTTGTGTTGCTATTCTCTAATGATAGGAACATGTACTTCGTGCATGAACTTGTCATACAATGTCCCAGGCCAATTGGGCATGGCCTTATTTTCAACATACCATAAAATTTCAAATGTATCCCTGGTAATTGCGTTAGTCTTGATAAAAAGAAGAAATCTTTCCATAAAGCACTTAACGAAGTATCTCCAATTAGGATCATCATGCCAAAGTACATGTTGATTTCTAACACATGTAGCATTACCAAATTCTTCTTGCATCACTACATCCATACAGTGCCCATGTTTTACATGATCATTAGGTTCAAGAGCAAAAACTTTAGCTAACAAAGATGGTGTAATATCTAGTTTACCCACAATCTTACCGGTCTTCTTAAGAATAGATAATTATTATTTGGCATGAGAATTATTGGTCCAAGATGACCAAGGCAATTCAAAAATTTTCATGAGACCGGTTTGCATGCGCCATCCCATGGTATTAGGGTCCAATGTATCCATGTAAATAACCGAATCAACTAAGGGTGTAGATACCTCACCATCCTCTTCACTATAAAGAGTCAATGCAAGCTTTGGAGTTGCACCCTTTGCTCTTGATGGAGTCAACTCAAGTGGACTATCACTCAACTCCTCCTCTTCAACATGCATATCTTGGTGATGCTCTCACCTTCTCTCGTTAGGGAGTTTTTGAGTCTTTTTGTTCCTTGTCTTCACCATGGGACTACAGCAGGCAACTGGACTGGTAATGAAGAAGTAATACGAGATGCACGGATAGATGAGAATGATGATGAGAATGAAGACACTGAGCACTTGTGGTTGCGAACACCTATGGTAGAGAACGGGGGTGTTCTTTACTCATCACCCATTGTCTTTTCCCATTTCCACTAAAACAATGAGTAACACTCCTCAAAAAGTGAGAGCTCTCTCTACACTGATTATAGTGGTACTCCCAGTTTTAATAACACATAATTTTTTCCCCTCAGTTGTAGTTGATACAACTGCCAATGCAACACTTCATATAGTTCAAGTAAACAGCTCCTTCTAATTTGTTGAGTGTTGAAATGACTGTATTTTTAGCAACTTTTTGTTGATTTTTGGTTGAATGTTAATTGAATTTGGATGACTTTGGAAGTGTTTTGGGATAGTTTGATTATGTTTGGGAGAGTCATGACAAGTTTTGGTTCAGATTTGATGTTATGATAGGTTATATGATGAGTTTGTCTGGTTTTATTATGGTCTGTTTTACATCTATTTTGATATGTTTTCTTTGTGTTGGTGAGGTTGAGATGGTGAATAAGTATTTTGAGGATTTATTGAGAGTATCTTGAATGGTTTTGGATGGTTTGAAGTGGTTTTTATTGGAGCTATATGGTTTTATGCTTTCATATTGACCCTCTATTGAGATTTTGTAGAGCTTCCATCTCTGATCTGTTTCTATTCGATTTGCTCTATGAGTGTTCTGTGGGATAGATGTTTAGCTCAGTAATTTTTTCTAATCCTAGAAGAGAAAGAATGCAAGCTCAAAATAGCTCAAAGTAGTTGAAGAAGACTTGAAGTGAAGACTAAAGTGACATTGACATAAGTGAGCTCTCAAGGGACACTATAGTGGCTCTGGTGACTCTTCATATCAGACATACCTCTTGGAAGGAGTATCCAAGAGAGCATTATTAGAATTGTCAATTGTAATTCCATTGTACTATTTATTGAGGATATATGTGAGAGAGATCAATTATGAGAGATAGTCATTTCTATACTTTAAAAATATTGTATCTATATGAGAGACTATGAAGACATTGAAGATGAATACTATATGAAGATATTGAAGATGAATACTATGTGATGAAATTTCATCCAAACTGGAGCATTATTCTTTTTCTTATTGTGGTTATATAAATAATTAAAATATGCTTGTTGATGAATTAAATATAGATTTTCTTGCAGTAAGATCCATGTTTCCTTGGTGTTCTCTCGATAGCTCCATGTTTTTGGTGCGTAGTCATGGAATATTGCTATCAATAAGCACCAATAGAGGTTGAAAATAGAAGAAATGGCACTATTGAAAGTGAAGAAAAGTAATGGAAGATTGGAGAATCCCTACAACTATTGAAAAATTTGAGATATTCATTACTAAATCTACTTTTTACAAGAAGTGCATCCCTCAATGGCAAAAGTGTGTCACTATCTTGATGCAAGCTATATGTGATAGACTGATTCCACTATCTTCTAAAGCTATAGAATGTTGTATCACAATAGCCAATTGTTTCTCAAAAAAGTGAAAAGAGAAGTAGAAACACAGAGAATGACCATCCTTGGGGGATTTGGCCTTCATTGAGGAATTTTCAGATATCGTCAAGTGGGAGATTGTGAAGAAGCTTCAAGAGTCATGGTCAATTAAAGGTCAATTAAAGTTCACAATAACAAGAAGGAAAAGAGTTGGAATTTGTTCATGGATACTCAATAGCAAGATTTGTGGGATGCTTTATGCATTAACAGCCTTTTGTTTGTCCAATTCATAACCCATTGGAAGTTAGTTGACATAGTGTTCTTCACAATGTATGCTATTGAAACCCTCCGAAGTTGGTATTATTAAGACAATGACACTATGGCAATCCTCTGAAGAATGAAGTTTTATATCTTCAGATCTGAATATCTTTCCATGTGCAATGGAATGAAAGCTGAATTCAGAGATGTTGAAAATAAGAAAGTTGAAGAGAGTCCTCCAGAGACTGAAGCCCTTTTGATTATGTTTTGTTGAGTATAGGCAAATTGCATGGAGCTAACTCCTTGATGAATGATACAATCAAGAGGTAAGCACTATCAAGAATCGTGTGGTGGGGGGACTTGCTTGAGGTGCTGCACCAAACACACACTATATACACAAGAGGAAGCTCACTCAAGAACACAAGAAGAGAGATGGAGGCCAAAACGTTTTCTTATTGGTTTCTTCTTCTTCTTCCACACACTATATAATGTACACAAAGTATAGATAAGATACAACATAAAGGAAAGTGGCCTTCTAAGTCAAACAGTGCATAACCGACTACACTAATCGACTGGTGCTATATCTTTTCCAGCTGTAGGTAGGTGTAACAAAGTAAATATAATAAGTGATAAGTCAGTGTGGCCATGTGAGTATCAAAATGACCACCAACGTGCTAAGTGTAGACATGTGGACTCATCTAGCCAGGTGGTCCATCATCAATGTCCGTATGTGTTGAGCTTGCCATCTCAATACTCCCCATCAAGCTCAACTCTATCTTTGCAACTTCAAGTAAGCTTCAAAACTTTCGAAGCTTCTCTACATCCAATGCCTTTTTGAAAATGTCAGATATCTGATCCTATGTGCTGACATATACCAAGTCAATTTCTCCTGCAAGTATCTTCTCTCTCACAAAGTGGTAGTGCACCTCAATGTGTTTTGTCCTAGCATGGAACACTGGATTCCTAGCTAACTGTATGCTACTCATGTTGTCACAATGAATGACAACTGGACCATCTCCCTGCACATCCAAATCACCTAATAACTTTTGCAACCATACCACTTCACATGCTGCCATAGCAGCACCTCTATACTCAGCCTTTGTACTCGATAAAGCAACTGTAGGTTGCTTTTTGCTGCTCCATGTAACAGTTGCACTACCAAGGGAAAACATGAATCCACTTGTAGATCTTTTGTTTGACATGCTACCAGCCCAATCTGCATCTGTGTATCCAAAGACCTGTACATCCTTACCTACCTCATAAAAAAGTCCATAATGTAAAGTGGACTTCACGTACCTCAATATACCTCTAACTGCATCCAAATGAGGCTTTCTAGGCGTCTGCATAAACTGACTGACAAGGCCAACAGCATAGCTCAAGTCTGGCCTTATGATAGTTATGTAAATCAAACTCCCTACTATCCTCCTGAACATAGTAGGGTCTTCTATCTCATCCCCAACATCAGCACTCAGCTTCACATTTTTCTCCAATGGTACTAAAAGAGGCTTATATGCTGTCATGCTATACTTGGATAACATATCCAAGCCATACTGCCTTTGGGATAGCCATATACCATCATCACATCTGATCACCTCAATACTAAGAAAGTATCTCAGCTCACCCAAATCTTTCATCTTAAACTTCTTCTTCAAGAAGTCCTTAACTTCAGCAATCCCATTGTCATTGTCATCTGTAATAATCAAGTCATCCACATAGATGACTATGATGACCAACCCTGCATATCCCTTTCTCACATAAAGTGAGTGATTAGCATCAGAAATACAAAATCCAATATTGACAAGATACTCTCCAATCTTGTTAGACCATGCTCTAGGTGCTTGCTTCAGCCCATAGAGCGTCTTCTTTAACCTGCACACATATGTGGGATGCTCTAAATCCTCATAACCTGTTGGCTGCTCCATATACACTTCTTCTTGCAATTCACCATGCAAGAAGGCATTCTTAACATCCATTTGCTGCAAACTCCAACCTTTGGCTGCTGCCAACGCAATCACACACCTAACAATTTCCATCCTAGCAACTAGACTGAATGTCTCATCATAATCTATGCCATATGTTTGAGCATAGCCTTTTGCAACCAGCCTCTACTAAACTGAACGGTTTGCATTATTCTTGACTTTGTAAACCCACTTACAGCCAATAGCTTTCTTACCCTTAGTTAAGGGTACCAAATCCCAAGTCTTATTGGCTTCTAATGCAGCCATCTCCTCATCCATTGCTGCATCCCAATGAGCATGACCAACAGCATCCTCAAAAGAAGTGAGCTCAAGATCCTCAACTAGTTTCACCATATAAGCATAATGGTGAGCTACATAACCTTTAAAACCAAATCTTTTAACAGGGTATCTGACCCTGCTAGATCTGCATACCACCGGATCACTCAATGGAGCCTTTACATTACTATGAGCTCTCTGTACACCTGGTGTCCTAACTGAAGGAATGCCAAGCTCATCATCCAAACTCTCCAAAGCACTAGAATCTCCATCAAATTCCAAATGGCTGGTAGATGCATCCTTGCCATCCAGCACTTTCTTCTTTTCTTTGTCCTTCCCTGCAACACTTATAGATCCACCTGAAGATGTGGGGCTACTCCTTAGTCTCCCAGACCAAGGGCTCACTGTAGGTAAAGTACCAGATGATGTTTCTGGTCCACTAAGACTCTGTGATTCTTGTTTATCTTTCTCCACATAGCTATCCTGATCATTATCATCATCCAAAACATTACCAGTAGGTGTATACCAACTTCCCATCTCATCAAAGATAACATCCCTGCTCACTCTAAACTCACCTGTGACAGGGTTATAACAGTGATACCCTTTCTACTCTAAAGAGTATCTAATAAAAACACATTTTTCTGCCTTTGGATCAAGCTTCTTCTGTACCTCATCTAGCACACGAACGTATGCAACACAGCCAAATAACTTCAAGTGCAATACATCAGGATTCTTGCTACTAAAGCATTCTTCAGGAGTCATCTCATGAACTGCAGCTATGGGAGTTCTGTTCATAATGTAGACAGTAGTATGGACAGCCTTACACCAAAAATGTTTGGGCATATTCTTTTCAGCCATTAATACCCGTGCAACTTCTGCAATATGCTTGTTTTTTCTTTCTGCAACACCATTTTGCTGTGGGGTATACCTGCAAGTAAATTGCCTCTTTATCCCATGAGTCCTCAAGAAGCCACTGAACTCGTTAGAGAGGTACTCTCCTCCTCCATCTAATCTCAAGCACTTCACTTTTAAGCGTGTTTCTGTTTCAACAGCTATCTTAAAAGATCTGAAGTGCTCAAACACATCACTCTTTTCCTTCATGAAGTATACCCATAGCTTCCTTGAACAGTCATCAATAAATGTGACAAAGTATTTGCTACCACCAAGAGATACACTCTATGTA
The DNA here is from genome assembly GCF_053477565.2 of Lygodium microphyllum. NCBI lineage: Eukaryota > Viridiplantae > Streptophyta > Polypodiopsida > Schizaeales > Lygodiaceae > Lygodium > Lygodium microphyllum. The sequence goes on from NC_141139.1 coordinate 79,416,567, forward strand.
GGCCCCCAAATATCTATATGTACTATATCAAGTATGTTCCTGCTCACTTCTCTATCATGCGAGAAGGGTTGTCTCGCCTACTTACCAAACTAGCATGATTCACAAACTTTATGCAATTCTGCAACTCTGAAAGAAGGCAACCCTATAACCAATTCTCTAGACTACATTAATTTCAGCCTTTGCACATTTGCATGTCCAATACGTTTATGCCATATTTCAATATATGCAACTACTCCTTTTCCTTTAGCATACATAGATGCATCCATTGCAGGAATTCCAGCATCTAAAGTGAACATTCGGCCAACTCTACTTCCTTTTGCAACCAACCTGCACTTATTATTAAAGTCTTCTACAAAACAACATTTTGCATTGAATCGGACGTGCAACCCCTGCTCTACCATTTGGCCAACAGATACTAGATTCTTTGTAATTGATGGCACATGTAATACATCTGTCAAACTCTTTGTTTGGCCATCATACAAGGACAAGGGAACCTTTCCAATGTGTGAAATTGGGTGACATGAATCATCACCCGTCTGCACATAACCTGGGTTTTGTAAGTCTTGTATCTCTCCAAACCATTCAACATGACTGGTCATATGATTAGATTCACCTGAATCGACATACCATACATCATCATGTGTCCCCTTTCCTATAACTGCATTCATCATATGCTGCATAACAAACAGACGCTCATTTTTGTCTTCATTCTATCGTGAAGACGATGCATAGTTTCCTTGTTGCAATTTACCACTACAAATATCATCCTTCTTTGCATAGCAATGGGTTACAATATGGCTTGTTTTGCTAAAATAATAGCAAACAATAACAGAATTTCCATAACCTCTATTCTGCCATCCACCTCTTCCTCTAAAGCTCCCCCTACCTCTAAAGTTTCCTCTACCTCCAGAAACCTGCATTTCACCAAACTGTTGATTGAACCTGTTTTGTTGATTATCTGTATCACGTCCCATACCATGGCCTCTTGAAGAGGATCTAACATGTCCCCTTCCTAAACTCAAGTAAAATGCTTTGACCTGTTCACCATTTCTTTTAGACGAATCACCCTGCATATTGATCTCTTCAGTAATCATGAGAGAGGTCAGCTCATCAAAATCTAGAAAATGACTTCCGTACATATACTGAAGTAACAAATGATTTCCATGCCTTCTCATTGTTAAGGCCACTCAGAGGGAATGAAACCAAATCATCATCATCCGGCATTGCATCAATCATTGCTAAAGCATCTGCAATGCTCCTCACCTTCAACACATACTCATTGATAGACATTTTTCCTTTTTTCAAGGCATTCAACTCTTGCTTGAGTTGAATCTTTCGTGCCTTTGTATTTACTGAAAACATGCTCTCAAAAATTGTCCAAGCTGCATGTGAAGTTTCTGCATTCCTGATATGTCCCAACATAGTATTATCAATGACTGCAGATAGCAAGTACATCACCTTTTTGTCTTTTGCATTCCACTCTTTCCATGCTTTTAATTCATTTGCAGTCGGAGGCTCTGGCTCTTTTTCTTCACCTAAGACATACTCACAAAGGCCCTTGCCAATGAGGAAGTTCGTCACACAGAACTTCCATGAAGAGTAGTTGTTCTTGTCGAGCTTCTCAATAATGGGATTTCCACTATTCTCTGTCATTATCATAAATAAGGATACAACACAACAAGCTAGTCTTCTGCAATCTTTCACAACACATGCACAGCAATACATCAAGCAACCTTTTTCACCAATTGCTCAATAATACATGTAATCTGCAACCTGTTTGCAGATAAACCTTATGTTTACTTCTTGTAAACACCTCAAAAATTACAAATTTGCAATCTATAATCTACGCACCCACTTTCGGTCAATACAGTCGAAATCACAGTGTACCCTAAAACTATTGTCCGCAACCTTACGGCTCTAAAACGGGGCCTAAAACGGCCTCAGACACCCAAAATAACTGCAAATAATCCCTAAAGGGCTTTCTTGCAAAATATACAGTGATCTGCTCGCACACCAAATCTCACAGCAATCTGAGATTTTTGCTCAACTCTGCTTTCGGTGCCTCCACAGGCACTATCCAAGAGAGAGAGTGGAAGAATGGGAGAGGTTATTACCCCGTTGCTTGCTTGCTCGAACCTTGCTTCTTCTCCTTCACTTCAGCCTTCAAAATCAGCCTCTCTCAATGGCGTGACTCTAATACCATGTCAAGAATCGCGTGGTGGGGGGACTTGCTTGAGGTGCTGCGCTAAACACACACTATATACACAAGAGAAAGCTCAGTCAAGAACACAATAAGAGAGATGGAGGCCAAAACGTTTTCTTGTTGGTTTCTTCTTCTTCCACACACACTATAAAATGTACACAAAGTGGCCTTCTAAGTCAAACAGTGCATAACCGACTACACTAATCTATTGGCGCTATATCTTTTCCAGCTGTAAGTAGGTGTAACAAACTAGATATAATAAGTGATAAGTCAGTGGCCATGTGAGTATCATAATGACCACCAACGTGCTAAGTGTAGACGTGCAGACTCATCTAGCCAAGTGGTCCATCATCAATATCTGCACGTGTTGAGCTTGCCATCTCAATAAGCACTAGAACGAGTCCAGAGGTACATGAGAAGAGAAAAGTCAAAAATCAAAGGTAAGAATAATCTAGTAGTAGTAGAAGCCTCCTTTGATGCCCTTGTGACACTCTTTATAGAAATCCCCATGGTGACTCAAGGTTCCCTTTCTAGCCAAATTTATCCTGGAAATATTGATGAGAGGCTAGTGAATATAGTCCTATTGCCCATCTTTAAGGGAGAGTACAATGAAGACCCTAATCTTCATGTAGCCAAGTTTATAGTAGCATGTGTAGCCAATGTAGTTTAAGAGAAAGTACAATGAAGACCATGATCTTCATGTAGCTGAGTTTATAGTAGCATGTGTAACCAATAATGCTAGAATCCGTGAGCATTGGTTGGCAATATTCTCCACCAATTTCAAAGGCACGGTGTTTCAGGGAACAAGCAGTTAAGAACTTTTGGCACATGGAAGTTGGCCTTCTTTACTAAATTCAAGTAGTGTGAAGGTTTTGAAAAGTGGATGCGAGAGGAGTTCATAAACTTAATTCAATCCTCTAGTGAATAGGTGAAAGCATAATCTCTAGAATGGAATCCATACTAAAGAGATGGACCAACCATCATTTGGATGAATATATCCAGGAGGGAGTTTTTCTTAGAGGCCTACAACCAGAAGTTTGTAAGTTTATGGAATTGAGAATACCAATCAACTTGCAAGCTGGAGTGAAAGATGCAAGACTATATGATGAAGTTGAAGCAAGGCTATCAATGACCTTAAAAAGAGGAGTTTTAGATCCTCCCATGTCAGGAATGATATATCCACCAAATGCAATCCCAGGGACTGTCCCTTACCCCTACCCTCAGATGCAAACAATACTATAGTATAGTGCACCAAATTCACAGTGACTATTGCAGACAATAGTGCCTCAAATCATGGTTCAACCACAACAACAATGGCCTCAAACAATTCCCCAAATGGCAACTCAACAATAATAGTGGAACCCTACTAACTGGAACCAACAACAACACCAGTCTCACAACAAGAACTCGAATCAAAATAAGAACAGAGGACCTTTGGACCAACCAACTAGTTTATATAGTGATTACGAAGACTTCGCAAAACCCTACTGAAAGTACTCCATGAGGGAAGGACTATGTGTCCAATTCAATCGTAAGCATCAAGAAAGAGCTGATGGATATGATTACAGAACAGCTACAAACATTGAAGGTAAATACCGCCAATATATTTAGTCCTGCAAGTGATGGAAGAGATGTGATGCAATCTAATACATAGTGCAGAAAGTGCCATTAGGCAAGACATTTAGCCACTAAATATACCCGAAAACCAACTATCCATGGGGCCTTCTGTTCATACTATTTAAGGAAGAATCATACAAAGGATATCTTCTCTCTAAAGAAGATGCATGAGAGAATGAAGAAAGATGAAGAAGCAAGAATCAACTTGTTGGAATCCAAGATGACCACCTAGGATATCAGACCAAAGCCTAGAGAGTTCAGTCCTAATTTCGGCCCAAGGAGGTTTCTCTCTTAGAATTATAGAGAATAACAATCTGGCGATGGCTTGAGATATGAAATTGAGTGTTACAAATGTAAAGAAAAGGGACATATCTCACCAAATTGTCCAAACCCTCGAAGGTCCATGGACTACAAACCCTTATGCAATTGATGCAAAGGAGAAGGCCACACTGCAAAAGACTATCCCAGTCATGCTCTTGTGAAAGCCAACACCATTGAGAAACCAATACAAGACTTAAGAAATTTCCTCTAGCTTGGTGGAATTGGAAGTTTCCACAATAGCGCATGGTAAGAAAAGAGAATCCACAATTCTACAAAGCCTAATGTATCTCAAACGAGAATCAAAACAAGTATCTATCAATTTAAAAATACATTACTTACGACCGGTACCGCAATTGGATTGAGAGTGATGCCTTCGCCCGAAGCTTTGTTGCTAGTTGTAGTATTTCCATCCGCACACAACATTCTTTGCATGGAGGCCATCGTCCGCAAGTAGACTCAAGAGATTAATAAGGTAGAGTAGATTCGAGATGGGAGATGGTAAGAGAACATGGCTAAGTCCATGATCAAGATAAAGGGAATTGTGCAGCCTCTCCGAGTACCTCTTCTCTCTCTCTGTCTCTCTCTCTCTCTCAAGCTCTGTCTCACAATATCTTGGAGGGGATATCCTTCTCTCTATACCTCTCGCTCCCGCATCCTCTCAGGGTCTCCTTATGATCCCTTATGCCTCCCCATGCCTCATATTTCTAATGAATTAGAGGGGAGAGAATAAGGCTAAGAACAAGAGTGGAGGGGCTCTCGGAAGACTCAATGATTTGATGCTCAGATTATAAATCTAATGGGATATAGAGACAGTTACAAAGATATGACTAGAGGTCTAAGAGATAGAGAGAAGTATCCTCAGTGATAAAAGAAGTGCAGATATTGCCACTTCTAGAGAAAAAAAAAAAGATAAAAGTGGGTGTTTCCCCATGCCCTGGCCGATTGGAGAAGCCCATGGATCCTATCAAAGAGTATGACTTGGTCAAAGACCTAGACACCTTCAAACCAAACCTAACATTCTAACAAATGAGTCACGTCATGAGCAAAGCCTTGATAAGAAATGGATTAAGAAGAATAGGCCTTCCTTCAGTAGTGGTTGTTGTCATCCAAAGTTACCCTTCCTTAAAGAAGATGACGATGATGGACCTTATCAACAATTGCCATCCTTGTAGGTTAAATAGAACACAGAAAGTTCTTATCATGTGACACTCTTGGATGCATCTTCAGAAGACGAATCCTGAAGCCAAGAAATAATTCATCCCCAATCCAAACCCGAAACCTCAATGATACCATTTCAGCCTATCCAAAAGGTACCATAATCATTCTTTCGATCAGAGAGGGATCTTCTACTTCCTAAGGCTTTAGGAACTTCTTCCTCATCTCTGCCTTCTGTGAGTAGGAAAGAAATTTAAAAGCATATTGATGAGAAGACGAGGCCTAAGGATTGCTTCTACAACTGCCCCCAAGTCCAGTAAAGCCCCAAAGCCTATAAAGAAGTGGATGTGGCTAATGCCTTTCTCAATCCTGGTACCCTAGAGATGGGCATTTAGATTGAAGTATGTTTTATAACGGATGCATTGATTGATGAAGGTTCATCACTGAGTATAATGATGGATATAACAATGAACGATCTAGGCTTGCAAGATATGCAACCTACACAATGGCTTATTAGAATCATAGACCAAAGTAGAATTAAGCCTTTGGGCATTCTCCCATATGTGAAGATAAATCTTGCAAAATGAGACTATTGGTTGACCTATTTGATGGTAAAACTAAACTCCTACGAGACCTCATATCCTCTCTTTTGGGAAGTCCATGGGTTTTTGAAGTAAGAGCATGAATAGATTGGTTCATGGGAGCCCTAACTCTAGGTAGAGGGCCCAACAAGGTGCTAGTCAAGTTGTATGGTTCACAAAAAGGTAATGGATCCACTTCCATCGAAGTCTTAACACACACCTCCAATGAAGTAATAGATGGCACATCAACAAGATGAATAATTTGTCAAACATATCTTTCCTAAGAAAATAGAGGCACATTCCTTGACACTAGGCACTATAAGCCAACTCTTAAAAGAAGAAAAGCCATTGTCAATGGATGAATACATGCTACTTGAACCAAGAAATTACTTCTGAAATCACCTTTGTCAGTAAGATAGAGGTATAGATGTATTTTTTCCCTGTTACATGACCATAGTAGAGTGAGAGGAGGCAAAAGCAGAGGATACAATAGAGAGTTTGTTTTTCTTGTAGAGAGCCCCTATAAAGGCCGATGACAAAGTTTATCAAAGATGAGGATGAAAGTTAGGATGAAGGTAATGGAAGTGACATGGAAGAGGTTACACAATCCGAGGAGAATACTAATGAGAATGAAATTCTAGACACGGTTAAAGCTTAATATCCCATGCTGTTGAATAGAAGACTTTAATATCCTTTGGATTAGTAAATGCATCGCATCATAGGAAAAATATCCATAAGAAATGGATTAAGCAAAATAAGCCCTCCTTTAGTAGTGGCTCTTATTGCCCTAATTTACTCTTCTCAAGAAAGGATGATGATGATTTTTTTTGCCAAGAAACACCAATTCTACAACCCAAATGAAACTTAGATGGTTCTTGTTGTGTGACATTTATAGAGGCCTCCTCAAAAGATGAGTGCTTGAGTCAAGAGAGAAATAATCCTCACATGAGATTTGAATCAACAATGATACCATTTCAGCATTCGAAAGGGTTGACAAAATCCCCATGGAAAGAAGAAGTTGCTTCTAATGGAGTATTAGACAAGGCAGTTACTCCCTTGAAGGAGTCATATCTATACCCAGAAGCAGTCCATGTGGAACCTTCATCTGTGAAGTGAAAGGTGAAGAGAAATTAACTTTCATGGATATAGATGGTATTGAATGTCACTTGAAGGTGGATATCAGTCTTCCAAAAGAGGAGCTATTGGTTCTGCATGACCTATTAAAGGATAACTTGGACATGTTTGCATGGTCGTATAAAGATATAAAGGGGATTGATCCCACAGTGTGTCAACATCATATCAACCTCAAACCTGATGTCAAAATTGTGAAGCAAATATAGAGGTGTATGAATCCAAATTACTCAATCCTGGTGAAAGCCAAATTTTTTAAGCCCCTTGAAGCTGAGTTTATCTATCCAACAGCCAATATTGAATGGATTTCGCCCATCATGGTAGTACCCAAGAAGAATGGAAAGCTATGAATATATGTGGACTTCCAAAATCTGAACTCCAAGACAAAGAAGATTCATTTCTCTATTCCTTTCACAGACCAACTGTTAGACACAATGGCTGGACATGAGTTCTCTTTCCTCATGGATGGATTCAGTGGACACAACCAAGTCTAGATCACAAAAGAAGATCAATCCAAAACAACCTGCACAATAGAATGGGGAACCTATGCTTATAGAGTGATGCCATTTGGCTCTATAATGCTCCTACTATCTTTCAAAGAGTGATAATAGGTGCATTTCAAAATCATCTATATGATTTCATTAAGGTATATGTGGATGAATTTTGTGACAATAGCCTAATCCATGAGCATTGGGGACACCTAGAGTAGTGGTTTGACAATTTTCAAGAGTATGGGATCTATTTCAACCTTGAAAAATGCATCTTTGGAGTCTCTTCATGAGTTCTTCTAGGCCACATTGTCTCTACATAAGGGATAGCAATAGAGCCTACCAAGATTGAGAAGATTGCAACTCTAATGGCGCCAACTAACCTCAAATAGTTGAGGGGATTCCTCGATCATGTGGGCTATTACAGATGGTTCATTGCATATTTTGCAACAAAGACAACCCCCTTACATAAGCTTCTAAGGAGAGATGTAGAGTTTATGTGGACTGTTGATTGTGACGAAGCGTTCAACACTCCGAGGTAGTGTTTAATTGAAGCACCCATCTTGTAACCTCTTGATTGGATGAAGGAATTCCATGTGCACACTGATGCATCTGTCGAAGGGCTAGGTACAATCTTATGTTCAAAGGGCTCCTCGAAGTTAGACCAACCTATCTACTATGCAAGTTGAAAAGTAATTGATTGAGAAAGAAACTACACAATGATGGAGTTAGAATGCCTCACAATGGTATTTTCCTTGGAGAAATTCTGACACTACTTGTTGTTGACACATCTCAAATTTTATGTGGACCATGAGGCATTGTCGTTCTTGATGAATAAGACAAATGTGAAAGGCCAAATGATGGGGTGGCTCCTTCTATTCTAGGAGTTTCATTGTGAAGAGGTTATCAAACCTAGTTGCTCCCATGTCCTAGTTGATCATCTACTGTGAATCCCTTAGAGCAATGAAGAGGAGTAGCATGACCCAGACCTCCCTGATGCTTCCTTATTTCTAATTGAAATTATAACCCCATGGTACACAGATATAGCCAAGCTCTTGGCAACTCAACAGTATCCTCTTGGCATCTCCAACCATGAGAAGAAGGAGTTTCTATCGGAATAAATCCTTACACTCTGTTAGGTGACACTTTGTATAAGAGAGGAAAATATGAAGTGTTGCAGAGATGTGTTGTAGAAGATGATATTGGGATAGTTCTAAAAGCATGCCATGATGAGCCATGTGGATGACACTTTGTAGGAGAAGCGACAGCCGGAAAGACTTTGCTTTTAGGATACTAGTGGCCTATATTACACAATGATGCCTATGACTACTATAAATGTTGCAATGCTTAATAGTGGATAGAGAAGCCTACTAAATCCAATGCGACGCCACTATAGTCCATCCTTTCTCTAAAGCCGTTTGAGAAGTGGGGCATTATATTAGTTGGTCCCATCGACCTACCAATTAGAAAAAAGTAGAACAAATGCATTTTGGTCTATACGGACTATGTGAGAAAGTGGTGTGAAGCCAAAGCTCTCAAATGAGATGATGGCAACAATGTGGCCCTATTTATATACAAGCATATCATCACTTTGCTTTGGCAATCCTTTAGAGCTACTAAATAATAGAGCTACTCTCTTCCTCAATAAGATTATGGAAGAACTAAGAGACATTTACAAGATATGCCATCGCAATTCCACACCCTACTACCCTAGATCCAACAACCAAGTCAAAGTTACCAATCACATTCTTTGTTCAATCTTGACAAGGACAATTTTTGTATATCACCATGATTAGGACGATCGACTTAGAGAGACCCTTTGAGCATACATAACCTCTTATAGGCTATTATATGATAGCCACCTTTTAATTAGTATACAACAAAGTAGTGGTATTCCTTGCTGAGTTAGAGCTACCGCCTTTGCACGTGGCTATCACCAAACGCTTAGGAGATGTTCATCATTATAACACTATCTTCTATAATTTAAATGTTTGGATGAAATATGACAAATGGCCTTACAATATATAGAAGCTACACAAGCTCGATGGAAGGCTTACCACAATAGCTTCATCAAGCATAAGAAATTCAAGGAAGGTGACCTAGTCCTTACCTATGATTCGTTATTTGGTAAGTTTTCAGAAAAGATCCAACAGCATTGGATGGACCCCTACAAGATACTTGATGTCAATATTAATAGCTCTGTCCAGATATAGGCCGTAGATGACTTTGAGGATCCCTTCCTAATCAATGGCTATCGTCTAAAGAAGTATTACCCTCCCTAGGGATCTTGACAATCATCGCCAATAGCCTCTTCATCCCTTGCACGTCGATTGGTAATTCTTTGCATGTTGCTAGTGATAGCCATCATTATGCTTTTGATGAGGTGGATGATATCATTTGCCCCCTCAATTCCACCCTCTGACCCTACTTTTCTACCTTCTTGTCTAATCCCATAGTGGTGGTGTGGATGGTTCTGATAAGTCATGTTCTATCCTTATGACCAAAAAGAAAGAAAGAAACAACATACAAAAATTAGTTATGGGAGAAAAAGACCTTTAGTCCCGCCATACCAACCCACTCTTCGAGAAAAGGTGAAAACACCCTCAAGATTAGGGGGGAAAAAGAAAAAACAAATAAAAATTATTATGGGATAAAAGGATTAAATTCCTTGTTATAATAGGCCTCGCTCTGAGAAAAGGTCGTAAATACCCTTGGACAGGAAGTTGACTGTGGAAAAGGTAGTAACACCTCGCAGTCTAGATCAGTTGATTCTTTAGTCGATCTTCCAAGATCCAGTTCCAAAGCCCTCTCCCTTGGTGCACTGTGCCCTACGCCTCTCTATAGAGTATGTGTTTCTTTCAACATGACATGTTCCTCTATTCTAACATACGTTCCTGATCTATCAACTACCTCCCTAGGTATGCCTCTTCATTAACTAATACAATTTGACACCATCAACAAGTCAATACCGATCTTCATCAACAACCCCTTGAGTGATGTGAGCTTTTATCCTGACATGATGGGGATGTGAGTATGGGATGTCTCTATATGCATCAACAAAGTGTGAGGCGAGTGATCAATCTTTTTTTCCTTTAAATCCAAATGAGAGATGAGATGTGTGAATGGAGCGTTACCTACATGGATTGGGCCTCTCAATGCATAAATCAGGATTTGTTCCTGTGCACGATATTATATGGTTCCCTACTTCCATGAAGAGACATATGCTGAGAAAGACAAAATTAAATGTGTCACTAACCATTTAGTCGATCGAGCATCTTTATGGTGGACTGTGGTCCGTAAGAGCATTGATTGTCCCACTACCTGGGAGAGTTTCCAAAAGAAGTTTTTGCAGAATTTCCTTCCTCCTCAATTCCATGAAAAAGCCATTAAGCAACGGGATCTTCTACAGCAAAGAGAACGTGAACATGTTTCCCAATACACTGAATGTTTCTGGAATGCCCTACTGCAACTACGCATGCTCAAAGATGTACCTGAAGCAACTCACAAACGCAAGTTTATGTCTGGCCTACTTGGACATTATTATGCTGAAGTCAATATGTTCAAGCCAACAATCCTTGAAGATGCAATTTCCTTGGCTCATGATACTGAAGACAAGATTCGCAGAAGAGACAAGCGACCACAACAATTTCAAACTAATGGTAACTATGGTTTCAAATAATTCAATTCAAATTTTCGAAGATTCAATCAAAGTCGTTTTCTTCCATCTTCATTCCGTAAGTCTTGGACACGACCACCTACTTTGCCATCAAACACCAATCAAAACCCTAAGCCATCCTCACAGCCAAATCCCAATATTCCTAAACTTCCTGCCATTACCAATAATGTATCAATTATCTTGGTGCAATGGAAGAAGAAGAACATGAGGAAATGCCTGACTTTACGAAAGATGATGATGACATTGGTACTACTTCGGATACTTTGCCAGGTATGCCAAGTCCCCATTCATTGTTGACAATGAAATGTTTTGTGCATGGTAAAGAAAAGATTATTTTGCATGATGATGGTAGCATACATGACTTTATTTCTGCAAAGTTAGTTAAAGAATTGAATTTACAAACTGTTTCTACAAATTATCGCATTAAAGCTGCATTCCTAGGCACGAGATATAATGGAACACAAGAAGTGCATAATTTAGAAATTAAAATTGGAGAATATACTGAACAAAGAAATTTCCTAGTTGTACCTTTGCAGTCTAGTGACATTATCTTAGGAATGCCTTGGCGTCATTAGTATAATCCTGACATAGATTATTCTACACATTCAATTAAAATTTATTTTCAAGGAAAACAAATTACATTGCATGGTATGCACGGTTCTAATAATTTTCCACTGCTTACTCATACTCAAGCTAAACATGCATTACATAAAAGTAGCAAATCTTATTTAATATGAGTGAATGAACTTCAAGCTAAAGAAAAACAAATGCATCCTAGGCATACACAATTTCGTGCTCAATTTCAAGATTGTTTTGCTGATGATTTACCACCTAGACTACCACCTTCACGTCCTGAAGATCACAAAATAGATTTAATTCCTGGAACACAACCACCATGTAAAGCACCATATAGACATAACCAAATTGAACAGAAAGAAATTCAAAATCAAATAGAGGAATTGCTTAACAGAGGATTAATTAGACCTAGTAGTTCTCCATTTGGTGCACCTGTTTTATTAGTAAAGAAGAAAAATAATACTTATCGCATGTGCATTGATTATCGTGCCCTAAATAAAATTACTGTTAAGAATAGATATCCGATTCCTAGGGTAGATGATCTTATGGATAAACTACAAGGATCTGCCATATTCAGTAAGATAGATCTTAAATCTAGTTACCATCAAGTAAGATTGGATAAATCTGATATATTCAAAACTGCATTTAGAACACAATTTGGACACTATGAATTTCTAGTTATGCCTTTCGGTTTAACTAATGCACCAGCTACATTTAGTCGCATGATGAGTCCCATATTTTTGAAATATCAACATTGTGTCATAGTATTCTTTGATGATATATTAGTATTCAGTAAAAATGAGAATGAGCATTATGAACATATGTCTTTAGTTTTCAAGTTGTTAAAAGATAATCAATTGTATGCTAATCCAAAAAAGAGTGAATTCTTTCAAACAGAAATTGAATATCTAGGACATATTGTTTCATCAGAAGGTATTAAGGTTGACCCTAAAAAGATAGAAGCAATTTTAAATTGGCCTATACCCAAAAATGTGCATGAGTTACGTTCTTTTCTAGGTCTTGCTAGTTTTTACAGAAAGTTTGTGCAAAATTTCTCATTACTTGCATTACCTTTAACTAAACTTTTAAAGAAATGTATTGTTTATAACTGGACTGACAATCAACAAAAATCCTTTGATTTATTGAAACATGCATTAACCCATGCTCCTGTATTACAACTACCTGATTTCAATAGACCATTCTTTTTAGTAGTTACTGATGCTAGTGGATCTGGAATAGGAGTCGTCCTTATGCAAGATAATCATCCCATAGCCTATTCTAGCTGTAAACTGAAACCATCTGAACTTAAATATTCTACCTATGATAAAGAATTGCTAGCTATAGTACAAGCCTTACGTCAATGGAAACATTACTTAATGGGTTTTGAATTTATGATCAAAACTGACCAACAAAGCATTAGACATCTCCTTAGTCAACCCCAAATATCTGACCAACATATTAAATGGGTAGCTTACATCCAAAGTTTTCATCCCCTTATACAATATCAACCAGGAAAAGAAAATGTTATAGCCAACGCTTTGAGTAGAAGACCGACAATTCATAATATTTATGTGATATCATTTGATTCCCTTATCTCTATGAAAGATACTTATCATCAGGATCTTACCTTTCAAGCTGATTGGAATAAATTAGTTGCAAATAATTGGATTCATATTGATTCACTGTCTTACAATAATGGATTCATGTTTTATGAAAAAAGATTATGTGTGACAGTTCCATGACTAAAGATTTTTATTGGCCACATATGGACACTGATGTATCTAACTTTGTATCTGAATTTTTAGTTTGTCAATGAGTTAAAAGACACCATGGTAAACAATATGGTTTACTAATGCCATTATCTATTCCATCACGACCATGGGAACAGATTTCAATGGATTTTCACTTGTTTACCTAACACTAAAGCTAACCATGATATGATTTGGACTGTTGTCGACAGGTTTAGCAAACAAGCATATTTCATTCCATGCAAGAAAACTTTAACTGCATCTCAAGCTGCTCAATTGTTTTTTAAAACTATTTTCACTAATCATGGTTTACCAAAAGTTATTATTTATGATCGTGATTCTAGATTCTGTAATAATTTTTGGATTACTTTGTTTGCTAACTTAGGAACAAAGATTGATTTTTCATCTGCATTTCATCCTGAAACAAATGGTCAAACAGAAGCTACTAATAGTACTATTTTAGATCTTTTGCATGCTTACACTATTTCAAAACCACACACATGGGATACACATCTACATTTACTCCAGTTTGCGTATAATAATACACCACATACAGCTACAAAAAAAGCACCATTTGAAGTTATTTATGGATATAGATTGTCTACACCTGTTGCATCATTATCAAACAAAATTCAAACTGCTGATGATATTGCTAACATACATGCTACTATTTTTTATGAAGTTAAAGACATGATTGCCAAAGCCCAGCAATCATATACAAAACAAGCAAATAAGAAAAGACATGCCATGAATTTTAAAGTTGATGATTATATTTGGTTATGCATAGAAAAACGTAGATTACAAAGTGTAGATAAACACCCAGTTGTGAAATTAGCACCTAGATTCTATGGACCATTCAAGATCATACACAAAATCAATGACAATGCATTTAAACTAGAACTACCACAACATTGAAAAATTCACAACACCTTTCATACTAGTTTATTACGACCCTTTAGAGGCCAAGTACCTGTACACCCTGTCTATGAAAACCCACATTTGCTAGATGATGAGACTGAAATCCTTGAGCTTGAAACTATTATAGATACTGACTTTGTGACCACTAGAACTGGCCGTAGATATTCTAGATATTTGGTCAAGTTTAAAAACCATCCTGTTGAAGAGGCCCAATGGATGCACGCTAGAGACTTGAATGCTTTCCCCACTCTGTTAGCTCCACATTGAGCTAATAGCAATTGAGGACAATCGCTATCCCACCCCGGGGGTATGATGCCAAGAGTCATATTACACGGTGGATTCCGTGCCACGGTGGATTCCGTGAGGTTTTACAATGGATTCCGTAAGATTTTATTATCGGGGCTCATACACAAAGTGGATTCTTTGTGCAAGAAGTTGATGGGGACGCCTATCCTTTTCGGGCGTTTTGTTAATTTTATGTGTACATGGATGATTCCATAGCGGGTGATTCCGCAAAATACATATTTAATTAATAAACGTTTATGAGTTTAGAGTGCGCACTCGTGATAAATTAAGGTTAGGATTGATTTCTAACCAATTTATTTATGTAGTTGAAGACTGCTAGGTATTCACTTTTGTCGATTTAATTGTATTATTTTACTAACGATTGTGAATGCTTCAATTGATGTGTAGAGATAGCAGCGGTGGCAGTGGAAAGCATTGGAGGATAGCGTGTATTCAAGTTATCGTCAATATTTTGATGGACGCATACCTTAGGCATGGCGCCTATATTTTGTCGCGCTTATTTATCAAGGCACTTGATATTTATTTATTATTTTTGTATGCGCATGGGTGCACGATTTAGATATTTGTATTGGACATTGTATTTGGGTATGCCTGACCTCTTGGGCACCCATTAGCTTTAATTCTATTTGGCACAAAAGCAAACTCAAAAGCTAAAGCGTGCTATTTTGTAATTTGGGCTATTATTTGAGCTTGAAGATGATTAATATATGAAATACATGCTTTGTGGAGCGCTCACACAAGGCATGGGGGGGAGATTGCACCCAATTGGTCTCTTGTTCATGTCATGCAAGCTTTTTACATTGATTTGTGTGCAAAAAGTAGAGTTCTTTTGTCTTGGGGACCTTCTGACGCTCACTACGCGCGCTTACGGCATCCGATCTGTGCACCATGGACTCATAAACACAATCTTATATATGTAGACAATGACACTGGCTGAAGGGGAAATAAGTACAATGACATTGCATTGAAATAAGAACCAAGTGTATGCTTATGTAGCCTTTGGGTTGTTCCACTCTCCTCACTGTGCTTATGGGATATAGAACATCTCTTCCTAGAGCATACATCATTTGTCATATCTCTCAACCCCCCCTCAAATGATGAGTTCCTAAGTGACATCAAAGGTTTATTCAAAATTGATACAATCGCTATCCCTTCTTGCTATGCAGCTATACTGCATTATCTATCTATAGGGGGATTGGGGGCTGCTCTATCAAAGTTGAAAAAGAGAAAGATTAAGCAACAAGCACTATACTTTTTTATTATAGCAAGTGTCGTGTATCAAAGAGGTGTAGATGATATCTATCATTGATGCATAGTACCTGATAAGGTACCATTCATTCTAGAGATATGCCATGACTCAGCATGTGGGGGACATTTTGTTGGATGGCTTACTGCCCAGAAAGCTCTCCGTGTTGGATATTGGTGGCCATCAATCTTCTAAGATGCTTTCAATTATATTAAGCACTGTGATGTCAATCAAAGACATGATACCAAGGAGAATCATAAGTAGCATCCAAATCCTATTTTATATTACCCTTTGAAAAATGGGGTATCGATTTTGCACATTGTAGGTCCTCAAGCCAAAACTTATGTGGCAACCCTTTACTTTTTAGCATACATTTGGTCATCTCAATAAGTGTGAGATTCTTTATTTCAGCCACTCTATTTTGTTGAGGTGTCATCGTAATATACCCTTCACCAACTACACCGAAGCATTATATTATTGTAGCGATGAACTACTTTACAAAGTGGTTTGATGCTCGAGTAACAATGAAGGATAACGCTAAGGAGATAGCCAATTTCATTATGGAGTAGATTGCTTGCCGTTTTAGTCCACCTAAGGAGATAGTCTTTGAACGAGGGTCACACTTTCTAAATAAGATTATAGTATCTTTGATGAAGAAAGCTCTGAAGATTAAACGCATTAAAACTACCCCATAAAATTTGCAAGAAAATGGTCCAAGTTGAGAGTATGAATAAACAGCTTGTTGGGATCTTATCCAAGATAGTGTCTAAATATAAGCAAGATTGAGATAAGAAATTGTATATGGTAGTTTGGTCTTACAATATGACATTCAAGAGAGCTATAGGACACACCTCGTTCAAGCTAGTATATGGGAAAGAGTGCATCTTACCATTGGAAATAGAGTTTCCCACTGTGCACTTTGCTCTTAATCATTCAATAGGTGAGGCAGAAGCATTGCATGAATGATTTATTTCTCTTTCGCATCTTGATGAAATTCAGTTGCAGGCTCTATAACATCAAGAGGTAGGGAAGAAGACAATGAAAGCACTTCACGATCTTCAAGCTAAGAAATATAAATTTATGAAAGAGCAATTGGTGCTATACTATAATGCTCATCGTGAGCTATTTCCTGGTAAATTAGAGCTCAAATAGGATGGACCATATAAAATTGTACATATAGAAAATAATGGCTCTACAACCCTTTTAGTAGAACTGTAGGGGTAGAGTTAAAGAATAAAGTTAACTTTAATAAGCTAAAGCCTTACTATGTGTAAGGGCTGATGTCGGACTTAGTACATGTCCAGGTCCCTCATGATTCAGCTTTAACTTGTAGTAGGTACCAAGACGACCAAATGGGAAGAATCATTCCTTGTCTTGACCATCCATATTTAGAGTAACATTACCACCAAGGTTGAGTGATCTGGTGGAGTAAGGTTATCAGGTTTTTGAGTGGCAAGACTGATCTTTCACATGGGATATTAAGGTCTACTACCGCCATTATCATAGAATTTTGACTAGCGTTCCTATCATGTTTAGTGAGGAAGGAGGGATTGTACTGTCATAGATCCTCTCTCTTGGCTTAACTTTGATTATCATAAGCATGATTGAGTTTATCAATATGGTGTCGTCTATCACTGGAGACTGGGTCTATACGTTGTATTTTGACGGAGCTTCTAGAGGGCTCGCTAAACATGCAAGTGTTGGTTTGGTCATTAAAGATCCCTTATGAAGGGTTGTTATGAAAATGAAAGTATATTTAGGACATTCTTTTACTAATAATATGGTAGAATATAAGGCCTTGATTATGGGGCTGAATGTAGCCCATGTAGTGGTATTCGTCTATTATTGGTGAAGGGTGACTCGTAGTTACTGCTCAACCAATTGAATGGGACCTATAGTGTATGGGATCCCATCCTATAGATGTACCATCATGCAACCTTGGATATGTTGAATATTTTTGAAATGGTGACTTGTCAGTTAGTTTCTCAGTAGTGGAATTGCTTTACAGATTCCTTGGCCAATTATGCTTTTGTTGAAGATGTCTTTTTCAATTGTGATCCGGGGGAGATCTTACTATTACCTTCTAACATTAGCCCTGGACTAATTTGGGGCCTTCTTGTTGACACGTCCTATTTTGGCCTCTGATGGCTAGTTTGGATTATGAGTCACGTCATAATTGAGCACCTACCTTGGACACATAGGATTGTTTATCATCACATTCATCGGACACCCCTTGCTATTTGTACATGGGGATTAGCCAATAACCTGATGTATTTAGTATAGGGCCTATGCAACCCATATCCTTGGTCAGTTTTATGCTTTAGTGGAGTTATGTTAGGACCAAGGGTTTGTTTTAGCAATATGTTGTTGAATGGTAGTAAAGTGAATTATCTCATACGGCCAAGAAGGCTACTTATTTTGTAGTGGAATGTTATATTTCTTTAGGCCAAGAGGGCCATGTGTCTGTTTGGTACATGCGTGTTTAATGGTTTTTTGTTTTAGTGATTGCATCAAACATATCTCACAAGGGACCTAGAGGGAGCCTCTTGCTGCACAAAAGCTTCTTGTGGCCAAGTCCAAGTGGTGTTCTTCCTTTATGAGCACTTTTCTTTCTGTTATATGTGTTTATGTACTTGGGGAGGACTGTTCTTTTATTGGGGACTGGCAATCAAGGCATGAAGTCCTAGGGTTTGGTTAGGTGTATCTGGGGGAGGTTTGAGTAGTTGTCTACCTGCCGTAAAGACATTGTCAGGCATTGAAAGACCCATTTTAGAAGGCATGCCTAGTGACCCTATTTTGTTAGCCTGCTAGGCAACTATTTTAGGAGTCCCTGCTAGTGTAAGGTAGTTAGAGAAGCTTACCGAAATAATAGAAGAGAATTTTTTGAATACATCTCATAATAAAAATACATAGGTATATAAAAAGGGTTTCTAACCCCTAAAATGAAAAAGAAAAGAAAAAAAAATCTTAAGAGTAGTTAATTATCACCTTGTAGAGCCTGGTAGGTTCTTAGGGACGAGTCAAACCTGGGCGGGCGATGCCTTTTCTTCCTTGGGATAGCATCTCGTTGAAAAAGAAATTCTAAGGAAGGTTGGAGCAAAAATAAAAGTGAGCAGAAGAAAAGGATTAAGTGCTGCCTTGTGAGGGCTTGGTAAGTTCTTGGGTGCCGAGTTAGGACACGTGAGGCCAATGTCCTATTCTCTTTGGGTCACTATGGCCAGCTCCCTCCTTTTTACACACCTGAGTATGGAAACAATGAAAGAAAAATGTGTTAAAATATAATATATGATGACTAGGCTATAGGAGTCCTCACCTAGTAAGAGTTCCCTGTCTAGTTATCCTAGTTAAGTAGGTAGTTCAAACCACCACTAGGATGACCTCTTTGGCAGTTCTTTTAGCCAATATGTGTTGGAGCAGTTGGTTATTGACTCGCTCTAGATTTTAGATAGATTATGCTTGGTATGCAAATCGGGTGCTGGATGCATACGTACCGAGCGCCGAAAGGTCCCCAAGAACAAAAGAACTCTACTTAAGCTCAAAAAGCAAGAAGATAGACTTGCACAACATGAAGAAAAGAGACAAATTGGGTACAATCTCCCCCCATGCCTTGTGTGAGTGCTTCACAAGGCATGTATTTATAAATTTATTCCTCTCAAAGCTCAAAAATAGCCCAAATTTTACAATAACCATGCTTTAGCTTTTGTGTTTGCTTTTTTCCAAATAAAGAATAAAGCGGTTAGGCAGCCCAAAAGTCGGGGGCTATGCCCAAATACAATGTTTCATAATGAAATATTTAAACAGTGCATCCATGCGCATACAAAATAATAAATATTTGTCAAGTGCTTCAATAAATAAGCACGCCTAAATAAATATTAGCCCCATGCCTTTAATGATAAGACACATGCCCATTGAAAATGATAATTTCTTCTAGATAATTTAAATACATGCTATCGCCCAATGCTTCCCAACGCCACCAGCACTTGCTCTACACATCAACTAAAGCATTCATAATTGTTAGAAAATAATAAAATTAAACCGACAAAAGTGAATACCTAGTAGTCTTCAGCTACAAAATACATAAATAGGTTGGAACTCTATCCTAACCTTAATTTAATGCGAAAGCACCATGGGATAGGGATTAAGTTCGTGGGGAAGGGAAGGAGCGTGTGGTCATCCTCTAAGGAGGGGAAGAGATGGAGAGCCTTCTAGAAGGTTCCTTCCCTCTCTCTCTCTCTCTCTCTCTCTCTCTCTCTCTCTCTCTCTCTCTCTCTCTCTCTCTCTCTCTCTCTCTCTCTCTCTCTCTCTCTCTCTCTCTCTCTCTCTCTCTCTCTCTCTCTCTCTCTCTCTCTATGCCAGCATGCTGTTTAGGCCTTCTCCTTTCTTTTGATGGGGGAGGGGGGGAGTTATAGTGGGAGAGGTGGGGAGGAAGTGGAGCAGTGGTCGTGCCACCACCCACTACTTGTGTCCTTGATAATGGCAGTGGCCTACAAATTGACGAGGTGACTTGGGGGTGGTAGGCCACATGGCCTCCCCCTCTAACATTATCGTCTTCTTCTTCATCTTCTCCATCATCCCCTCGTCTTCCTCGTCATTATTGCCTTCTTCTTCCCCGTTGGCATCATCCACATTGCCTCCTTCTTTCTCCCCCCTGCCAGCTATTTGGCAACGTTAGGGGGGGAGAGGGTAATAAAAAAATTTCAATTACCTTTAAAAAGGGGGGGTTCCTATGTGAAAGGGGAGGGGGAATATTATAGATATGAAAAATGATATATGCTCTAAGAATAGGTGCTTTGTATCCCATAAGCATAGTGAGGGGAGTGGAACAACCTAACGGCTACATAAGCATGTACTTGGTTCTTATTTCAATGCAATGTCATTGTACTTTTTGTCCCTTCAATCAATGTCATTGTCTACACACACAAGATTGTATTTATGAGTCCAAGCTTTCATCTTGGAACCTAATTCACTTGTGTGATAGTCAACCCTTCTTGTCTGTATTATCATGAGTCTTGTCTTTCTTTTCCATCTGCCACAACCATGTTCTAGATCCATACATTTTAACATGGTATCAGAGCCATGGTGTGAATGGCTAAGCTCATCAAACTTTTCCTTTAGCTCCTCTTCATCTGTGGCTAGCTCATTGTCAGCTCATGAGTTTATTTTTCACTCCAATTCCACTCTTTTCTTCATGGCAGCCATAGCAAGCCTACACCTATCCTACTTGGAGCATTCATATATCTCAAATTAGGGCATATCTCACTAGACTTCCTTCTGTGGACCTCTTTCTCTACTTAGTGGGCAAATTCGTGTCACTTCAAACATCAACATTGCTGTACTCTGAGCTCAATATTATAGGAATTCGTCATCGCTACCTATTCTATGCCTAAGCTTGTTCATATAGCCTGCTCTCCCTATACGGCGTGCGATTCTTATCATCTTCATAAGGCATTTGAAGCTCCATACCTAAGCTCTCTCCCACTCATAGGGTTTTCAAAATGGTCATCTCTATGAGCTGCACTCAGTGAATAGAACCCTAAATAAGAAGCCATAGCCATTTGGGCAAATCTCATAATACACTTCATTTTCTCACTTCTCTCAACTCATTCAAGTGTTTGCCACTTTGATCTAGTGCTCCACTCAGTTTCTAGCACTTCAAATCAGTAAGGAGGGGAGAAATCATCCAACAACATCAAGTTCTTCAAAGCATAGTATCTTTTGATACCCATTTTAGTGCTTCTTAGCACTTGGTTTATTGACACATCTAAGAACAACTTATTTGTTGGTTTTACTTTAGTTCTTGCAATGACAAACATGAAGATTTTAATGTGGAATGCCCAATTGATTAAATCCCTTGTAAGTCTCAATCTCATTGTTAAAGGATAGACACTGCCCAAATATACTCATGGTAAGACCTCCTTTAAAATGTTTGAAGTTGAGTAAATAGCCAAATTCAATGGTGAAGGCTTTCATGCCTAGAAAGAAAATACAATGTACCATCTCATGAGGAAAGGCCTCTGGGATCTATTTGAGGATGATGTAGGAGATATAGATGGCAAGAAGAAAGATGATGAAGATGGGTTCATTGAAGAAGTCCAACCCAAGGCAAAAGAGTGGAAAAATATGAATAAGGCTCTAGGGATCATTGGCTGGGGACTATTTGATGATGTATTGCACCATATCTTTGGCATCAAAGATGCAGAAAGGCATGGGATGAGCTTGACAGGATTTTTGGAACTCAAGCTAAAAACTCAAAAGTAAAATTACTCATGCAATTCTATAAGCTAGCTGTAAAGGATAATTCTTTTATGACTATGCACATTAACAAGTTTAAAAGCCTAAAAACTCAACTTGCAACTTTAAAGAAGAACATAAATGAGGATGCAGCCATAGCAGTGCTACTAGAGTAAGGGTAAATCAAGAACCATATGAGAACCTTGTGTCTACCATAAGTAATATTCCTAACTTCTCACTCAAAGACATTGAGGATTCTCTACTTGATGGAGAAAGTAAACTTAAAAACAAGGATGCAAAAGAAATCATCTTAAAGGAAAACCTCTTGTACACCAAGGGAACTTATGGAGCAAAACAATGTGGACAAGGATTCAATGCTGACACCAAGGATTGGCTCTCATGCCATTATTGTGGTAGGATTGGGCACCTGGCCAGTGAATGTTTCTATAGGAAAATAACACAACAAGTGTAGAATGTTAACCATCAAAATGAATTCATGAACGAAGAAGATGCTTTTGTTATTGACAACAACTCTGACAGATTGTTTTGAAGAAATATTAACTGTATATTTTTCGTAGTGGATTTTGTTTCCCTTAGTGGATGTTGTTTTGTAAAACCCTTGTCAAAGATGTACTATTCCAAGCTTTAACTTGACTAGGCTCTGCCTATGGGCTAGTCTCTCGGGCCATGTCATCATGTAGGGGGGGGGGGGGGGGGGGGCAAAAGCCAGCAAGTGCAGGATCTCATCATTTGAGGGGCATGTTGAAAGATATGACAAATGATGTATGCTCTAGGAAGAGATGCTATGTATGCCATAAGTACCGTGAGGATAGTGGAACAACCCAAAGGCTACATAAGCATGTACTTGGTTCTTATTTCAATGCAGTGTCATTGTACTTTTTGTCCCTTCAGTCAATGTCATTGTCTACATACACAAGATTGTGTTTATGAGTCTAAGATTCCATCTTGAAACCTCATTCTTTTGTGTGATAGTCAATCCTTCTTGTCTATCTTATCATGAGTC
The DNA here is from genome assembly GCF_053477565.2 of Lygodium microphyllum. Lineage (NCBI taxonomy): Eukaryota > Viridiplantae > Streptophyta > Polypodiopsida > Schizaeales > Lygodiaceae > Lygodium > Lygodium microphyllum. The sequence goes on from NC_141139.1 coordinate 79,439,788, forward strand.
TTCTCTTTCTCTTCCATCTGCCATAGCCATGCTCTAGATCCATGCATTCTAACAAAAAAGTGCCAATTAAAAAAATTTCATCAAATTGGGGGAGAGGAGGGGAGGCATTTCAAAAGTGGCATTGATTAGGAAACATTGCCCCCCCATCATGTCCATTTGTGGTGAAGAGGGCTAAAAAGAAGCCACCAATTAGCTTACACATCATGATTCCTCAATTTTTCTTATTTATATCATCGCCTTCTACGCGTAAAATTGCTGCTTGGATAGAGATCTCAAAATTTAGTGTTGGGATCTAAAACGGGCTCAAAATTGGCTTTAAGGCACTAGCCAGCGGGCCTCTACTACACACCTCAAACCACCCCACACTAGCATCGTAGCTAGGAGCATCTAAGAAGGGGTATACTACCCTAACCTGTAATACATAACTTTGCATTTGTATGGATTGTCATCCAATGGATAACCCTTCCCACACTCCTTAGAGGGAGTCCCTACACATATCGTGTCAAGAATCGCATGATGGGGGGATTTGCTTGAGCTGTTGCACCAAACACACACTGTATACACAAGAGGAAGCTCACTCAAGAACACAAGAAGAGAGATGGAGGTCAAATCGTTTTCTTGCTGATTTTTTCTTCTTCTTCCACACACTATACAATGTACACAAAGTATAGATAAGATACAACATAAAGGAAAGTGGCCTTCTAAGTCAAATAGTGCATAACCGACTACACTAAATTGATTGACGCTATGTCTTTGCCAGCTGTAGGTAGGTATAACAAACTAAATATAATAAGTGATAAGTCAGTGGCCATGTGAGTGTCATAATGACCACCAACGTGCTAAGTGTAGACGTACGAACCCATCTAGCCAGGCGGTCCATCATCAATGTCCGCACATGTTGAGCCTACCATCTCAACACTCCCCCTCAAGCTCAACTCTATCTCTGCAACTTCAAGTAAGCTTCGGAATTTTCAAAGCTTCTCTACACCCAATGCCTTTGTGAAAATGTCAACTAACTGATCCTGTGTGCTGACATATACTAAGTCAATCTCTCCTGCAAGCACCTTCTCTCTCGCAAAGTGGTAGTGCATCTCAATGTGTTTTGTCCTAGCATGGAACACTGGATTCCTAGCTAGTTGTATACTGCTCATGTTGTCACAATGAATGACAACTAGACCATCTCCTTGCATGTCCAAATCACCTAATAACTTTTGCAGCCATAAGACCTCACATGCTGCCATAGCATCACCTCTATACTCAACCTCTGTACTCGATAAAGCAATAGTAGGTTGCTTTTTGCTGCTCCATGTAACTGCTACACTACCAAGGGAAAACATGAATCCACTAGTAGATCTTTTGTTTGACATGCTACCAGCCCAATCTGAATCTGTGTATCCAAAGACATGTACGTCCTTACCTGCCTCATAAAAAAGTCCATAATGTAAAGTGGACTTCACATATCTTAATATACGTCTAACTGCATCCAAATCAGGCTTTCTAGGCATCTGAATAAACCAACTGACAAGGCCAATAGCATAGCTCAAGTCTGGCTTTGTGATAGTCATGTAAATCAAACTCCCTAGTATCCTCCTGAACATAGTAGGGTCTTCTATCTCATCCCCAAAGTCGGCACTCAACTTCACATTTTGCTCCAATGGTACTGAAAGAGGCTTACATGCTGTCATACCATACTTGGATAACATATCCAAGTCAAACTGCCTTTGGGATAGCCAGATACCATCATTGCATCTGATCACCTCAATACCAAGAAAGTATCTTAGCTCACCCAAATCTTTCATCTCAAACTTCATCTTCAAGAAGTCCTTAACTTCAACAATCCCATTGTCACTGTCACCTGTAATAATCAAGCCATCCACATATATGATTATGATAACCAAACCTGCATCTCCCTTTTTCACATAAAGTGAGTGATCAGCATCAGAAATACAAAATCCAATATTGACAAGATACTCTCAAATCTTATTAGACCATGCGCTAGGTGCTTGCTTCAGCCCATAGAGTGCCTTCTTTAACATGCACACATATGTGGGATGCTCTAAATTCTCATAACCTGCTGGCTACTCCATATACACTTCTTCTTGCAATTCACCATGCAAGATGGCATTCTTAACATCCATTTGCTACAAACTCCAACCTTTGGCTGCTGCCAAGGCAATCACACATCTAACAATTGCCATCCTAGCAGCTGGACTGAATGTCTCTTCATAATCTATGCCATATGTTTGAGCATAGCCTTTTGCAACCAGCCTAGCTTTATACTTGCTAATTGAACCATTTGCATTATGCTTGACTTTGTAAACCCACTTACAGCCAGTAACTTTCTTACCCTTAGGTAAGGGTACCAAATCCCAAGACTTATTGGCTTCTAATGCAACCATCTCCTCATCCATTGCTGCATCCCAATGAGCATGACCAACAGCATCCTCAAAACAAGTGGGCTCAACATCCTCAACTAGTTTCACCATATAAGCATAATGGTGAGCTGCATAACCTTCAAAACCAAATCTTTTAACAGGGTATCTGACCCTGCTAGATCTGTGTACCATCGGATCACTCAATGGAGCCTTTAGATTACTATGAGCTCTTTGTATACCTAGTGTCCTAACTGAAGGAATACCAAGCTCGTCATCCAAACTCTCTAAACCACTAGAATCTCTATCAAATCCCAAATGACTGGTCGATGCATCATTACCATCCAACACTTTCTTCTTCTTCCTTCCCTGCAACACTTATAAATCCACTTGAAGATGTGGGGCTACTCCTTAGTCTCCCAGACCAAGGGCTCACTGTAGGTATAGTACCAGATGATGTTTCTGGTCCACTAAGACTCTGTGATTCTTGGTTTTCTTTCTCCATATAGCTGTCCTGATCATTATCATCATCTAACACATCATCTTCAGGTGCATACCAGCTTCCCATCTCATCAAAGATAACATCCCTGCTCACTCTGAACTCACCTGTGACAAGGTTATAACATCGATACCCTTTCTCCTCTAAAGAGTATCCAATAAAATTATATTTTTTTGCCTTTGGATCAAGCTTCTTCCGTAGCTCATCTGGCACATGAACATATGCAACACATCCAAATATCTTCAAGTGCATTACATCGGGCTTCTTGCCAGTAAAGCATTCTTCAGGAGTCATCCCATGAACTGCAACTGTTGGGGTTTTGTTCATAATATAGATATCAATATGAATAGCCTCAAACCTAGAATGTTTGGGCATATTCTTTTCAGCCATTAATGCCCATGCGACTTTTGCAATATGCCTATTATTTCTTTCTGTAACCCCATTTTGCTGTGGGGTATACCTACAAGTAAATTTCCTCTTTATCCCATGAGTCCTCTAGAAGCCACTAAACTCATTAGAGAGGTACTCTCCCCCTCCATCTGATCTCAAGCACTTCACTTTTATGCCTGTTTCTGTTTCAACAGTTGCCTTAAAAGATTTGAAGTGCTCAAACACATCACTCTTTTTCTTCATGAAGTATACCCGTAACTTCCTTGAATAGTCATCAATAAATGTGACAAAGTATTTGTTGCCACCAAGTGGTACATTCTGTGTAGGCCCCCAAACATTTGTATGCACTGCATCAAGTATTTTTCTATTCACTTCTTTGTCATGCGAGAAGGGTTGTCTTGCTTGCTTACCAAACTGGCATGCTTCATAGACTTTATACAATTCTACAACTCTAAATGAAGGCAGCCTTGTAACCAATCCTTTGGATTGCATTAATTTCAGCCTTTGCACATTTGCATGTCCAATATGTTTATGCCATATTTTAATATCTGCCAACTACTCCTTTTCCTTTAGCATACATAGCAGTATCCATTGCTGGAATTCCAGCATCTAAAGTGAACATGCGGTCAACTCTACTTCCTTTTGTGGCCAACCTGCACTTATCATTAAAGTCTTCTACAAAATAGCCTTTTGCATTGAATTGGACCTACAACCCTTGCTGTACGATTTGGCCAACACACACTAGATTCTTTGTGATTGATGGCACATGTAATACATCTGTCAGACTCTTTGTCTGGCCATCATACAAGGACAGGGGAACCTTTCCAATGTGTGAAATTGGGTGGCATGAATTATCACTCATCTGCACATAACCTAGATTTTGTAAGTCGTGCATCTCTCCAAACCATTCAACATAATAATCATATGATAAGATGCACTTGAATCGACATACCATACATAATCATGTATCCCCTTTCCTATAACTGCATTCATCATATGCTGCATAACAAACAGACGCTCATTTTTGTCTTCATTTTGTCATGAAGACGATGCATAGTTTCCTTGTTGCAATTTACCACTGCGAATATCATCCTTCTTAGCATAACAATTGACTGCAATATGACCTATTTTACCACAATAATGGCAAACAATAGCAGAACTTCCAGAACCTCTATTCTGCCATCCACCTCTTTCTCTAGAGCTCCCCCTGCCTCTAAAGTTTCCTCGGCCTCCTAAAACCTGCATTTCACCAAATTGTTGATTGAACCTATTTTGCTGGTTATCGCTAGCACATCTCATACCACGGCCTCTCAAAGAGGATCTACCACGTCCCCTTCCTGAACTTGAGTAAAATGCTTGGACCTGTTCACCATTTCTTTCAGATGAATCACCCTGCATATTGATCTCTTCGGTAATCATGAGAGAGATTAGCTCATTAAAATCTGGAAATGGCTTCCGTACATATACTGAAGTAATAAATGATTTCCATACCTTCTCATTGTTAAGGCCACTCAAAGTGGATGAAACTAAATCAACATCATCCTGCATTGCATCAATCGCTATTAAAGCATCTGCAATGCTTCTCACCTTCAACAAATACTCATTGACAGACATTTTTTCTTTCTTCAAGGCATTCAACTCTTGCTTGAGTTGAATCTTTCGTATCTTTGTATTTACTAAAAACATGTTCTCAAAAATTGTCCGAGCTGCATGTGAAGTTTCTGCATTTCTGATATGTCCCAACATTGTATTATCAATGATTGAAGATAGCCAATACATTACCTTTTTGTCTTTTGCATTTCATTCTTTCCATGATTTTAATTCATCTGCAGTTAGAGGGATACCCAGCTTTGGCTCCTTTTCTTCACGTGAAAGAAACTCATAAAGGCCCTTTCCAATGAGGAAGTTCGTCACACGGAACTTACATGAAGGGTAGTTGTTCTTGTCGAGATTCTCAATAATGGGATTTCCACTATTCTCTGCCATTATCGCAAACAAGGATACAACACATCAAGCTAGTCTTCTGCAATCTTTCACAACACGTTCACAACAATACACCAAGTAACTTTTTTCACTGATTGTTCAATAGTACATGTAATCTGCAACCTATTTGCAGATAAACCTTATATTTACTTCTTGTAAATACCTCAAAAAATTACAGATTCGAAATCTATAACATGTGCACCCACTTTCAGTCAATACAACCAAAATCACAATGTACCCTAAAACTACTGTCCGCAATCTTGCGACTCTAAAACCAGGCCTGAAACAGCCTTAGACACCCAAAATAACTACGAGGAGACCCTAAAGAGCTGATCTGCAAAATATATAGTGCTCTACTCACACACCAAATGTCACAGCAATTTGAGATTTTTGCTCTACCCTGCTTCTGATTCCTCCACAAGCACTATCCAAGAGAGAGAGTGGAAGAATGGGAGATCTTCTTATCCGTTGCTTGCTTGCTCGAACCTTGCTTCTTCTCCTTCACTTCAGTCTTCAAAATTAGCCTCTCTTAGTGGTGCGGCTCTGATACCATGTCAAGAATCACGTGATGGGGGGATTTGCTTGAGCTGTTGCACCAAACACACATTATATACAAAAGGGGAAGCTCACTCAAGAACACAAGAAGAGAGATGGAGGCCAAAACATTTTCTTGCTGATTTTTTCTTCTTCTTCCACACACTATACAATGTATACAAAGTATAGATAAGATACAACATAAAGGAAAGTGGCCTTCTAAGTCAAATAGTGCATAACCGACTACACTAAATCGACTGGCACTATATCTTTGCCATCTGTAGGTAGGTGTAACAAACTAAATATAATAAGTGATAAGTCAGTGGCCATTTGAGTGTTATAATGACCACCAACGTGCTAAGTGTAGACATGTGGATCCATCTAGCCAGGCAGTCCATCATCAATGTCCACACGTGTTGAGCCTGCCATCTTAACATATCGGTGCCATACACCATGTAAGCACAAACAAAGGGAGCGCCCCTATGCTAATTATCACAACCCCACTACAGCTCTCCTACACCTCAGGGATTGGCTCCAAGATGTGCCATAAACACTAGAATACATTTGAAACATACTCCACTTTCTTAATTGATCGATCTAAGAGATAGTAGATAGTCCTCACTGAATATTTCTCAAGAAACAAACCACTATCCCTATAGCTTAGGATACTTTATACTCTCAATGTAGGTCATCGTTCATGAAAACAATTGCTATGCATCCAAGATGATACCATATGGTGTGTGCAATGCAATTGTGTATGACTATCGTGTTCAAACAAATTTATTCATTAACAACCAACATTGTGAAGGTGCAAAAACATATATTTTCATGCATTTCTTCTAATCATGATTGTTGCATTGCTTAGGGGCTATCATTGACCATTCTCGTGCTACTGAATGCTTAAAGTTATGCATTCGATGGTAGGTTTAGAGAGCAGTTTCTATGTATTTTTCTTTCACAAAAGTAATATAAACCCATTTTAACATAGAGATAGGGCTAAACTAAGACTAAACCTCATGCCTCAGCTCTACCATACATTTACAAGCATTAATCTTGTTTTTTCTTATTTTTTGAATACAAAAATCCAATATTTTTCTATTTTTGAATATTTATTTATGGATAATTATATATATATATATATATATATATTCTATTTTACTGATTTAAAATGATTGTTCTTATTGAGAATGATTTTCTTATCATATTTCAATCCATAGGAACACTATACGCATGATAAAACCCCAAAAAATGCATAATTTTCCTTAAATTGCAATGTTACAGGTTTAGCATAAAATTATTATTGTGCTACTAATTTTTCTTGATTTATTTACCATTGTTGATAAATCAGAGCATTAGCAACCAAATGCAATCATTTTCAACCAATTCACCCAAAATTTATCATAAAACGATGAAATCTATGACTTACTCATAAAACCGTGCCTTATGGTATACGTATTTTGTAATTGGAGGCCCGTGATGCTTCCCAACAGTCGTTGACAATCCATCCAACCTCAATCGATGCTCCTTTACACTCCTTCATCATCCCACATCATAATCTTCCATCTCAACTCATCCCCTTCTCTCATACATTTATCTATGGAAACACAAAATAAGAGGAGAGAGGAGAGAGAAAGACTAAAAAACATCTCTTGATTTACTAAGTCATTTTTTGATCAACCTGAAGTGATGGATGGTGAAGAAAATTAATGTATTGCTGTCCCCCCCATTTAATATTTTGTGCCTCTTCACCTCTTCATTCCTCAAGCCTTAAACAAGGCTTAAGGCTTTAAGCCTCCAAAAATGTGGTTCCACCTTCTCATTTTCACACTGTGCAAAGTGGTTTTTGGCTAAACAGGGGCCCAAATGAACTCCAATTCTCAAATGGACTAGATGACTGACTTTGTGATGTTGAAATCTATAATCTCGGCCTCGTTCATACACTTTTTGGCTCCTGGATCACATAGCTTCTTTATAACACCAATCCTTGCGGGGATTAAATGGAGGGTCAAATAGACTCCAATCGATAAACCAAAACTTACATTGGGTTCCTCGTATCAAACTCCATCTAGGAAAACTCCAGCTCATTGATTTACAACCCTTTCATTTTGCATGAAAAATTGGTATCTTATAATTTCCATGCTCATTTCCGCTTCAAAAATGGGTTCTAAAAATCTGCTCTCATTAGCGACCACCATAGGACAAGGCGACTCAGCCTGTTGAATCCCATAAGCATATCTGTACAAAAATAAACCATAAAAATCATCAAGCTACTATAAAAAATATATGCAACAAAGCACAAGCATAGCTCTTACCTTACCCTTGGTAAAATTAAGGCATGAAACTCCACAAGGGATAGACCCACCATTGATGCCATGAGCCATATTCCACGGTGGATTCTGTGAGTTTTGATTCCACCGTGTATTTCGTGAGGTTTTGCGGTGGATTTTGTAAAACTATATTTATTTTTTGGGGCTCATACACAAGGTGGATTCCTTGTACGAGAAATTGACGGGGACGCCTGTTCTTTTCGGGTGTTATGTTAATTTAATGTGCACATGGGTGATTCCATGGTGGGTGATTCTGTAAAATACATATTTAAATTAATGGACGTTTATGAGTTTAGAGTACACTCGTATTAAATTAAGGTTAGGACAGAGTCACAACCTATTTGTTTATTTTGTAGCTGAAGACTGCTAGGTATTCACTTTTGTCGGTTTAATTTTATTATTGTCTAACAATTGTGAATGCTTCAATTGATGTGTAGAGTAGGGTGCGGTGGCATTGGGAAGCACTGGGCAATAGTGTGTATTCAAATCCATATTTTTAAAAAATCCATATTTCAAATATTACAAAAATCCATATTTTTTAAAAAAAGAAGCAAGCCTTGTATACCCAACTTTGAGCTATGCTCATCCCGCTAACAAGATTTCGAGTATGTGAGGTTGTTTGAAATTTTGCAGGATGTTTGATCAAAATATGGAAGATTTTATAGCTGAAGGTGATTTAACGAAACCAACGGTGGAGTAAAAATTAGACCTAATTATGATGCAACTTCAAGAGGAATGAAGAGCATGTCAAACTTTGCAAGCTCAACTGGCTACTCTTCAACGATCTACTGTTGATCAAGATGGACCGCAACCCGAAGATGTTATACGATGTATGATTGATGCGACACTCGAAGCACAATCTATTAGGAAAGAAGCCAAGATAAGTAAAAGAAATTTCAAATTCCGTACTTTTAATGGGCTACGTGACAAAAAGATTGTTCTCGCTTTTATTAGTCAGTTTGATGATTATTTCCATGAAGGACAGTATGCCAAAAAAGACAAACTCAAGTGTGTCACTAATCATTTAGTGGACAGAGCATCGCTATGGTGGATTGTTGTCCGCAAAAGTATCGATTTTCCTACTACTTGGGAGGCTTTTCAAAAGAAATGTTTATAAAATTTCCTTCCACCTCAATTCCATGAAAAAGCAATAAAACAATGGGATCTTTTGCAACAAAGAGATCATGAGCCTATTTCACAATATAATGAGCATTTCTGGAATGCCTTATTACAACTTTGAATGCTTGAAGATGTACCAGAGGGGATCCACAAGCGCAAGTTTATATCTAGTTTGCTTTGTCACTTCTATGCGGAGGTGAACATGTTTAAGCCAACGACTCTCGAGGATGCGATTTCTTTGGCCCATGATACTGAAGATAAAATTCAAGGACGAGAGAAGTGACCACAACAATTCCCAACTAACGGTAACTTCGGTACAAAGCAATTCAATTCTAACTTTCAAAGATTCAATCAAAATCGCTTTGTTCCATCTTCTTTCCGTAAATCCTGGACAAGACCCCATGCTTTACCATCAAACACAAATCCAAATCCTAAACCATCTTTCCAGTCAAATCCCAATATACCTAAACTCCCAGCCATTACCAATAATGTTTCCAAAGCCAAACCCATAGTCTACTACAAGTGCCATCAACCTGGATATCTAGCGGTGAATTGTCAATCTAAAAGTCCAACTGTTCACATCAACTACTTGGGAGCGATTGAAGATGAAGACCATGAAGAAATGCTAGATTTTACAGAAGACGATGACGATATCGGTACTACTTCAGATACTTTACCAGGTATGCCAAATCCTCATTCATTATTAACGATGAAATGTCTTGTGCATGGTGAAGAAAAGATTGTTTTGCATGATGATGGGAGCACACACGATTTTATTTCTGCAAAATTGGTCAAATAATCGAATTTACATACTATTTCAACTCATTATCGCATCAAGGGTGCATTCTTAGGTACTAGATACAATGGTACACAAGAAGTTCATGACTTAGAAATTAAAATTGGTGATTATGTTGAGCGTGGAAATTTCTTAGTTGTGCCTTTGCAATCTAGTAATATTATTTTAAGAATGCCTTGGCGTCATAAATATAATCCCGATATAGACTATTCCACACATTCAACGAAGATTCATTCTAATGAAAAACAAATCACATTACATGGTAGGCACACTTTAGATAAATTTCCATTGCTTAGTCACACACAGACTAAACGTGCATTAAGAAAAGGTAGCAAATCATACTTAGTATGGGTGAATGAAATTGAAGCTAAGGAAAATCAGATGCAACCTAAGCATGCACACTTTCTTTCATAATTTAAAGATTATTTTGTTGCTTGGCTTACCACCTACACGTCCTGAAGATCATAAAATAGACTTAATCCTAGATCACAACCACCACAAGCACCTTATAGACATAATCAAATTGAATAGAAAGAAATTCAAACCCAAGTTGAAGAATTGTTAATTCGAGGACTCATTAGGCCCAGTAGTTCTCCTTTTGGTGTACCTATTCTGTTAGTCAAGAAGAAAAATAACACTTATAGGATGTGCATTGATTATCATGCCCCAAACAAAATTACTATCAAGAATAGATATCCAATCCCTAGGGTAGACGACCTCATGGATAAATTACAAGAGGCCACAATATTTAGCAAGATAAATCTCAAATCTAGATATCATCAAGTACGACATGATACACTTGACATCTTCAAAACTGCATTTAGAACTCAATTTGGTCATTATGAATTCCTCGTTATGCCTTTTGGTTTAAGTAATGGACTAGTCACATTCAATCGTATGATGAATCGCATATTTTTGAAACATCGACATTGTGTAATTGTTTTCTTTGATGACATATTAGTTTTCAGTAAGAATGAGAACGAGCATTATGAACATTTATCTTTGGTTTTCAAATTGTTGAAAGAGGATCAATTATATGCTAATCTTGAAAATAGTGAAATTTTCCAAACCCAAATTAAATACTTAGGACATATTGTTTCATCTGACGGTATTAAAGTTGATCCTAAAAAGATAGAAGCAATTTTGAATTGGCCGATACCTAAAAATGTGCATGAATTACATTCTTTCTTAGGTCTAGCTAGCTTTTACATAAAATTTATGAGAAATTTTTCATTGCTTGCATTGCCTTTGACAAATTATTAAAGAAAGGTATTATGTATCATTGGTCTGATAATCAGCAAAAGTCTTTTGATTTATTGAAACATGCCTTAACACATGCCGCTGTGTTGCAATTACCTCACTTTAATAGACCATTCTTCCTAGTAGTCATTGATGCTAGTGGATTTGGAATAGGAGCTGTCCTTATGCAAGATTCACATCCCATAGCCTATTCTAGCTGATAAGGAATTGCTAGCTGTAGTATACTAACACAATATTAGCGAGTTTGGAAATCTCCCAATTCCCATTTTTTGAATACTAAAAAGATGGCACCCGGATAACATGCCCATAAGTTTTTCAAAACCATATGATGTGACCTATCATTGGAAAGTGCTTGAAAAATGGAATCTATTGAACTATAGAGCGCTCGATTTGAAGCTATAATGTTCAAGTTATGACAAATCCAAAGATTTGACCATGTGTCCCAAACTTATGGGAAATTTCCATATTTTCCAATATGGTGTTAGCTTTACGTCAATGGAAATACTATTTAATGGGATCTGAATTCATGATAAAAATTGACCAACAAAGTATCAAACATCTCCTTAGTCAGCCATAAATCTCTGACCGTCATATTAAATGGGTTGCTTTTATTCAAAATCTTCATCCACTTATCCAATATCAACTTGGAAAAGAGAATGTTGTTGCCGATGCCTTAAGTAGAAGACCAAGTATCCATAATATCTCCGTTATATCTTTTGATCCCCTTATCCCTATGAAAGATACCTTTGACCAAGACCCCAGTTTTCAAGCTTATTGGAATAAATTAGTTGCAAATAATTGGATTCCAATTGATTCATTGTCTTACTCTGATGGATTTATCTTTTATGAGAAAAGGTTGTGTGTAATTGTTCCATTTAGATCATTTGTGTTGCACAAAATTCATTGTCCTCCATATTAAGGCCATAGAGGTATTATTTCTACTTTGCGTACATTGGTTGAAGACTTTTACTGGCTAGATGGAATCTGATGTTTCTAACTTAATATCTGAGTGTTTAATTTCTCAAAGAGTTAAGCAACACCATGGTAATCAATATGGTTTATTAATGACTTTATCGATTCCTGAACGACCATGGGAACATATTTCAATGGATTTATAAGTGGTTTGCCTAATACTCAAGCTAATCATGATACGATTTTGACTATTGTCGATCAATTTAGCAAACAAGCATATTTCCTTCCATGCAAGAAAACATTAACTACATCTCAAGCTGCACAATTGTTTTTGAAGACTGTTTTCACTAACCATGGTTTGCCAAAAGTTATTATTTTCAATCGTGATTCTAGATTTTGCAATAATTTTTGGACTACTTTGTTTGCTAATTTAGGTACAAAGATTGATTTCTCATCTGCATTTCATCTTGAGACCAATGGGCAAACATAAGCTACTAACAATATAATATTAGATCTTTTGCCTGCATACACAATTTCAAAATCACAAACATGGGATACACACTTGCATTTACTTCAATTTGCATACAATAATACACCACATACAGCTACATAGAAAGCACATTTTCAAATCATTTATGGACATAGATTGCCTACACCTGTTACATCATTATCAAACAAAGTTAAAACTGCTGATGATATTGCCAATATGCATGCTACTATTTTTGTTGAAGTTAAAGATATGATTGTGAAAGCCCAGTAATCATACACAAAACAAGCTAACAAGAAAATAAAAGATACGAGTTTCAAAGTTGATGATTATGTTTGGTTACACATTGAAAAGAGAAGATTACAAAGTGTTGAGAAACACCCTGTTGTTAAGTTAGCCCCTAGATTTTATGGACCTTTTAAGATCATTCACAAAATCAATGACAATGCATTTAAATTATAACTACCCCAAAACTGGAAAATACACAATACTTTTCATATCAGTTTGTTACGACCTTTTAGAGGCCAATTACTTGTTCACCATGTCTATGAAAACCCTCCTTTGCTAGAAGAAGAAATTGAAATCCTTGAACTTGAAACTATTCTAGACACTAACTTTATGACCACTAGAATTGGCCGTAGATACTTTAGATATTTGGTTAAGTTTAAAAATCATCATGTTGAAGAGGTCCAATAGGTGCATGCCCGTGACCTAAGTGCTTACCCCTCACTGCTCACTCCATATTGAGCTAATAGCAATTGAGGTCAATTGCTATCCCACCTCGGCGATATGATGCTAGGAGGCATATTCCACGGTGGATTTCGTGAGTTTTTATTCCACGGTGTATTCCATGAGGTTCTGCGGTGGATTCTGTAAAACTATATTTATTTGCCGAGGCTCGTACACCATGTGGATTCCTTATGCGAGAAGTTAACGGGGACGTCTATCCTTTTCGGGTGTCATGTTAATTTAATGTGTATGTGGGTGATTCCATGGTGGGAATTCCACAAAATACATATTTAAATTAATGGACTTTTCCCCCCCTTCTTGCCATCCACTTGAGCAAGAGGCTACTGAAGTTCTAGCATGGGTTGTGCCTAGAAGAAAGGAAGATTGAGAATGGCCCCCAATCGAAGGATGTTGAGTGCGGGTGGAAATCCCACAATCTGCAATGACGCCTCAAGTGAGGGTATCACTGCCAGTACAACTACAGTACTGGATATAAATAGTACATTTCTAAGTTGTAGTTGCTTGCTTTGATTTCCGCATGGGACACATCAGGGCCGTACTATGATGCACTAGAATAAGCCATTGAAAAGGATAAATCTCATCTCAAATATTCGAAGATAGAGTTTGTGAAGTGCATGAATCAAGAGAAGTAAATTGCATTTAGTTGCTATGCGATAAAATCCATACACTGCATAGGTAACATATAAGAAAGTTATTGTCAACTTCCATTTTCTCGTAAACAATAGATATGTTTTTCACCTCACTAAAGGTATGTTGTAGGTTGCACGCCTGATGGATTTCATGGTAAGTAACCCACCTTAAAGGAAATTTGTTTTAAGAAACTCTAGATTATTGCCCAAGACCTTGCTAATGTCATGAATTGATAGCCCATGTTTGTTAGATTGGAATCTTGATGATGTGCGTAATTAGTACAAGCATTGATCCTTAGGATTAAAACTAAGATGCCTTGAGATTCGTTTGATAACTGCTACTTCCACCAAGCCAATTTGGGATTAGGCCAGACACAAACAATGATTCCAAGCCTCAATGGCAAGTGGAGAGCTCAAGGATTAGGAAACCCCGACACAAAGTAAAGACCAATACTTCTATACTTGTTGGAAAGAAGGTTTCGTTGTTGATCAATGTAAGTGATCTATAGAACTTACGTCTTGTACAGTGTTTGAAACCTTAACATATGCCCTAGCTGAAGGAAGGGAGTGTTAAGTAAAACTTTGTGTGGTATCGCTCTTAGATGCCAAGGGGGAGAGCGTATATGCGATGGAAATGTTATCACGTCTATGATTGCATTGTTTGGAAAAATACAATTGGTTTTGTTGGTTGATCAAATAACATCCTAAATGCTTTTACATTCAACAGATTGTTGGATTGTTGTTTAGATGATTATTCCAAGTGCTTGTAATTGATGGTAAATTCATGGCGGGGTTCTGTAATGACAAGTTGCCATGGGGATAAAGGAATGTTTTCTTGTAAAATGATATTAGGGATGTCTGCCTTGACTTTGCTTGATTCTTAAATGATTTAATCAAGGAAAGGTTCTTTGCACAGGTGGATCACCTCCACGATCACACTGCGGAGCAACCTAAAAGGGGCACTGCTCGATTCATGGGCCGAAGGTTGAGTGGTGAAAAGGCCAACCACAAAAATAATGTTTCACTCCTAGATAGCTTGCGGGTCAGGTGGAGCTCTGGACACCCCTTGCCAAGTCCGAAAAGGAGTTGAGGACCTTTGTGGCCCCAATGTTTGTGGAGTTGTAAGATCTTATTCTAGATAAAGGATGGAAATTGTGGTGCCATGTGATTTGGACCAGTTACTTTTGTAGGCCAGAAGGGACATATAATTTCTTTTGTATGGGCAAGAGACAAATATTAACTTGAAGATAAGTTAAGGAGCTTGTTTGTCTAAAGAACTCCTTGCTTTGTTTTCATGTCAGTGCTTTAAGTTACACGAATGAACCCTGTTCCCTAAAAGGATTAATTAAGGAAGTTGATTTTAAATATCACATATAATTGTGGTAGGACTTATTTAAATAACTAAAGAATTCCTACTGAGGGAAGCGGGTGGGTGGAACTCCCGGCGGGTACGACAGGGCAGTCCCAGAGAACTAGGAGGCTTCTCACCAGGTTTTACCCCAAAAATTGTTAGGGTAGAACCCCAATTCATATTGCACTAAAATGCTATCAAGAGATCTTGACCAGTAGGAACCCAAATTTCAGGCCAATCCCAGTGGGTTTGGCTGTGAATGTTCCTTTGGGAGGTGGACTCGAGAAACCCTAGGCGAAAAACCCTATAACATTCCATGGGAGTGCTAGGTAGTGTTGCTTAGACTTGTCCCTCAATGGACCGCTAAAAAGGTGCCCAGTAGACAGGCATGTTACAATATCTTTCAACATTTTTTTGGGGCCCAAAGGCCATGCCCACTTGAACTTTGGCCAAGTTTTGGCCTTCTAGGTGCCGGGCTTTAGTTTCTTCCCCATCCAGCAATCGATTCAAGATTCAAAAAATCCTATGCATCCAACTATCCTCAATGGTCGAAAACTTGTATTGCTTCAATCGGGCACTTGAAAAAATAATGAGAAATCTGCAACCATTGTAAATGTCAAATTTTGCATTCTTGTCTTCCACGGCCACTTAGAATTGTCGGGATCTATATCTTTCGCTTTTGTCAAGCTTAAAATTTCACCTAAAATTTGCATTGTGAGATATGGATCCCATTCCATTCCTCTTTGGGTGATGTGAGTTATGGGGGCGAGTGACTGATCTATCATCCAAACATGAGTGACTGTTGAGATTGAGTCTTATATTCTTACGCTACCTCCCTGGCTATTGCTGCTTGGTCCCTCCCATGTTGGAAGAGTACTATGGCGAGCTTTGGTACCTCATGTGGATGACTTCAACTCCTAAGGACGAGAACGACTGATCTATCATCTAAAGATGAGTGACTGTCAAGATTGAGTGTTGTATTCTTATGCTACCTCCCTAACTACTGCTACCTGGTCCCTCCCATGTTTGAAGAGTACTATGGCGAGAAGAAGAAGAGAGGAGATGGTGGAGAGCTTCACCTCCTTGACCCCTCACCCTCACACACTCTCATAGTCCCTCTCTCAAGCACACACAAGCAAGCAACGAGAAGAGAAGAAGAGAAGAAGATAAGAAGATAAGTCTCTTGTTGCCACACACCAAAGAATGATTTCTCATTCACTTTTTGAACTTTATATACATGCCCTAAAATCCCATGGACACCCATCCCCTTTTTCACATGACTGGCCATTTTGGCAAGGTCCTCTTTTCCATTCCCTTCTACTTGGCCCCTTTCTTTAGCCTATGCCCATCTACCCTTTTTCAATTTGCACAAGAGGGAGTCTCGCGCTCTTTTACAAAAGTTTCAAGGTGCCTTTAACTTAAAATGTGCTTTTGCCTTTAACTTGATTTTAGAGGCCGCCCTTGCACCTTTGCTTGTTCTCTGTCCTGCTTCTTCCATTCCATCCGCATTTCACTTCTTTTGCTTCCATCTCGAGCTGTGGTTAGCATTATCCCCCTCAGTCCCATGGCACTTACGAGGCTTTGTTATTGAGGTTCTGGTGCTTCAAAGGGTGGTTGTCTAAGTGGATGATGGAGCCTTGTGTTGATTGGTAGTGGTTGAGGAGCTTGGAAATCATTGCGTTATTGGAGACCAAGGGTATGTTGAGTGGGTGGCAAGGCCTCCAATATTGGTGTTTTAGCATCCGGGAGTACCTAAAAAGATAAGACATGCTCTACCTAGGGGGAGTGTCTACCTCACTGTATAATGCATCGTGCTTGTGCTGGTGGAACAAGGAGCTAGGTCTGCTGACCATAGGCAAGCCTGGGTGATGTCCCACACTTGATGACCCCATGCGTGCAAAAGTGAGGTGTGGTGGTTGTAGCTCAGGGAGACAAGTCTAACTATAGGTGAGTGTTACCTACCTAGGTATGTCTTGCCCTTGAGGTGCCCTAATCATATGTAGTGGGGGATCAAAAAGGGCTAGGGGTTTGACATGGAGCCGGCCATGCCCTAAGCATATGTAGTGGGGGATCAAAAAGGGCTAGGGGTTTGACATTGAGCCTACCAATCGAGGCCACCGGACGCGCCTAACTTGAGAATCCCTAGGTGCAATGACAGTGGTCTATGTGCAGCTCGATGTGTCTTTGTGTGATTTCTCTTTCCATTTCCATCCTCTTTATTTTTCTTTTTTTTGTACTTTCTTTTCTTTTCTTTATTTATCTCTCTCTCTCTTTTTCATTTTTTGAGTTATATAGTCATGACAGAAGCTAGCCTTCATCATCGGAGTGAGGCAGAGAAGGAGGCTTAATAGATTTGTTAAGGAATTGACAGTTTTGGAGATACCCCTTGAGGTCTAGGCAAACTTGAAGGGTGGTGGTGGAGAGGAATGGATGATTGCAACGGGTGAAGCAGTTATCATTCCTATCCTCTAGAAGACCTAAGCAAAATGAAGGTAGTAGTGCAACTCGCATCATTAGTCGAGAGCCATTGCACAATTATCTATAGCATTAGGATCAAAATGGAGGGCTAGGAGGCCATGCTCTTGCGGAGTAGGGTCTTGCCTAAGGAGTATCCTAAGTAATCTAATGTAATTACAAGTGGTAATAAAGGCAGGGTTAGGGCACAAAGAGAATTCGTTGATGAAGCAGACCATGGTATCATACAAAAAAATTTATGTGAAAAAAAAGGGCATATTTATATGTAGTACAATGCGAATTGTAGATTATCGGGAAGTCATACCGGCCCTAGACACTAGGGTCAAAATCCACTCCTATCCTTCGAGGGTATGGCATGAATGTTGGGTTGTTTTGCTCGAAGGGTTGAGTGTTGCAAAAGGCCATCCAAGTGTCCATGTTGACGTCGCAGATCCGTCTTTTCCATGTAGGTTGGCATTCATAACTAGGCACAGAGCTTGGCACTTCAAAAACTTTGTTTTGCCAAAATTTAGCATCTCCGGTGCCCCATAGAGTGGGGTTCTGTTCTCTCTCATTCAGCCATTTCTCCCCGAGCTTGCCTCTAATATTAATCACCTCCTCCACCACCTTGATGGGCAAAATTCTACATAGGGTGGTGGGGAATTGGAAATTAAAATTGAAGGGATTCCTGGTCGTTCCTTGCCGTTCCCATATCACAAGGTCAGCATGGAAGCTTGTTGGGGATTCGTCCTTATATGGTGGAATAGGTACAGGTGGTGCTATTACTTCTTTGGTATTCCATCTTCTTCTTGTTTCCTCCACCATTTGTTTTCTCCTTTCTCTCAGTGCCACCTTTCTTTCTGCAGAGGTATCTGCTTGTTGTTGCTCATCTGGTCATGGGGAAGCAGGCAGTGGGAAAAGCTCTTCCTCCTGCGGTCCCATTTTAAAGTTCATTTGTTTTCTCCACCATTTGTTTTCTCCTTTCTCTCAGTGCCGCCTTTCTTTCTGCAGAGGTATCTACTTGTTGCTCCACCATTTGTTTCCTCCACCATTTGTTTTCTCCTTTCTCTCAGTGCCGCCTTTCTTTCTGCAGAGGTATGTACTTGTTGCTGCTCATATGGTCATGGGGAAGCAGGCAGTGGGACAAGCTCTTCCTCCTGCGGTCCCATTTCAAAGTTCATTTCAGCCTCCTCCTCCTACCTTGGCTCTTGTTGTGCCCCTTCTGTGAATCCAAGTCCATCAACTTCTTGTGGGGTTAGGCCTGCCACTCTCTGCTTGAGCCAATTCCTTGTTAACAAAGTACTGCACCCAGGCCATAAGATTATTGGCATCTACCATGCCCGGGGTTCCTTGGCTAGGTGTTGCTGTTGTGGGGGTACGTACCATGAGGGGTGGAATGAGGTGGATGGGGGCTTTGCCCTTGCCCTCTTACACTGCGGTCCCATTTCAAAGTTCATTTTAGCCTTCTCCTCCTGCCTTGGCTCTTGTTCAGCCTCCTCCTCCTACCTTGGCTCTTGTTGTGCCCCTTATGTGAATCCAAGTCCATCAACTTCTTGTGGGGTTAGGCCTGCCACTCTCTGCTTGAGCCAGTTCCTTGTTAACAAAGTACTGCACCCATGTCATAAGATTATTGGCATCTACCATGCCCAGGGTTCCATGGCTAGGTGATGCTATTGTGGGGGTACGTACCATGAGGGGTGGAATGAGGTGGATGGGGGCTTTGCCCTTGCCCTCTTACATTGCAGTTGGTGTGCCTTTAGGCACATGTGTGCTTGAACCCAGGCCCTCATCTCTCCTCAGTCTCAAAGTTTCCATCTCATCATGTTCACCTTGTTGCTCCATTGACCTACATTTGACCACAACTCAATGTCTTCCTCTTCCTTCTTCCTCAACTTCTCCTCCTTTTTAGCAACCTTTCTCTTCCTCTCTTCTTTGGCTCTTTTTGACTCTGCCTCCAGCCTCTCAAACTCTTCTCTCTCTTTCTTCTTCCTTTCCTTCGCCTCTTACTTTGACTCTTTCTTGGCTTTCTACAAATTTGCTTTCTACTTTTTCTTCCTTTCTTTCTCATGCTTTTCCCGTGTTGTCTTCTTCTTAGACTTCTTTGATTTCCTTATGCTGGACTCAGCTTCATGCTCTCCCTCCTCTTCACTAACTATCCTCTCACTCAATTATTCTGTGTCATGATGGAGGTGACCTATCAGGTCTTTCATCCGCTCCCTCCTCTCCATTTTGTGCCTCCTTTATTGCTTCCCAAGTTAAGATTCCTCCATACCCAATGAATGAGGATTTCGTTGAAGGCTTCTTCCTCTCGGCTCCTTTTGATGTTGGGGACTCTCCGCCCACCGATCTACTTCCAAGGGCTAGTGCTTTAGCTAATTGATTAATGGTCTTCCGCACATAGTTATTCCCATCCACCTCATTCAGCGAGTGAGCTGCCATGCTCTCCAGCACGTGCACACTGATCTTGTGCATAAGCGAGTTGTACCTTTGGGTGGAGAAGAGGGAGTAGATCAATTTAGCTTGCAATTTGACCTCTAACTCGGGGATGTCTTGGATGCTTATACCATCATTTGTCAAGACGTTCTCATTTTTCATCTTCAGTATGGCATAAGCATCTCTCTTCTGCCTCTTTTCCAGCTTTGGTTCCAATCCCAGTGCCTTCTCTACCAAGGCCTTATTGAGTGTGATCTGCACTTTCTTGGTTCCTTCTCTACTCCCCACATTTTACTGTCCCACACTCCTTGTCAGGGTTGTATGTCCTTAAGAATTCCACACACTTAGTGTGGTTGGCCAAACTTTTTGATGTACTTGGTGAGGTTGCATTGTTCTACAACCCTCTTGACAACCTCCTCATTGGCCACCACCTCTTCGATGTTGTGAATGCTCCCGAATTTGAGCTGCGGTTTTCAAGGGAAAGGCTATACTTCTCTCTTTCCTCTTCCGTGAAGGGAAGGCAATGGGCTCGGTCTTGCTATGACAACTTGAGCTCCTATCATGAACCATGGTTCACCATTAGTGCTTTCCAAAACAGTTACTTGTTGGGAGAAAAGACTTCATGCTTGCTAAATTGAAATGTTTTTAGTATAGAAATAGACTTTCCCTTCAAGCTTTATTTCAAAATTTTGTGACATTTTTCTCAATCGCGAGTTAATTTTTTCCTTCCTTTTTTGTTCTTAGGTGTGGATTGAGGCTTTTAAGGTATGTTTTTCCTTTTCTTGTTTCCTTATGTGTTTTATTTGATTTTGATTCACCTTACCCCCGCCTCCTTGGAATTGAGAAGAATCCTTCCTAGGATTGAATGTTAGAGGGTAGAGGCATAGTGTTTTACTTTCGCATGAGCCAAGCATAGAAGTTTGGAAAATATTCCATAGAAGTTTGGATTATATTCAGCACACTAGCATAGTGTTTTACTTTCGCATGAGCCAAGCATAGAAGTCGATCCACAAAATTTTGCAAATCTGGATTATATTCTATATGACCGTATCGGTCCATGTAGAAAGGTCGGATGCCTACCTAGGTGATTTAAGTAAGGATGTCAAGCAAGAAGTCATCGGAGTCTACACGACTAGCAATGTGCAGTTCCTCCTCCATGAGGATGCGATCTAAGTAAGGGTGTCCCTAAATGTGTTCTTCCATGGGTTGGTCACGAATGGTCATCAATACCCTATAAGAGGTTGGAGTGACATAAGTTGGGTCATACTCCGTCCATGTTTTGATTGCACATCATTGCTCTGCATTTTTCATCATCTGATATCCTTCGAGCTCCCATTGAAGGCGAAGAGTGTACCATTTCCTCAAGAAAGGGGAGTCATTGTCAACAAGATATTTCAAGTCTTCTATCTCTTGATCATTGGCATAAGCTGTGCGCTTATCAAATGAGGTGTGAGGCATTGTTTCTGCACTTGTTCACGAGAAACATCAGTGGCAATCAACTTCTCAACTGCCTTGGAAGCCTTGACATACACAAATTTTGATTCTTCCCGAGAACAAGGGAGTGTCCGTACTTCTGTCACTATACACTCATCCAAGATTCCCAAGTCTAAGCGGTCATAATTTTTAGCAAGAAACATGAAGGTGGCATCTAGGTGTCTAAGACAGGCAACCAAGTCATCCCCTGTGTTCTCCACTAAGTCTAGGGCCACAATCAAAATCGATCATCGCTCATAAGAGGATTTAAGACCAATGAGGGATTGGGGTTTGACAAAAATAGAGAGTTCAGCTAATGGTGGCCGCTTTGGTTGTTCTTGAGCTTGCAGTTGGGCCTTTTGTATAGTAGGTTGGGCTGTGGTTGCTGATGGTGCACTACGACACTCGGGTGGCATTCCATGAGCTATAGGACTAGTCATGGTATGAGTGTGAGTAGTAGGCTATGGTTTGGGTCAATAGACTTGCTCACTCTTTACTAGATTGTGTGTTTGTGATTCTAAAGGTTTTGCATCTAGAGGCTTTTGCAGTCTTGGCCTTGGATGTGTCATGTGGCCTTGTGTGGTCCAGAAGCTTGAGGGCGGTGTTCAATTAGTGCCTTTGGCCATTTTGGCCTCAGAAATCCATATCCAATCATTACCCTCGTAATAGCCTTGTACTTACAATAGAGTCTTGGGGACCCATCGTGGCTTGTTGACCTTACACCGATGTCTATAATTGCATCTTGCTAGGGCATGAGGTGGGGTTCTTAGCCTTGCGAGGTTGTGGGTGTCTACTCCTAGGTGATGGTCCTTGTAGTTTAGGTATCCATTGAAGCTTTGGCTCATGGGCCTTAACTTTTACTTTAGTGATTTGCTGGTCTTGAGGCTTGGTGGGTTGTGATGAAGCACTACCCCCCTCCTTAGACTTGGCAACAGGTTTCTCTATCAGTGGGGGCTTTGTGGACTTGGAAGGAGTCACGCAGCCCTTGCTGAAAGTCATAACTATGCAGGCGTTGCCCATGGCTAGCTGGATATGCTGCAACTCGTAGTTGACATTGCAATGAGCTTACTTTTAAAAGGTTCTTCCTAACAGCGACTTTGTGCCTACATCTTTAGTGTTGGGCAACACATAGAGGATCATTGGCATGCTTTCAAACTCGATAGAAACTGCAGCCTTGCACTTTCCCAAGTGTGCATATGATCGGCCCCCATACAGACTGAGTTTAGCGTTAGTGGGCTGTAACTGCAGTTTGCCAATTTGGGACCAATGATCATAAGTTAAGATATTAAAGTCAACACCCTCATCGATCAATACATTGAAGGTACATGTGTGCTTGGCAGTGACCCTTATGCTTAGGTAAGCTAGTTCTACAACTTCCTCATCATCATTGTCCATCTCAGTGATAGTGGCTACTCATACATTGATAGGGGATGCTAGCATTGGAGGCTAATGCAATGGTTGCGTGGGAGGGTAGTACTTCTTTATGCGGGTGCCATTGAAGAAGCCTATGCCTTCACCTTCCAAGGTTTCAAGTTCTATGTTACTAGTTTGGTTGATGGCCCGAACTCTGAAAGGTCCTAACCCCCTAAACTTCATTTTCTGTTTATGTCCCTTGACTAAGTACAACAATACTAAGTCACCCTGTTCAAAGTCTTGCTGCTTGACATGCTTGTCAAACCAACTTTTGTGTCTTGCCTTCTCGCATATTAGCACATGGGTGGCTAGAAGCTGAGTTTCTAATAAGCGTTTGAGCTCAACCAAGCATTCCATCCATGCCTCCTTCCCATCCCATCTCTCTTGAAGGGCTATCCTCAGGTTAGGAACGAAGAACTCTAAGGATAGAATTGCCTCAGTTCCATAGGTCAATTTAAAGGGAGTCTAACCCATAGTCATTTTATAAACCATGTGGTAGGCCCACAAGGCCGCCATTAACTTGTTATCCCAATCAGTGCGTGAAGTAGAGACTACCTTGGTCAGGACATTCACCAAGATTTTATTTGTGGATTCAGCTTGGCCATTTTCCTGAGGGTAATAAGGCAAATATTTCTGATGGATGATTAGGAAGGTGGATAGGAGATGAAATATCACTTCATTAATGAAGTGTGTGCCTTGCCCACTAAAAAGTTCGATGGGGCAGCCGAATCATGAGATCACTTGCTCCCATAAGAACTTGGCAGTGGTCCTAGCATCTTTTTTCTCGTAATGCATATTTCTGTCCATTTTGTTAGATAATTGGTGGCGATAATGACATACTTATCTTGTGAATATTGTGCACGGGACTAATGGGTCTAATGAAGTCAATCCCCCATTTCTCAAAGGGTTGGGATGCAATGATTAGGGTTAGATCCATGTGATCCTTACAAATAGGGACCTTAGTCCATTGGCATTCATCACAATGCTTCACGAATCATGTTGCATCTCGGAAAAGAGTGGGCAACCACAGTTGGGACTAGCACCTTGCGAGTTGTCGTGTCTTCATTGAAGTGTCCTCCTGTGATTCCATCGTGTATCTTTGTGAGTATGCCATGCATTTCATGCTCACACATGTATCTGCGCAACAACCCGTCTTGCCCCAACCTATAGAGTTGGCCTACTATCAACTGATAGGGTTGGATCTTCAGGATGAGTCACCTAAGTTGGGCCTTTTCTATTGGTCATTCAGGTAGTCCGTGCTCAAGCACTTGGACTATGTCATCTACCCAATATGGCGTCATGTCAGCTCTAAACAAATCTCTTTCACTGGATGAATTGAATATATGTATGTCTAGCAGTTTGTCTACAATGCCTTGTCTAGGAGCCTCTCCTGTGGGGATGTGAGATATATGGTCAGCCATGTAGTGCTACTTCCCTTTACGTACCACCACAGAGAAGTATAATTCTAAAAATAGAAGTAGCCATCGAGCGATGCATCTTGTAGCACAAGGTTTATTAACAAGATATAACAAGGCTTGATGGTCAACAAAGAAGGTAAAAGGCATAGCCAAAAGATAATACTGAAATTTCTTTACAGCAAATACCATGGCCATCGCCTCTCTCTCCATTGTTGAGTAATTCATTTCGGTCTCAGTGAGTTGTTTGCTAGCAAAGCTCACTAGGTAATCTAGGTTGTGTTCACTAGGGGCTGGCGCAACACAGCTCCCACAATGAATTTCAAAGTGTCAATGTGCACATGGAACGTAAGTGTCCAATTTGGGGCTCATAGAATTGATGTAGCGATCAAAGCCTTTTTTAGTTCCTCATATGCGCATTGGCATTCCTCAGTCCATTCGAATATGATCAACAGCTTGTACAGAGGTCTAACAGTCAATGCATAGTTCAACACAAACCGTCGATAATACCCTACATGGCCTAAGAAGCATTGAATGCCCTTGTAATAAGTTGGGGATGGAATATTGACAATGACCTTGACCTTTGAGAAGTCTGTGGCAATGCCATTCTTTGACACTACATGCCCTAGGATGCATCCATGCTTTACCCAAAACTAGCACTTCAAGGGGTTCAACAAGAGATGATATAGTCAACACCGTTCAAAGATCGCCACTCGAAGTTTTTCTAAGTGTTCCCTCCAAGTAGAGTGAACACACAAGTCATCTATGAAGACCTCTAACTCCTTCCTAAGTATATCTTTGAATATAGTGTACATCAGTCGTTGAAAGGTAGCTAGCATGTTAGTCAACCTAAAAGGCATGACTATGTAAGCAAAGATGCCCCACTCAATGGCGAATGCGGTCTTATGTCTATCATTAGGATGCACTTGCACCTGATTGTATCCAGAGAAGTAGTCTAGAAAATTGTAGGCCTCTTTGCTAGCCACTCTCTTGAGCATGTGCTCAATGTATGGCAATGGATAGTTATCGCTCTTCGTAGCACCGTTTACATTCTTGTAATTGATGTACACTCTAATCTTTCCATTCTTCTTCAATACGATGACTATGGGCAAAACCTAGTCCATGTGCTCAATTTCATAGATGAATCATGCTCTCATTAGCTTGTCAATTTCTTCCTTGATGGCGTTGGAACCTCAAGAGAGATACCAAGAAAAAGGAGTTTCTAATGTAAGAAAATCTATCTTGTAACATTAACAAGCTTTTGTTTCATTCTTTAGAGAACCACAACAAGAAAAAGAATACCACAAGCAAGAAATCTTCACACAAGTTCATAGAATCAATTCTCCCACAAATTTAACTTTAACAAAATTCATCATTCTCTTCATATTCTTCATAGAATTCATTAACCAACAAAGACAACACAAAAAAACACCACTTTGAATGGAAGTAAGATCATATATGATTCGTCCTCATTGTCTTCATAGTTTTCTCTCACAGTCTCTCATAGATAGATACATTGTTTTGGATAGAATTGGCTATCTCTAACTCTCTCTCTCAATCAATAGTACATTATCTCCTCACTACAATACTCAATAATCACTCATCATAATCCTTGTTTGGTCATGTATGCCCCTTCCAAAAGGTGTGTCTGATATGAAAGGTCACCAGAGTCACTACAGTGACTCTTCATAGCTCATTACTGTCACTTCACTCCAGTCTTCTCTTGAGTCTTCAACAGCTACTTCTCCCACTTCCTTGAGCTATTTTAGACTTACATTCACCCCTTTCCAAGGCTAGAAAACTTCCCCAAAGTCACACATACATTCCATATAACACTTACAAAAGCATACATAACAGAAAAAGAGGCTCTACAAAAGCTCAACAAAGGGTTACAAAAGGTCAACAACAAGTATCAAAACCACATAACTCATATAAAATCATTCCAAACTATCAAAAACCATTCAATGAGCCTTTAAATATTCTCAACTTCCATCAATCATTAATCCATGCTTCATACAGAAGAAAATAGGAACAAAATAGAAGTTAAACAAAAGCTATGAGAACCTATTAGAACATCACAGAGCCTCATATTTCTACTAAAAATCATCATGAGCTTCTAAAACATAATTAATCTCATCCAAAATATTCTCAAACACTTCTAAAAAAACAAGTCACCACTCAAAATCCATCAAAAACCAACCATTCAGGCCTCAGAAACAACAAAATCAACCAAAGAACCAAGTCAATTTAGCATTCAACAAGCATGGGCATGCTTTGGATTCATAGGATATGGTTGCTTCTTGACCAACGTTGCATCAGGTGTCAAGTGCAAATTCAGCATTCAACATATCCCCACACTTAATAAGGGAGCGTCCTCGCAGCCTAAGAAAAAGGGAATGCAAGTTCATTAAAGAGCTCAACTCGATCTTCTTTAACATCTGCAACGATCCACCCAACCATGACCCTAACTTATCACCTGTATCTAAGAAAGGACACAATGAAGGAAAACACCTTTATCCATTAACACATCTTATAGACAACAACAAATCATGACAAATTCATAAAGGATATAAGAGGTTCATCAGCTTTGCATCTTAAGCTTTTCATCCACCATCACGGCTAATAGTCGAAAAGAGAGCTCTTGAACAAATCCAGTATTCAACCACCACAAACTCATCACATAGAAATTAACACAAGCACAAACACAAAACAACCATCTGAATGGCACCTCCAAAAGAGAGATATATCATTAAGAAGCATAAAAGTTACATCCAGAGGTATCAATGAAGATGATCCCTCTTGAAGGCTTGATGATAATGAAAACTATCCATGGATAAGGATTCATCTACAAAAGTTTTTGGAGGATTTTGAAAGAATTGAAGGCAGTACATCCTTTCTAGCAAGACAAGATATCTGCTAGGCAGACAAAGGGCATGAAAATATAGGACATCGAGTTGTTGGGAATCAATATTCACATTAACATTCATACATAACTTTGGAATGGCCTTTTGATCATTATATGAATGCCTATGCATATATGCTAGGTACCAAGCAAAGTGAGATATCAACCTCATTGAAGAATCTAGAGATTGTGAATATTGTTGGGAAAAATGAAGATAATTTTGGTATGCTTGACTAGCAATCATCCACTCCCTTGGAATTAATAGCCAATTAATCCACGGTCCAATAAGAGAATCAACTGAGCTCCATCCTCTTCTTTGTGGGATCTTCTGATCAAACCCTTCATACCCACTAACCAACTGAGGGGGCTGAGAAATAGAAGTGGTAGGAGATAAAAGAGGAATGGGTAAAAGAGGATGAAGAGGTAGACAAAATCATAAAATGAGAAATAAGCTAAATAAGGATTAACTGAGAATTTAGGCAAATCAGTTAAGAAAGGTGTTAACTGATAAGTAGGAAAAGTAGAAGGAATATGTATAGATGGGGAAGGACAAGACGAAGAAGGAAAAAATACTCAATCTTCAATGAAAGAACAATAGGTAAAGATCGAGATTTGAGGAGCACCTTGAGGTTGGAAAAGGAGAGGTAAAATGGTTGTTGAGTTGGATTGATAAAGGGAAAAATAAGCATCATATCAATGGACCATGTGTTGATAATAAGATAATCTAGGAACGGATGACCTAAAACAGATCAGTGATGGCAAGCGTCAAAGAAGGTTGAATCAAATGGATGGTACTTGGAAAGATAAGCTAAAAGATCCACCCTCAGTTGGTTAATGTTATGCACATGATTAGAGGCTTTATTATGTCTTTGGTTCAGGACTACATAATCCTAAGGAGAGCAATTGCACACGCACATACATCATCACACACTTTGGTAGACAAAAAACTCAGAGAGAGAGAGAGAGAGAGAGAGAGAGATTGTGTGTTGTGTGAGAGGTGAGAAAGAGAGGGAGAGACAAAGAGAATGAGCTACACACACACACACACACACACACATATATATATATATAGAGAGAGAGAGAAGGTGGTGGTGAAGGCAATGATGGCGGTGGTGGTGGTAGAGCTAGTAGGGGCGGCAGTGGTGGAAGGGGAAGTGGAGATGGGTACATCTAAGGATGTAATAAGTGAACTATGTGGAATGAGAATAGAGGGGTTGCTAAAAAAAGCTTGTGCAAAAAACTCATTTCTTCCCCTTCCTCCTATAGTCAAAGTGTGGTACGGTGGTGGATGTTGCATAGCCCTCTTCTAGTTAGAGTCTCTTATCTCACATGTGTGCATGTATATGCATGTGCTTGAGCTAGTATCAAAATGAACTTCTCAATTTGAGATTGGTATTCCAAGCCCCATCCTTTACAACCACAACCCCTATATACCAAGCTAGATCTTCATCATTTGGAATCAACAAATCACCTCGTAAATGCATATAAGACATCAACATTGTATCTGAAGTCACAGAGTCTCCAAAGACGATACGCACTACTTCTGTCAGCAAACCATAAGACTAGACTCCACTCCAACCATCCTCTAGAAGAGGTAGATCAATCATTGAAAGCTTAATATAGAAGGCCAACTTTTGTAGTTGATAGTGGATAAAAAGGGAATGATCAGGAGGAACGTACTCCTGAAATTTCTCAAATGAAGACCATAATAAGTCCATTTGGGCTGAAGCCTTTCCACTTTAGCCTGGAACAAAGGGTATAACGTGGCATGTCATTGGAGAACTACCAAGTCCGCAGGGGACAAAGAAGGAACTGGATGTACAATAGGACTCTGTGAAGAAGAATGTGACTGAACCAGTTGATCATTAAGTTGTTGAATTTGGATTCTGCTCTGTTCTAGGGTGGTATTTGCTATCTTAAGCTCCTCTATCTACACAGCTAGCAAAGCCTAAAGCTCTTGAGATTCTTTCAATAATCTATCTCTTTTCTCAATCACATTAACCACTTGGGTTTTAGTGTTAGCCAACTAAGTGTGCAAGCTAGAAATTTCCATTTTCTGAGCATCAATGATCATAGTATACTGCTCCATTTGGGTATAGATGTTGAGATAGCAAGCTCAACACGTGCAGACATTGATGATGGACCGCCTGGCTAGATGGGTCCACACATCTACACTTAGCACGTTGGTGGTCATTATGATACTCACATGGCCACTGACTTATCACTTATTAGATTTAGTTTGTTACACCTACCTACAGCTGGCAAAGACATAGCGCCAGTCGATTAGTGTAGTCAATTATGCACTGTTTGACTTAGTAGGCTACTTTCCTTTATGTTGTATCTTATCTATACTTTGTGTACATTGTATAGTGTGTGAAAGAAGAAGAAGAAACCAGCAAGAAAACGTTTTGGCCTCCATCTCTCTTCTTGTGTTCTTGAGTGAGCTTCCTCTTGTGTATACAGTGTGTGCTTGGCGCAGCAGCTCAAGCAAATTCCCCCATCACGTGATTCTTGATAGTGATTCGTCTAAAAGAAATGGTGAATAGGTCCAAGAATTTTACTCAAGTTCAGGAAGGGGATGTGGTAGATCCTCTTTAAGAGGCCGTGGTATGGGACATGCTGGCGATAACCAGCAAAACAGGTTCAATCAATAGTTTCATGAAATGCAGGTTTCTAGAGACAGAGGAAACTTTAGAGGTAGGGGGAGCTCTAGAGGAAGAGGTGGATGGCAGAACAGATGCTCTGGAAATTCTGCTATTGTTTGCCATTATTGTGGCAAAAGAGAACATATTGCACCCAATTGTTATGCTAAGAAGGATGATATTCACAATGGTAAATTGCAGCAAGGAAACTATGCATCATCTTCACGACAGAATGAAGATAAAAATGAGCGTCTGTTTATTATGCAGCATATGATGAATGCAGTTACAGGAAAGGGGACACATGATGATGTATCGTATGTCAATTAAGGTGCATCTAATCATATGACCAGTCATGTTAAATGGTTTGGAGAGGTAGGACTTACAAAACCCAGGTTATGTGCAGACGGGTGATGATTCATGCCACCCAATTTCACACATTGGAAAGGTTCCCTTGTCCTTGTATGATGGCTAAACAAAGAATCTGATAGATGTATTACATGTGTCATCAATTACAAAGAATCTAGTGTCTATTGGCCAAATGGTAGAGCAGGGGTTGCAGGTCCAATTCAATGCTAAAGGTTGTTTTGTAGAAGACTTTAATGATAAGTGCAGGTTGGTTGCAAAGGAAGTAGAGTTGGTCGAATGTTCACTTTAGATGCTAGAATTCCTGCAATGGATGTTGCTATGTATGCTAAAGGAAAAGGAGTAGTTGCAGATATTAAAATATGGCATAAATGTATTGGACATGCAAATGTGCAAAGACTAAGATTAATGCAGTGTAGAGGATTGGTTAGAGGGTTGCCTTCTTTTAGAGTTGCAGAATTGCATAAAGTCTGTGAAGCATGCCAGTTTGGTAAGCAAGCAAGACAACCCTTCTCACATAATAGAGAAGTGAGTAGAAAAATACTTGATATAGTAAATACAGATGTTTGGGGGGCTACACAGAATGTATCTCTTGGTGACAACAAATACTTTGTCACATTTATTGATGACTATTCAAGGAAGTTATGGGTATACTTCATGAAGGAAAAAAGTGATGTGTTTGAGCACTTCAAATCTTTTAAGGTAGCTATTGAAACAGAAACAAGTTTAAAAGTAAAGTGCTTGATATCAGATGGAGAGGAAGAGTACCTCTCTAATGAGTTCAGTGGCTTCTAGAGGACTCATGGGATAAAGAGGCAATTTACTTGCAACTATACCCCACAGCAAAGTGGTGTTGTAGAAAGAAAAAACAAGCATATTGCAAAAGTTGCACTGGCATTAATGGCTGAAAAGAATATGCCCAAACATTTTTTGTCTGAGGCTGTCCATACTGTTGTTTACATTATGAACAGAACTTCCACAGCTGCACTTCATGGGATGACTCCTAAAGAATGCTTTACTGGCAAGAAACCTGATGTATCGCACTTGAAGGTATTTAGCTACGTTGCATACGTTCATGTGCCAGATGAGCTACGGAAGAAGCTTGATCCAAAGGCAAGAAAATGTTTTTTTATTGGATACTCTTTAGAGCAGAAAGGGTATCGCTATTATAACCCTGTCACATGTGAGTTCAGAGTGAGCAGGGATGTTACCTTTGATGAGATGGGAAGTTGGTATACACCTGCTAGTGATGTTTTGGATGATGATAATGATCAGGACATCTATGTGTAGAAAGATAAACAAGAATCATGGAGTCTTAGTGAACCAAAAACATCATCTGGCACTACACCTACAGTGAGTCCTTGGTCTGGGAGACTAAGGAGTAGCCCACATCTTCAGGTGGATCTATAAGTGTTGCAGGAAAGGACAAAGGAAAGAAGAAAGTGCTGGATGGTAATGATGCATCTACCAGTCATTTGGGATTTGATGGAGATTCTAGTGGTTTGGAGAGTTTGGATGATGAGCCCTTACACATTCCTTTAGTCTCTTCTATTACCCATGAGTTAAGCTTTAATTTCTCAGTCTAGTGTTTGAGATCAACCACAATTAATTTTGAGAGTGGGTCTCATGGATTATAGAACATAACTAACATAGAGTGGGTCTCTTCTATAACCCATGAGACTGAGAAATTAAAGCTTACATAACTAACTTATTAGAGTTAACTCAATTGGGGTTGATCTCAAACATAAGTTAAAGTCTCTTCTATTACCCATGAGACCCACTCTATGCATGACGGTTATACTTATGGGATGTACCTTAGTGTAACATATTGATTCTTTGATAGTTCTTGGTGCCAATCGCATATTCACTCACCACTAGTTGGAGCTATTCCCTAGCAGTTGCAATTTGTCTTATATCAGTGATTGCCCCTTCTTTGGCATTGATTTCTTACTTATGTACTTCATTTTCAACATGTTGTAATTGTAGTTTACTCCATTGTTTATGTGATCAATCACCTTCGTTTGATAGTTCTTTACATTGAGCTTGTGGATAGTTCATTACTTGGTCAATACTCCTTTGTTTTTAGCCTGATTTAGTAGTGATTTAGGGTTGTTTCTAGTAATTACAACAGCCTATTTGGATAGTTTATGCACTTGTATGCCTTCATTATGGATGGTGGCTCAAATGATAGTGATATATTTAATATTGACAAGTTGGATGGCACCAACTACAGCTACTGGAAGGCCCAAATTTAGAAATTTTTAGTGCAAAAAATGTAGGTTAGGTCCTTGAAACATAAGGGTGTCAAGCCCAAACTTATTGATGCACATGTTTGGGTTAAATTAGATGAGCTACATAAGTCCACCATCATATTATCCCTCTCTAAGCATGTATTCTATAATGTTGTCTCTAATGGGCGGTCTGCATCGAAATTATGGAAAAATATTCACAATGTCTATGACAAATATAGCCCTGCTTCTCAGATGTATTGGCTAGAGCAACTCATGGACCTTCACATGAAGGAGGTCACTTCTATATCATCCTAGTTAAATGTTTTTCATTCCATTATCAATCATTTGTCTTTGTATGGGATTGAATTCAAGGGCACTCTTCTTCCCATGTTTCTCTTAGTTATGTTGCATGAATCATGGGATCCATTTCATACTACTATGAGTGTTAACATACCTACTAATGCAAGATATAGAGGGTGCACTCTTGATTGAAGAGGTTAACAAGAAGAATATCTATGCTTCCTACACCTCTCATGCTTTGACAGTTAGAGGCAATAATGGTAGGAGCAATAATGATCGCCATGGGAGAGACTCTTAGCAATCTCACTCTCAATCATGTGCAATAAGTCCCTTGCCCATAAGTCATCATTGACTTGTCATTACTGTGGGAAAACAGGGCATATTCGGCCACAATGCCATAAGATGTGCGAGGACAAGCGCAAAGAAAAGGGCAAGGATTAAGCACAGGATAAAAATGATGATCTCAACATTGTCCCTAGCAAGTCCATTGTTGAGATTGAAGAGATTAATGTTGTGCTGACTAATTTTGATGATGATTTTATACTTGCAGCTTCTTCTCTTGATACTTCACAACTAATTGATGCTTTATCAGGGTATACTCAACGTTGGTTTTGATAGATTCAGGGGCTTCCTTTCATGTGACCCCTCATAGAGAGTGATTTCACACCTATCATAGCATGATTGGATTTGTCTCTATTTGGGTAATGACCTAGCATTGAAGATAGTTGGTATTGGTAATGTCCACTTGTATTTTGGTTTAGATTGCATCTTTGCTTTTCATGATGTAAATCATGTACAAGTTCTCACGAAGAGCCTTATCTCTGCTGGTACTTTGCATGATGCAAGTTATGTTGTTTCTTTTGGTGATTCCTCATGGAAGAGTATCCATGTGAATCTTGTCATTGTACATGGTGCTAAGTCCAATACTCTCTACCCCTTGCTTGTATCTAGGTGGTCAATTGACCATATTTTGATAGTGGATGTAGTTCCACATGTATCTCTTTGGCATCATTGCCTCAGTTATATATCATTGACATGAATGAAAATGCTTACTCGTTTGCATTATATTTTTGCCCCTTGACTATAAGTGCATTAAGTCTTGTAATCATTGTTTATATGGTAGGCAAACACATAATACACATAAAAAGTCTGGTCTAACATGCATGGGTGAACCATTGGCTCTATACACATAAGGTCTGGGCATATCTTATTAAGCAAAAATCAAAAGTCTTGGCCAAATTTTAGCATTGGCTTGCTTTGGTTGAGAACCAGTCTCAGTATAGGCCAAAATACCTAAGGTAAGATAATGGGGGTGGGTATGTCTCTAAAGCCTTTGAGCAATTTTGTGATGAGAGGGATATTAAGCATCAATTGACTATTCCCTTTATTCAAATTTCATTGAAAGAATAAAGAATGAAGTGATAGTGATGGGCACCTGCCATCTATAGTGTACAGGTGTGGGGGTACTGTGTCAGTGTAGGAATACATGAGTGGCTAGACATAAGCACCTTTACCCCCAACAGTGGCAATGTTGGAGATGATGGCCAACATGTAGTGTAGCACTATTGGAGATAATGGGGCTATCATGGCATTGTGGAGATGATCGTGCATGGCACTGCAGGAGACGACCACAGCATGGTGCTGCAAACGACAAGTGGCATGGCATTACAGGACCACGATCAATATGGTAGCGATATCGATTATGATGAAGGTGGGTAGAGCATGACAACCAAACAGCCCCAAGACAAAGATGATGATGTTGATATTGATGAAGATGACAAAGATGAGGATGATGATGATGATGATGGTAAAGTAATAGTAAAATAGGAAAGTTAAGCTTTTCTAAACTAGCATTGATGTATGCTTTTTTTAAATTAAAAAGTTAAAATCAAGGGGGGGATTCATCTACTCCCCTTGGTTCAGGCACTCCGTTCCCCTATACATTCATTCCTACTTCGGGAGCACATTGCAACCAATACCAAATGCACTGGATTATGATGGCTTTGAGTCTTCTACCTTTTTGCAATCTTTCAACCATGCATATCTTGGCAAGAAATGGAAGGACACTTTCTTATATTCTTCATTTATTTCATCACTCTTGCAAGAAATTTCTCTTGCAATTCTTGTAAATAAAGCATTATGCATTTCTATTCATGATCAAACACTCTATTTAGTATTTCATGAACTCAAGCATATTCATTCTAAAATGAATATTATGTGATCGTGCATGCCATTCCTTTAATTAAAACAAAAATAATAATCGTGATTTTTAACCAAGGCAAATAACAATCCTAACATTGTGTGTGTTTTGGAGCTAGTGATCGCACACTGTGCATGCAAATGACTTCATAATTGATGTCCTTTGTCCCTACAATGGAACCAAAATGATGGGTATCACTTGCTTAACATTGGGACTTCGAACACCCTCTCGTTGATTCAAGAGGTCCAACCACTATGTTGATGACTATCTCTCACATAGTCTCTCACAAACGAATCAACATTCATTTGTAGTGAGTGCACAAATCATACCTCCATGCATAAAGAATGCTTTTACACACATGACATTCCAAGATAAACTCCTTTGGCTCTAAAACCCTCTATGGCCTTCATCACACAAGGAGAGAGCATGTATATGGCATGAAAGAGTATACAAGAAGAGATCGGGAGCTTCACTCTTAGTCCCTCACTAGACACACACACACACACACACTCTCTCTCTCTCTCTCTCTCTCTCTCTCTCTCTCTCTCTCTCTCTCTCTCTCTCTCTCTCTCTCTCTCTCTCTCTCTCTCTCTCTCTCTCTCTCTCTCTCTCTCTCTCTCTCTCTCTCTCTCTCTCGACAAAGGTAAGAAAGAAAGAGCACACACGAGAATAGCTTGTTCCATTCTTTCTCATCCTCTTCATACAAATTTTTAGGGTTAGGATTTCCCCATCCCCCCTAGGCATTCCAGCCCTCTTTTTAGCCAAGTGACTAGTCATTCCTCCTTACATGCACCTACATATATTGATTTACATGTCCCTAACTCAAGTGCTACTAATTTTTCAATACAATTTGCACATTGAGGGAGCTCAAATATAGTTACATCTTTTAATACAATGGTAAAACATAGTAATTTGTAGCAAAAAAAAGTCTGACTTTTATGCTCTCTTCTTTCATCATGTCTTCATATCTTTAACAAAGGCTCTCTAAATGTGCTCAAGAATAGCAAGGTTTGTGCAAAGTTCCTCTTCAAGGTTGGTTGGGCATCCCTTTTGAGTAATAAGTAGTAAGGGAGGGTCACCTCTCTTTTATATTGCTACCTCTTTTAGAATCAACCTTTTTCCTTAGCAAGGCAAGAGTATACTACTCTAATCAAACAATGGTGCAAGAAATTGAAATGTTGTTATAATTTTTGGAAAAGAAATGGAAATGATGGAATGAACTTTGCAAATGGAATGGATGAAATGGGATAAAAGTGAAAAGGGCTTTACCTCAAGTACATCAATGGCTCATTGAATGTACCTTTACACTTATCCTTTTAGGATTGTTTTTAGCCAATCAAGTCAAGGCAAGAGCAAATGTCATCGATCCAATGCATTCAAGTTCCTATTGGGAAGGATTAGAGGTAACTAAAATTAGTTAGAGAAGGATCTCACTAACATGGATCCTAGGCATTGGCCTTTACAATCAATTCAAACAATTTTAAGAAAGATATAAATGTTTGGATAATGTTAATCTCTCTTTTTGACAAAAATTGACTATGGATTGCATAGAGATTAAAAAGAAATTAGAGAGAAGTACCTCATTCTTTAAGCCCATTTTTTAATCCATCAAAATGATATGTCGAACTATTGATCAACTCATGATTTCTCTTCAAAGGATGCTCCAATATAACCTTAAGTATCTTTAGGATAAATAAGAGTGCTCCATTCACAAGACTAGGGATGAATATATGATTTCCCCCAAAACTCCAACTCTATGTATCAATCTTGCTCAACAGACCTTCAATATTGCTTCAATGTTGTAATCTTCAATACATGATCAGAAATGCTTGACAAAGATGACCAAGAGGAGACCATAGCCAAGAAATGAAGCCTTTACAACAAACTTTGAAGCCTTATTAAACCTCTAATTGGTTGACATTGAATCCTTCTTTCAAGAAGGATGTCCAATCTTCTCTTTCCCGATGAAAGCTTCAACAAAGCTTGCTTAAAGCAACCCTCATGTCAAGAAATAAAGTATTCATTGAAGAATATTAAGCTTCAATGAAGAATCCATGGTTACTCTGCTTTCATGGTTCATAGGGTTTGATAGGAGTGTTAGATTCTCAAATAGAGTGGAAGGATCCTTCAATGCTTGCTATGGATGGTGGTAGATCCTCAGGTTTTGAAATGAAGTATTCCTTGGAAAATCTTAAGCTTCAACAAAGAATCTGTGGTTGCACTACTTTGATATGAAGTATATTGAAGAATAAGAATCAAAGGAAAAGGGGGATGTTAGATATGCTCAATGCCCCACCCTCATAAGGTGCCACCAATGATCCATGGTGCTCTAAGTTGTAAGGCCCCCATTATAAGGAGAAGCCATGTGTGAGCATGGACATTGGGTGAGTCTTGACTTGTATGTCAAATGAGGTTTATGTGACTGGATGGCTCTACCGATACCAACTTGAGGCACAATGCATCAAGTTATAGGAGGGTGTGGAGTTATTAGGGGCCCCTATTTTGGGGTATGCGGGTAGCATCCTTGGCCCAATGGTAAAGGGAATATTCCCTAATCGACTAGGGAAGGTTCATGATATGGTCGAACATGCCGACCAAACTACCTACCTGGGCTATAAAAGGAAGACCCCTCTAGCCATCATCATTCTATCTTTTACCCAGCCAAATTTCTTCCACCTACCCTATGTTCTTTGCCTATCATCTATCTGGATCACCATCTAAGCTTCACAATGGAAACACATGGATGGATAGAGCCATCCTTATATTAGTTCGTTTGAAATGGAAGTAGTCTCTATTCTTCTCATATTTGTTGTGTGTTCTCTACTCCTTACTCAGATTCTGTCTATTGTGCCAGGTATTTTCTACAAGGGAATGCTTAAATAGATCTCCAAATGTGATTCTTGATTATGATGAAGTTGAAATAACATCAAAACTTGTTGTCCAACTAGCTTTCCTGCTTCTCAAGGTTCTATAATAGTGCTAAAATGTCAAATAGAGTGGAAGGAACCTTCAATGCTTGCTATGGATGGTGGTAGAAGTGAGGAATCACCCTAGATTGCATCTAGGATGACCATCTGATGATGAAGGCTATTAAAATTAGTGATAAACATCTCTACAAGGTAGCACAAAATGTGTTGGATACTCCTAGGCTAACTTCTACCAAAGCCTTGCTCAATGGTGCTTAATAGGAAGCTAGAGATATCAACAAACTCACAAGAGTGGCCTTTGGTGACTTAAGGTAAAGAAGAAGTGACAGGATTGATCTTCAATTATAGATCTTGGAAAGGAGTCTTGAAGAAATAAGAAGAATGCTTATACTTGAAAAGTAGTTGTGTTTTTAGTCAGAACTAATTCTTGTAGTCTTCATTTTGCTAGAAGACCTTCAAAAATGGCTTGTAACTTGGTGACGACCTACAAATTTTATAAAATCCTGCCATTTTTACGTTGTTCTCTTTCAAATAACTTAAGGTTTAGTAAAAATTAATTGTTGGAGCTCTATTAATCACGATTATATATTGTAACGAAACTATGACTAGATTGTGCCTATTATACCATGTCTATAACTTGAAATAGCCTCAAACTTGGATCAAAGCAAAACTTTAATAAAAAATGAAATAGAGGGTTGCTAATTGAAGGATTTTATTGCTCAAATCAATAAAATACATGCAATGCTCAAATAGCCATAATCATATCTCATGTTAATGTACTGCTCATGGTAAAAGGAAGCCATAGCCAAGGATAAGAAGAAAACTTACAAATAGGCTGCATCAAGCACACCTCATGCAGGGTGCCCATGGAAACATGCCTCAATGAAAGGCGGGAGGAGATTCTCAAATATTTACAATGAGATTTACAAATGATTAGGTAGCAAAGGATAGTTACATATAATGGCACATTGTTGCCTTTCATAATGATCCCTAATTTTATGTAATTACAATGGCTTTACAAAGGTTTAGTGCTAAAATTATCACAATGACTTTTGTAGAGAGAACTATGGTAAGTATGAGTTATACTTTTCTTTGAGCGAGTGTTTTCGAGCAAGCCCAAAAGTTAGAGCAAGACCTCAAAGAACACCATTTTAGGGAGAGAGAATGTTCCTGGGCAACCATTAAAAGTTTGCAATCTTAGACTCAATGATCTAACATTCACAAGATTGAGTTTATAATTTTTAATTTGGGATATGATTCATGGTTTGTCTTATGTTGGCTCAAAGAAATTAAGATACTATAGTCTAGAGTATGCGTACATAAAATTTGAACCATATGCTCTTCCCTAATAGGATACATCATGTACTTCCTTGGCTATTAGCAAGATATGTTCCTTTCATATATCTCCTTGAATCATGAATTAAAGACTCTTTTTGAGAAATTTAATATCACAATAATGTTGAATGGACTAGTTTCCCCATTGGATTTTCCAATAAATTGGTGATGACCAAGCATATTGTCAATGCCATGATGGTATTTGCAAGAATGGTCTTCTCTTCCCCAAGAGTTGTTGATGGAGCTTTATTTGGTCTTTTGGTAAGAAGGATAATTGTCATTCTATATTAATCAAGGGATCAACTCACCAATGCTAAAGTTGAGGGGCATTAGACTAGTGTTTTTGTAAAAAGAGTGTGTTTCTATATCCCACTACACAATCACACCACACACTAATATAACTGCATCATCAGCTCTCTAATATAGCAAGTCTAATCCATCCTACTTCTAGTTCTTGAACACCCACCAGATCTTGTTCAGGTCCCTCCATGCTCTAGATGCGATCGAGGCTTGTTGACAAAAAGACAAAGTGAGGAGATATATATCACATTTGTACAAAAAATAAGGCTATACATGGATTACTTTCTTGATATGATAATCGTTGATGGCCCTAGTAGCTAAACATCACAATCATCCATAGCCAAGTATAGCGCTTGATCTTGCTATGTAGTGGCATGAGGAGGTTGGTTCACTGTTCGAGCACTCTAGATGGTGGGAGCTAGCCATGAAGTACTTACCACACGAAATTGTGTGTGATGAACGACCTTAAGAGTAATGAGAATCTGAGATGGACATGGATGTCAACCCCTACATGATGTAGGTGTGGAACATGGTATTTTTCAAGTTTTGGAAGACCATCTCAAAGAGAATGCAAGGACTTGACAAATGACCATAGATGATGACATGATGTCGCATCTCTCTCTTTCTATGCATTTTTGTATGCATGTGCCCTACTTTGATGAGGATACCACCTACACATTATTTCCTTCTATAGGCTACTATGTGGATCCCAAGGGCACCGTTGTCAAAGGGGTTTTAGTCGAAAGGTTTGTTGAGAAACAGACAAATGATGTATGCTCCAAGAAGAGATGTCCTGAATCCCATATGCACAGTGAGGAGAGTGGAACAACCCGACTTCTATAAGGCATTGTACTTGACTATCACTTTCATAATGATAAATACAATATCATGATGCTTTCCTCTTTCAGTCAGTGTCATTGTTAGTCCAATATACAAGATTGTCTTTATGAGTCCAAGCTTCCATCTTGGAAGCTAATTCACTTGTGTAATAGTTGTCTACTCATTGTCCATGTCAACATGAATTTAGTCTTCATCTTCCAACCTCCTTAGCTCCTACCATGCTCTAGATCCAACATTTTAACATGGTATCACAGCTCAGCTGAGGATGGTCATCTCCTTACTCTACTTCTCTAGCTCCCTTTCACTTTTTCCTAGCTTGGTATCAACTCAAGTCTTCATTTCCTTCTCCATCTTCACCTTCACCTTCACTAGAGCTTTCATGGCTGCCATGGATAGCAGTACCATGTCTGCTTGCAGAACCTATATCTCTCCCCACAATCAATATCTCCACACAATTTCTTCTAGAGATCTTTCCCTCTACTCAGGCTACACCATCCTATCACTTCACATGTCGACATTGCGTACTGCAGAAGTCGACATTGTAGAAATTATTCCTCACTGTCCTAAACTATGCCCTTGCTATTGTACGGTTGCCATCATCTCCACGCTATACGATCTATGGTGGCACCATAGGGCTTTGGTAGCTCCCTGAGTGGGCTAACCTCACCCAAGAGGGTTCCCCAAAATACTCTCTCTCTTGATCATAATCTGAGAATCCCTAACTATCATCTCTATGGGCAGCCATAGCCATTGACCTTCATGGTCATAAAACCTTTCATTTTCTTACTCTTCTCAGTCCACTGAAGACTCTATCACTCTGGTTCTTAATGAGCACTTAATTTTCAACAAAGCATCATACTAAATCAGCAAGAAAGAGGAAGATAAAGCATCAACATCTGACATTGAGCTCCAAGATAGTATTTTTTTAATACTCATGCAGTGTTGTTAAACGCTAATCATCTTGTGTCTCTTGACACATTGAAGTACAACTCTTTTGCTGGCTAATTTGTTGTTGATCAAAAATGGCAGAGCTCGAACAAATAGTAAAGTTCAATGGAGAAGGCTTCCATGCCTAGAAGGAAAAGACCATGTACCACCTCATGAAGAAAGACCTTTGGGATCTCTTTGAAGATGATGAAGGTGATGCAGATGGTGGGAAAGAAGATTCAAAAAGCGGGATTCTTGCAGTAGCTCCACTAAAAACCAAAGAATGGAAGAAAATGAATAACAAGGCACTAAGCATCATTGCCTAGGGACCAAGTGATGATGTGCTACATCATATCTCTTGCATAAGAGATACTAGAACTACTTGGGAGGAACTTGACATGATCTTTGGTACCCAAGCAAATAATTCAAAGGTAAAATTACTCATACAATTTTTATAAACTAGATATAAAAGATAGTACTTCCATGACCATACACATTAACAAGTTCAAGAGCCTAAAAACCTAGCTTGCAACTCTTAAGAAGAATATTGATGAAAATGAAGCAATAGTCGTACTGCTTGTAAGTGTAAATAAGGATCCACATGAGAATCTTGTGTCCACCCTAAGTAATGTCCCAAGTCTCTGACTTAAAGATATTGAGCACTCACTACTTGATGGAGAAAGCAAAGTTAAAAGCAAGGATGCAAAGGAACACACCACCAACAACAGTCTCTTGTACATCAAGGGCACTTATGGAGCAAGAGGCCGTGGTCGAGGACTCAACACCAACAACAAAAAGGATCGGATTATATGTCATTACTGCGGCAAGACTGGCCATATAACCAATGAATGTTTCCATAAGAAAAGAGCACAACAGATGCAGAATGATCACTGCTAGAACCAATTCATGAATGAAGAAAAAGAAGAAGAAGAAGAAGTTGCTTCCACTACCATCAACAACTCTAATAGATTGTTCTAAAGAATTTTCATTGTATATTTCATATGTTTTTCCTATAGTGGATCTCTATATTTCCCTTAGTGGATTTGCTTTATAAAAACCCTTGCCAAAGATGTAAAGTTTCAAGCTTTAACTTGACTTGGCTACCTATGAGCTAGTCTCCCAAGCCATGTCACCATGTAGGGGGGGCAAAAGCCAGCAAGTGTAGGAACTCATCATTTGAGGGGGGGTGTTGAAAAATAGAGTAATGTATGCTCTAGAAAGATATGTCCTGAATCCCATATGCATAGTGAGGAGAGCGGAACGACCCAACTTCTATAAAGCATTGTACTTGACTATCACTTTCATAATGATGAATACAATATCATGATGCTTTCATCTTCAGTTAGTGTCATTGTCAATCCAATACACAAGATTGTCTTTATTAGTCCAAGCTTTCATCTTGGAACCTAATTCACTCGTATAACAGTTGTCTACTCATTGTCCATGTCAACATGAATTTAGTCTTCATCTTCCAACCTCCATAGCTCCTGCCATGCTCTAGATTATTTGACATTTTAACAAGGTCATATCCACCGAGGATCAAAGAGAGAATAAAGTAGAGAATAGGATATAGAAGAGAAGAAAAAGAATAGACAAGAGGTACACAAGATTAAGACAAATCTCAATGAATCAAAGCACTATGTATTGATAGAACTTGAGAAGATGAACAAAATCCTTGTCTAGGACTACTCCAAAGCAATCTCCAAGCATTAGATCTCCTAGAGCTCTGTGGTAGACCAAAAATGTGCACCAAACATTAGCTTCCTCTTTGCTACTCTCAGACCACAAATCTGATGGCTCCCTTGGCTCAGAAAGGGGGTAAAACTCTAGGACACCTAATTAGAATTCTCCCAGATTGCTCCTTCTTCTTCTTTCCCACTCGAAGTGTTATTTCCTACCTATCGACTGCGATATCGCGTCGCACGATTTCGTAAATTCTTCTTTCTTTATGAGCTTTTCCAAAACCAGCTAAAAAGTAACTTGCTTTTTGCATGTCACTCTATTCTAGAATTTTTCTACACCTTTTTTGGATATTTACAAGAAATAATATCCAAAATATAAAAACATATGCTAAAATTATCCAAAAATCCTACATTCTTTAACCATCCATACTATGGACACTAATAGTAATGACTAA
Source organism: Lygodium microphyllum (assembly GCF_053477565.2). Taxonomy (NCBI): domain Eukaryota; kingdom Viridiplantae; phylum Streptophyta; class Polypodiopsida; order Schizaeales; family Lygodiaceae; genus Lygodium; species Lygodium microphyllum. The sequence goes on from NC_141139.1 coordinate 79,483,489, forward strand.
TATGGCATTGACTCTCTAGATGAATAAGAAAGCCGAATGATGATACACTCCAAGTTTTTCACATTGTGTTCACGTAGTGGCACGATATCCACCCCCTTTGAACCTCCACATCCTCCGGTAGGTGCCAATGATGTATCACCTAGGTCAAATACCCATAGCATCAACTTATCACTTATCATGCACATAAGAAGGCATTCTCCTAGATCATAGATCAAAATACTCAGTATCTTTATAACTCTTGAACCATACCTAGTACCCCTCTAGGGTCATAAGGCCTTGGGTGCACATCATATATTAGAGGTTGTTGAATCTCCACATACTGGCTATCAATGCATCCATCAACAAATACATAGCAACATGCCTACTCTTTCAAAGTCCAATGCATGGAAATCTACTTATACTGACAATTATGTACCACATCAAACATAAACTAAGTCTTACTTATATCCAACACATGTTGACCATCACCAAAAATAGTGAAGCAGCCCATATCTTGAAGCATCTTTGAATTGCCTATCAAGGCCTTTGACAAAGCATCTGAAACATTCTCCATTTTTGGAGCATCACATCTAACATTCTCTAAAGGCATATCCTCAAGCTCATGAACTATCTCAGAAATGATAATCGTATCCTACAAATCATGTGCATCCAACACTTCACTAATCTCCCACCACAAGATCTTCCAAGGGATCCATGGTGGTGGTTGACTCAATATTAGACTACAGCTTATATCCTAGCTCCTTGCCCTCTTGCTTGCTATCTTGTTTCTACTTCTGCCCAACCTCTTCCATAACATGCTCGGGAGGTAGCTGATTTGTAACTTTAGGCGCATCCGCACTTCTTCTTGCTACTCTATTAGATATCCCTGCATTATCTTCGTCTCTTTTCTATTTCTCTTCCACATTTACAACCGTGTTTTGCACCTTTGCTAAATATGCATCTACTAGTGATTCCCAGCTAGTTATGTCATGAATGTCTTGCCCCGCATGAGACATCTCATTATTAATAACTTTCCTCTTTTCACCTGCATGCAAATCATGTGTCCATATTGTAGCCTTCGAACCAACCATCACTTGTCTAGGCATTCTATCCAAATGTAGACCAAAAGTAGAAGCATGTATAACCACATAAGCATTTTGGATAGCCAAGTCTTCCAACAACTTGTCCACACCTCCTTTTACAAAAGTCAAAGCAAGAGTCAATCCCGTTTCTTATGCATGGATCTTGCCATGTTTCCAAAAGATGAGATGTCATGCCAAGGCCTCTTGATAAGCAGCACAATCCTTCCTTTCATAATGTAAACTATCACACCACATACATCTTTTCCGTAGTTTAGGGGTTGTTGCCCATCCCCTTTCCTCTTGTCCTTTCTCATCCAATTTTGCAACCCTCAACCGAAGATTCCACATACCTTTGACCAATTCATCTAATATATCTTCCCTAATAGTGGAAACAATAGGTAAAGCCATAATATTAGCCACATAAGTGGGTGACTTACTGGATACATCAACTATTTTTCCCGTAGCAATGGATAAGCTAGATACATGCAATCTTTCTCTTCTTCTATGCTTTTTCACCAATGCAATAATAGCTTCCTTAACATGCCTCCACTCTATTTTAAGCCCTGACTCTATAGTTTGATCCTCTAACAAATCATCAAGCTTCTCTTGAAGCTCAAGATCTATTGCTTGTAGAAACAATTCAAATTTCTGACTTACAAGAGCTTGCTGTTCTGCAAGATAGAACTTTCAAATTATCTTAATAACTTTGTAACCACAAGACCCTTTTTGGGTTGTAGAACCCACTCCTAGAAAGTATTATGGTGTCGTGCCGCTACGCGCACACCGTGTAAAAAAATCTAGAGTGTGGCTTTCTTCTTGATTTAGAGAGCCAATGCCATTTTAGACATTAGTGTTAGTGTCCATGGTTTAAAATAATTAGATTTTTTGACAAGTTTTAGCCAATTTTTGATATTTTAGATATTATCTCTTGTAAAAATCCATAAAAATGTAGACAACTTCTAGATTAGGATGACATGTAAAAGAAAGCATGTAGCTTTCAGCCAATTTGAGAGGATTTTATGTAAAAAGAGAGATTGACGAAATCGCACGACGCACGATCGTTGTTTTCAGGCAGTGAATAACACTCTGAAGGGGGAGATGAAGAAGGAGTGATCTGGCAAAATTCTAGCCAAGTGCGCTAGTATTTTACCCCCCTTTCAGAGCCAATGGACGCATCAGATTGGCAATCTAAGCAGCATAGAGGGAGGTATTATTTTATGCATGTTTTTGTCTATTAGAGTTTTATCTTCTCATAATGCTGAAATAAACTAATAAGCTTCATCTTGGTTAGTATTCTTCTACATTTTCTAATTCTTTTTGGAAGTATTCTTCTACGTCTTTAATTTTTTTGAACCCATTCTCTTTCGTCTACTCCTCTCCCTGAATCTACATTCACCCTATTGTCTCTTACCCCTATGGCGGACTCTCGCACTAACACCGTGTTAGGGGAAGTTTATGCTATCATCACAGGTGAATTCCGGAAGATATTTGGGCTGATTTGGGGTTGATATCTTCAGCCATATTCAAAGAATTAGCTATAACATTTTTATTTTAATTCATTTCTTACTCTACATAAGACATCTTGTCAAAATATGCAAGTATTATGTGTCCCTGTGGCAGGGCAATGTTTGTAGACCATTCATAGATGCTTTGAGTTGAATTAAGAGGGGGTTTTTCTCTTATTTCTTGGTTGTGGTAACTTATCCTTATCAGGAACTCAATTTGAAGCTCTATTGAAGCAAGTCTCTTTGCCCTAAAAGCCTTGTAATTGACTCATAAGCTTTTGTCCCTAGCAGTCTACATTGAATGTAATCATGCAAAGTTGATTCATACTATGGCATCATGCATGAATGATGGGATGCAAAGTTATTTATGATACATGACATCATATTGTACTTGATTTTATAACTGGTGATTGCCATTATAGTCAAGAAAACAAGCTTGATTTGAGTTAGAACTTATGAGATAATACTCTTGTGATCTTTGCTAAGAACATGTAGTTGGAAGCTCTATCAACATCTTCAAGAACTTGGCTTGAAACCTTCAACCCTTCTCTTATCTCTACCATCTCTAGAGTCTAAGTTCTTGAACCCCCATACATTCTTCTCTCTCAAACCCTTGTGATTGACCGTGAAGTACCTCTTGAACATTTAAACATTCACTGTAATATACTTATCTCTTGGAGACACATCTCTATCTATGTTGTCCAGTTTTCTTGCCAAACCCTTGTGGTGACCTTCAATCCTACGCGCTGCGACAACGGGTAATCAAACTGATGTCTTCAATGTAAAATTATTCCGTGAGTGTCTTCTTGAAAGCTACCTGGTGAGTATCTTGCATGTACAATTCAGTAACTCGGGCTTTCAATTCATGTACAGTGACCCGTATAAAATATTGGCTCCATGCAACTTGAGCCACCCCAAAGAACTCCATCTTTTGAGCATAGGTATACAAACATGCAAATACATTCTTGCCATTAAATAACTTCATCTCATGGTCTACTACTTGCAAAACATTCATCACAATAGTTTCTCTTTGAGCAGAAGCTTGCATCACATATTGTTGTTGTTATACCTACGTAAGCATGTTCATATTCTACACTAATTGCTACAAAACATTATTAGAAATTGTGCTTGAAGGCTCTCCCATCTTGTCTTTCCTTCTGACGACCTTTCCATCGGGTGTTTAGCAATGTCGGAGGGGTTTTAGTCGAAAGGTGGTATCCACCAGGAATTAGAGAGAGAAGGAACTAGAGAATAGGAGGTAGAAGAGAAGAAAATGAATAGCCAAGAGGTACACAAGATTAAGACAAAGCTCGATGAATCAAAGCATTATGTTTTGATAGAACCTGAGAAGATGAACAAAATCCTTGTCTAGGACTACTCAAAAGCTATCTCGAAGCATTAGATCTCCTAGAGCTCCGTGGTGGACCAAAAACGTGCACCAAACATTAGCTACTTCTCTATTGCTCTCAGACCACAAATTTGATGACTCTGTCAGCTCCTAAAGGGGGGGTAAAACCCCAGGACTCTTGCTTAGAATTCTCCCAGATCACTCCTCCTTCTTCTTTCCCACTTGAAGTGTTGTTTGCTACCTATCAACTGCGATATTCCATTGCACGATTTCATAAGTTCTTCTTTTTTAATGCTTTCCAAAACTAGCTAAAAAGCAACTTGCTTCTTGCATGTCACTCTATTCTAGAAGTTTTCTACATCTTTTTGGATATTTACAAGAAATAATATCAAAAATATGCTAAAATTATCCAAAAATCTTACATTTTTAAACCATCCATACTATGGACACTAACACTAATGACTAATATAGCATTGACTCTCTAGATTAAAATATAGCATATATATGTGTGTGTATGTAGTATATATATATATATATATATATATATATATATATATATATATATATATATATATATATATATGTATATATGCATGTTTGTATATAGAATGGAATTTCCACATCAATGTTGGTGACATGTTCCTTGTGCTAAAATGGCCTACTCATCCATTAATATCAGCACAACATTGCAAGGCTATGACACTTAGAGAGTGCTCTCTTATCAACCCTAATGCCACATTGCAAGGCTAGGACACTTGGAGAGCACTGGCTTATATATGGCAATTAATGGTCGACACATCCCTTGTACATTTATTCCTCTCATGTCTTCCTAACCTATTGCTTGATGTAGAACATCACTGTGACATGCAAGCATATGGCATTGTGAATGCTACTAAAGAGACAAAACTTAATTATCATTCTCATGCATGACACCAATTCCATGAAATTTACAATTTCTCATTTTCACAAAATGCCCTCATTCATATTTGCCCTAGCAAAGTTGCCTATCTTGGGAAAAGATACTTGGAGAAGTGCGAGGATATATTTGGATAGAGACTTAGTTTTTGCATGGGGGGCTAAAGATGTGGATCCTCACATTGTGTACTTGTAGACCAATACAATGCTTTATCACTACATTAATTTGGAATAGCCCTAGTACGTGCTCTTATCATATATCTCCTTTTCTCTCAATTACTTCTATGATAAAATGTTAAAAAAGAGGGGTATTTTCCAAAGGACCTTGATAATATTTATTACCATGTACTCTTTGTCCCTCGAGATTACTTCTACACTAACTCGTAAACAAAAGGTGGATGTGCTAATATCAACGCACCATATGTTGCACACACAATCTCACAAAACATTGCAAACTTTTTTGATACAAGAAAAATATATCATCTAGGTAAAAAAACAATGTGGATTGATTCTATACGGAGAAATACTATATTATTAAAGATAAACTCTTCAATGTTTTGCATCGTTTAGATAGATATTATTAAAGATAAAGTCTTTAGTATTTTGCACCATTTAGATAGATATTTTTTCCCAATGTTGCTTGAATTTTTGGGTGAGCTAAAAAAACTTGCTCAGTGTGAATGGTTTTTCTCTTAAGTTTAAGCATTTAGCAAGGCCTTTGGTATAGGTGGGCTGAAAAGATTATGTTCACATATCATTTGGAAGTGTAGCTACTACAAAGAAGTCATTGTTAGCTAATAAATGTGGAGCTCATTCCATAAATAGGTTTTTTGCATTGAATATTGTATGCTCTTTTCGCCCAAAGTGATATAAGCTTATACAAAGTCTATCGCATTGATTGTATAGGCCTTTATGAAGTATCCATTTAGAGTTGATGAGCAGGTGGAAGCAAATAAATCTTCTACAACTTGTTGACTGCTACTAAAGGAGTTGGAAGATGACAAGGATTTAGAGGAGTATCTATGGAAAATGATCTAGATGCAGCTCACTTTAAAACCAAAATCGTTATTAAAGAAAGACATATAGATGTAGTTGAAATATATGACTTCCCTTGTAGCTTTATTGTGCCTTCTCTATTGAGGTTTTCTATTAAAGACAAGGAGTATCTACTATTGTTAGATATTCAAAGGCTCTTTAATTTGAGAGAGGATTATTGTGTAGAAGTTATTGCATAGGCCTCTACTGATGTTGATGTCATAGTTGATGTTGAAAATAATTCAAAGGAAGAACTACTTAAATTGGATATCCAAATATCAGATGACACATTTATTTATTTCAAGCAAACAAAAGAGCAAGAGAAATGGTTGTTGATTAACTCACGATGAATTTGAGGAACTTCAAGAGAGGCTTGGAAATTCCAATTTTGGAAGAGAAGAATCTAAGTATGTTAAGGAACTTGACACCAAGGAGACATCAATCAACTTATGGAATGCAAGTAGACTTGAGGATGATGAAAATCAAAAGGTAATATCATATTTAGTTTTTGTGAAAATACATTGACAATTTGTATCTTTCTTTCCCTTACATATGGAATCTTCATTTTCCTTAAATATTTTGTTTTTCCAATTAGAGATTGTAGAACAAGATAACTTATTAGGAAGAGATAGAGGGTTCTCTTAAGGACATGGCACTTGGGCATTGCTTGGCCAAGATTGATTCTCATATTCTACTTGTCTTTCATAGCACTTTGTCAAAGGAAACATCATGGCTTATACTTTCTAAGTAGGCTTCTTGACTACTTAGAGTTACAATATAACTTTTAGAAAGTAGTGTTTTTGGAAAAGACAACTACCATTAGAAATTTTGAATATGGTCCTAGCTACTCCACCTCCAAAGCTAGACACTTCTTGGCAATCTCATCTTATGTGTAACAAACCGCCTTGACAACACAAAATGTACGCACAAAAAATTTAAGAAATCTCCCATGGCAATTTTCTTCATCGTATACACGAGCAAAATCGTTGATCCTTGCATGAACTCCACCCCCTCTCCCACTAGCCAAAGGACTTAAGCCTTAAAAATACCGAATCGGTGGGGATGAGTTATCCATGTGAACTCCTCCTTAGGTATAACGTAAACACATGCATGCATATTTCATAAATAAAGATATAATTTATGCTTATGAACTCACTCTTGATGTACAATTGTGCATTTACTTAAAAGCACACGAACACGTGCAAAAAGAATAGTTTTTGCAAACACGGGCTAATTATTTTCAATAGTGTATGTGCATTATTCCTTATCATGAAAACTCCACCTTAATCGTCGACAAAACACGTAAGAAATTATGCATGCATGAAAAGAAAAAATGGGAAAAAAAGAAAAATCATCTAGTTAGTCTAATTCTAACTAAAAGCCAAAGAGTAGTTAACCAAAAGAGAGAAAGAGTTCAATTGTAAGTAGGACTTTACAAGAGAATAACACATGGTGAGAGAGAGATAAGCAAGGATTAGAAATAGTGTGTACTTTTCCTCCCATCTCTTGCCACATAAGTACTCATTCTCCTATTTTTCCAACTATCATATAAATTTTTTTAGAAAAATCCTAGTACTTTTTAACCTCCACAAGACACCTCATTTCTCATATCCTAATTATTCATGAAAAATTCAAAAACAATATTTTTTTAATTAATTGAAATTTACTAAGTTGCCACACCAGTACTCCAAATTTTTCACATTTTTTTAAATTATATTTTTAGCCATTTCCAATCTCATCATGACACCTCATATCCTCTTTCTAATTTTCTCTTAAAATAAAAAAGCGAGATTTTTTTGAAAAATCTCAAACTGCCACCTCACTAGAAATATCTTACACATGGTATTTTCATGTTAAAAAGAATTTAAGAAATTTTAACGAGCTAACACCCACTTAATCAACCCATCACCCATCATTTTCATGGTGCCACCATGTGACACCTCAGATGCTGCTTATATAGGTAGCATCCCACACTCCCCCTCCTATAAATAAGACCCCTTCCCTCCATTGTGAGAGCATGAGTGTAAAGCTAAATAGACTCTCTTGTGAAGAAGGGCGATCAAAGAAGCAACGATGACACCCTTACACTGTCAAAAACTTCTCTTAATTTTCTTCTTTCTCTAAAATTCAAAAATATCCTCATCATGCTACCAAGAAGACAAGGTGTGGCATGACTTAATGCAAGGCCGGCTACGAATAATCCTAGCCAAAACCAAGTTCTAAAATAAATTAAGAATTAGTAATAATTATAGTTAAAGTTAGATTAGATTCTAGTCATCAGAAATAATTAGAAAATTAGTTGTATATATACATGGGATAATAAAGTTAAATTTTAAAAAAAGAATGATTGTTATGCTCTAGAAAAATCCTAACGTGGAATGTTATACTAAAAAATAACAAGCATGCTTGAAAATTTTCTAACTTGGAATGTTATGCTAACTATTATGCTCTAGGAAATTTTATATAAAATGTTAAGTAAAAAATCTTGTTTAGCATCATATCTAGTTTAAGGTTTATCCAAGGTAATCTATTAGAAAACTAACATTATTAGAATTAGTATTAAAGAAACATATATATAATATTATAATTCTTTCCATGATTGAGCTAACCATAAATTTTAGTATCACACTTATAAGAATGACATTAGTGGAATCCTTAAAAATATTAAATATTAACTAAAGATAAATTAGTTAAGTCCATCTCTAAAAGCTAAGTATAGTTATAGTAATAATGATTTAGATGCATCATTGAAATTTGAGTTATTCTCTTGACTAAAAATTAACGGTTTTAATGAATATTTAAACATATTTGACTTATTTCTATGATAATGATAATTGTTAATATAATTGAAGACTCCTTTAAATAAGAATAATGTATGTCAATTTGGCCATGGAAAGACTTTCGTAATTATAAACTATCCTAGACTACATACGAAATATAGATTATTACTTAGAAATGAATTTCTTAACTCTTGGGTGATAAAACAGATAAATATAGAAGTATAGGAAATGGTTGATTTAGTAAACTTAGAAAAAAATATCATAGGGAAAGAAGGTAATCAAAGAAATAAAAGAATTGGTTGCCATAAATTTAAAAAATTAGAAAATTGGCAAAACAAATCAAGCAAAGTCTTCCCGTAGAAAATTCAATAGCTGCAAAAAGGAAAAAGCAGGGAATGAAAATCTTTAGAAATTATTAACTGTCAAAATCAAAGTCATTGAAAAATCTTTTCGATAAAGTTATAACCAACTTTATAAATTACTATCTTTAGTAGCATTAATTGCTCAAGAAATATTGATTGCAAAGGACTCGACAATTGATGGTTTCTGATTTTCGAAACCTGGATGTGATTGCAATTTCTTCACTAATTGAAGGAAATATTATTGCCCAGATTAAGGGCAATTTTAGTAGTTGACTTTCCCCTGGGGTCAGTCGAACGAGCCGAATATATTTTTTAGTCTGCCTAGAGCGTCTAACCAGTGCCTAGGACGACAAACGGTCCAATACGGAAGGTTCCCTCCTATGGCGACTCATAACCATGAGGAGCTCTGGTCAAAACTTATTCTTAGAATATATAGTCGGAGATGAAACCCATACTGTTATCAATGCGGTTTTGCATTGGAGCCTGGAGATGCAGACTGAAAATGCTTCTCTGGTTTTTAAGGGCGGATGCACTTCTGGTTTTGAGGGTGGAATTGAAAATATATAAATATGCTTTTATCCAATGTTTTGAAAGGACTGGTTTCATTGTTTTCGTATCATGAATTAACGAAGGCGTGAAACAAACCCTGTGCTAAAATGGTAATTAATGAAGCTGTTTTTATGTGTTTAACAATGTGGTAGTATGCTTTGTTTAGATAACTAAAGAAAACATCGTTTAAAGGGAAGTGGACGAGCGACCTTTCTTGACTAAAGGCATCCGATGGCTGGGTGAACCCGATGAGTTGGGTGCTTTCCTGAAAGGAAAAAATAAGATAAGAGCCAACACGATGACTTACCCTAGGGTCAGAGTCTTAGAACTCGAGCTGATCATTATTTTAGGGGAAAGGTGCAGCAGTTGTGCTAGAACACGTCAGGGTTTCACGAACCTGATCCTGTTACTAGAAAAAAGTATTGTACTCCATAAACCAGGGCTAATGGTGCGTAAACCGGATGCCGTATGCTCGCATAGTGAATGCCGGAAGGTCTCCAAGAACAAAAGAACTCTACTTTTTGCACAAAAGTCAAGGTAAAAAGCATGCACGATATGAACAAGAGACCAATTGGGTGCAATCTCCCCCCATGCCTTGTGTGAGCGCTCCACAAAGCATGTATTTTTTGTATTAATCATCTTCAAGCTCAAATAATAGCCAAAATTACAAACTAGCACGCTTTTGGCTTTTGAGTTTGCTTTAGCACAAAATAGAAATAAAGCTAATGGACGGGCACCCAAAGAGTCAGGCGTACCCAGTACAATGTCCAAATACAAATATCATAATCGTGCGCCCATGCGCATACAAAATAATAAATAAATATCCAATGCCTCAATAAATAGGCGCGATAAAATATAGGCGCCATGTCTAAGGTATGCGCCCATCAAAATATAAGTGATAACTCGAATACACGCTATCCTCCAATGCTTTCCTCCGCCACTGCTGCTATCTCTACACATCAACTGAAGTATTCACAATCGTTAGTAAAATAATACAATTAAACCGACAAAAGTGAATACCTAGTAGTCTTCAGCTACATAAATAAATCAACTGGTTAGAAATCAATCCTAACCTTAATTTATTACGAGTGCGCACTCTAAACTCATAAATGTTTATTAATTTAATATGTATTTTACGGAATCACCCGCTATGGAATCACCCATGTACACACTAAATTAATGAAACGCCCGAAAAGGATAGGCGTCCCCATCAACTTCTCGCACAAAGAATCCACTTTGTGTATGAGCGGGGTCAACAAAGTTTACGGAATCCACCGTAAAACCTCACGGAATCCACCGTGGTACGAAATCCACCGTGAAATATACCTCCTGGCATCATACCCCCGGGGTGGGATAGCAATTGACCTCAATTGCTATTAGCTCAATGTGGAGCTAACAAAGTAGGGAAAGCATTTAAGTCTCTAGCGTGCATCCATTGGGCTTCCTCTACATGATGGTTTTTAAATTTGACTAAATATCTAGAATATCTTCGACCAGTTCTAGTGGTCATAAAGTCAATATCTAGAATAGCTTCAGGTTCAAGTATTTCAGTCTCTTCATCTAACAAAGGTGGGTTTTCGTAAACATGGTGTACAGGTAATTGGTCTCTAAAGGGTCGTAATAAACTAATGTGAAATGTGTTGTGAATTTTCCAGTGAAGTGGTAATTCTAACTTGAATGCATTGTCATTGATTTTGTGAATGATCTTAAACGGTCCATAGTATCTAGGTGCTAATTTCACAACTGGGTGTTTATCTACACTTTGTAATCTACGTTTTTCTATTCTCAACCAAACATAGACATCAACTTTGAAATTCATTGCTTGTCTTTTCTTATTGGCTTGTTTGGTATATGATTGCTGGGCTTTGGCAATCATGTCTTTAACCTCATCAAAAATAGTAACGTGCATAGTAGCTATATCATCAGCACTCTGAATTCTATTTGATAATGATGCAACAGGTGTAGACAATCTATAACCATAAATCACTTCAAACGGTGCTTTCTTTGTAGATGTGTGTGGTGTATTGTTATATACAAACTGTAGTAAATGCAAATGTGTGTCCCATGTCTGTGGTTTAGAAATAGTGTAAGCACGTAAAAGATCTAGAATAGTACTATTAGTGGCTTCTGTTTGTCCATTAGTTTCAGGATGAAATGCAGATGAGAAATCAATTTTTGTTCCTAGGTTAGCAAACAAAGTAATCTAAAAGTTGTTACAAAATCTAGAATCACGATCAGAAATAATAACTTTTGGTAATCCATGATTAGTGAAAACAGTTTTCAAAAACAATTGTGTTGCCTGAGATGCTGTTAAAGTTTTCTTACATGGAATGAAATATGCTTGTTTACTAAACCTGTCTACTACAGTGCAAATCATGTCATGGTTAGCTTTAGTATTAGGTAAACCAATAATAAAATCCATAGAAATCTGTTCCCATGGTCTTGATGGAATAGATAAAGGCATAAGTAATCCATATTGTTTACCATGATGTCTCTTAACTCTTTGACAAATCAGACATTCAGAAACAAAGTTAGATACATCAGTGTCCATATGTGGCCAATAAAAATCTTCAGTCAATGTACGCAAAGTAGATATGATACTTCTATGACCTTGATATGGAGGACAATGAATCTCATTCAAAACAAAAGATCTAAATGGAACTGTAACACATAATCTCTTTGCATAAAACATGAATCTATCATTATAAGACAATGAATCAATAGGAATCCAGTTATTTCCAACTAATTTATTCCAATCAGCAAAGTAATGTCCTGATGATAAGTATCTTTCATAGGAGTTAGAGAATCAAATGATATAACAGAGATATTATGAATGGTGGGTCTTCTACTTAATGCATCGGCCACTACATTTTCTTTACCTGGTTGATATTGAATAATGGGATGAAAACTCTGAATAAAGGCTGCCCATTTGATATGTCGGTCAGATATTTGAGGTTGACTAAATAAATGTCTAATACTTTGTTTGATCAGTCTTAATCATAAACTCAGAACCCATTAAGTAATGTTTCCATTGTCTTAAAGCTTGTACCACAGCTAATAATTCTTTATCATATGTGGAATATTTAAGTTCGGAGGGTTTCAGTTTACAACTAGAATAGGCTATGGGATGATTATCTTGCATAAGTACGGCTCCTATCCCAGATCCACTAGCATCAGTAACTACTAAAAAGAATGGTCTATTAAAATCAGGTAGTTGTAATACAGGAGCATGGGTTAATGCATGTTTCAATAAATCAAAGGATTTCTGTTGATTATCAGACCAATGATAAACAATACCTTTCTTTAAAAGTTTAGTCAAAGGCAAAGCAAGTAATGAAAAATTTCACACAAATTTCCTGTAAAAACTAGCAAGACCTAGAAAAGATCGTAACTCATGCACATTTTTAGGTATAGGCCAGTTCAATATTGCTTCTATTTTCTTAGGGTCAACTTTAATACCATCTGATGATACAATATGACCTAAATATTCAATTTCTGTTTTAAAGAACTCACTCTTTTTCGGATTAGCATACAATTGATTATCTTTCAACAACTTGAAAACCAAGGACAGATGTTCATAATGTTCTTTCTCATTTTTACTAAACACCAAGATATCATCAAAGAATACAATAACACAACGCTGATATTTCAAAAATATATGATTCATCATTCTACTAAATGTAGCAGGTGCATTACTCAATCCAAAAGGTATCACTAAAAATTTGTAATGACCAAATTGTATTCTAAATGCAGTCTTGAATATGTTAGACTTATCTAATCTCACCTATGATAACCAGATTTAAGATCTATTTTATTAAATATGGCAGAACCTTGCAGTTTATCCATAAGGTCATCGACTCTAAGAATTGGATATCTATTCTTTACAGTAATCTTATTTAAAGCACGATAGTCAATACACATACAATAAGTATTATTCTTCTTCTTTACCAACAAAACAGGTGCACCAAATGGAGAACTACTAGGTCTAATCAATCCTCTATTTAGTAATTCCTCAACTTGATTTTGAATTTCTTTTTGCTCTATCTGGTTATGCCTATATGGTGCTTTACAAGGAGGTTGTGTACCAAGAATCAAATCTATTTTGTGGTCTTCAGGACGTGAAGGAGGTAAACCAGGTGGTAGAACTTCTGCAAAACAGTCTTTAAATTGTGCAAGAAATTCTTTATGCCTAGGGTGCATATGTTTTTCTTTAGCCTGCAGTTCATTCACCCAAATTAGATAAGATTTGCTACTTTTGCGTAATGCACGTTTAGCTTGAGTATGAGAAAGCAGTGGAAAAGCATTAGATGCATGCATACCATACAATGTAATATGTTTTCCTTGAAAATGAATTTTAATTGAATGCGTGGAATAATCTATATCAGGATTATGCTGATGACGCCAAGGCATACCTAGAATAATATCACTGGATTGTAATGGTACAACTAGAAAATTCCTTCTTTCAATATATTCACCAATTTGAATTTCTAAATCATGCACCTCTTGTGTTCCATTATACCTTGTGCCTAAGAATGGTGCTTTAATGCGATAATGCATAGGAACAGTTTGTAATTTCAATTCTTTCACTAACGTTGCAGAAATAAAATCATGAGTACTACCATCATCATGCAAAATAATCTTTTCTTTTCCATGCACTAAACATTTCATTGTCAATAAAGAATGTGGAGTTAGCATACCTGGTAAAGTATCCGAAGGAGTAGTAATGTCGTCTTCATCTTCCGTAAAGTCAGGCATTTCTTCATCTTCCATTGCTCCAAGATAGTTGATATGGACAGGTGGCTTCTTCGATTGGCAATTGGCTGCTAGATGTCCAGGTTGGTGGCATTTGTAACACACTATAGGTTTGGCTTTAGATACATTGTTTGCAATGGCATGAAGTCTAGGAATATTAGGATTTGGCTCTAAAGTTGGCTTAGGGTTTTGATTGGTGTTCAATGGTAAAGCAGGTGGTTTTGCCCAAAACGTACAAAAAGATGATGAAGGAAATCGACCTTGATTAAATCTTCTAAAATTTGAATTGAATTGCTTAGATCCATACTTACCATTGGCTTGAATTTGTTGTGGACGCTTGTCTCTTCCTCGAAGCTTGTCTTCAGTGTCATGAGCTAAAGAAATTGCATCTTCAAGAGTTGCAGGCTTGAACATATTGACTTCAGTGTAGTAATGCCCAAGTAATCCAGACATATACTTGCGCTTGTGAGTCACTTCAGGTACGTCTTCAAGCATGCGTAACTGGTGTAAGGCGTTCCAAAATCGTTCAGTGTACTGAGGAATAGGCTCACGATCTCTTTGCTGAAGAAGGTCCCATTGCTTTATGGCTTTTTTATGGAATTGTGGAGGAAGGAAATTCTGCATAAACTTCTTCTTGAAACTCTCCCAGGTAGTGGGACAATCTATGCTCTTACAAACCACGGTCCACCAAAGAGATGCTCTATCCACTAAATGATTAGTTACACACTTGATTTTATCTTTTTTAGTGTATGTTTCCTCATGAAAGGAATCATCAAACTGACTGATGAATGCAAGAACAGTTTTTCCATCTCGAGTGCCATTGAAAGTACGGAATTTGAAATTTCTTTTACTTATCTTTGTTTCTTTGCGGATGGATTGAGCTTCGAGAGTCGCATCGATGGTATGTCGGATAAGTTCTTCAAATTGTGGTTCTTCTTTGTCGGTAGTCGATCTTTGTAAATTGGCCAATTGAACTTGCAATGCTTGCCGGGCTCTTCGTTCTTTGTCCAACTGCATCATAATTAAATCCAGCTTTTCCTCCATCGTAGGTTCAGGGAGATCGCCTTTAGCCATCAAATCATCCATATTTTGTTCCGTCATCCTGCAAAACTTCAAAAGACCTCACACTCTCAAAATCCAATTAGCGGGATGAGTGTAGCTCAAGATCGGGTATACAAGGCTTATATATTTTTGTGTATGGCTTTCACAATCTTCGTTTTTGGCTATTGAGAGATTTGTAATCTTTGAAAAATCTGTGTTTTGACCTTCTGCATGTGCTGAAACTGGTTCAGCAAGTCTGCGTATGCGAACAGTACCTTCCAGAGAACAACTTTGCAGTTCGGCACTTCTGCGCAGGAACAGTCCTTATAGGAGTTTTGGGCACAAGTCAGTTTTGACTTCAATTTACTTGACTAACTTCGGAAGTTGCAGAACTTATGAAACTTGCAGAGTTTGTGAAGCTGAATATGATTTAAGACTTAAGTAACTAAGCTTTAAGCTTAGTAATCACCAAAACATCGAATTGGGGGGAGGGGGGGGGGGGGGGGGGGCGTTTTTTCACGTCGGATTTTTCACCAATATGCAACCCTGCCGCCGTTTTGTTGACGATTTTGAAAGTATAAGCTTTTTAAGCTTAAACTA
Source organism: Lygodium microphyllum (assembly GCF_053477565.2). Lineage (NCBI taxonomy): Eukaryota > Viridiplantae > Streptophyta > Polypodiopsida > Schizaeales > Lygodiaceae > Lygodium > Lygodium microphyllum. Next base: position 79,499,437 of record NC_141139.1, read on the forward strand.
AGCTTATTAAGCTTATTAAGCTTACTTAAGCTTTTAAGCTTATGAAATTTGGAGACTTATCTCTGTTTATCCACGACTTGGAGAAGAGGATGTAGGAGTGGTCCTCCGCCGTTGCAGGCCGGTCCTTCACGATCAGAGGCTGGAAACAGAGGTTCTTGATCGTCAGGAATCCACCCGTATCGACCGTTCGCGATGAGATTGACCGTAGAGCTCAATTGTTCCAGGAGCTCCGCCTTCGCACAAGATGGGTAGCGATTGGAAGCTCTCGATCTTAGCTTCGCTCTGATATCACTAGTGCGCAAACCGGATGCCATATGCTCGCATAATGAATGCCGGAAGGTCCCAAGAACAAAAGAACTCTACTTTTTGCACAAAAGTCAAGGTAAAAAGCATGCACGACATGAACAAGAGACCAATTGGGTGCAATCTCCCCCCATGCCTTGTGTGAGCGCTCCACAAAGCATGTATTTTTTGTATTAATCATCTTCAAGCTCAAATAATAGCCCAAATTACAAACTAGCACGCTTTTGGCTTTTGAGTTTGCTTTAGCACAAAATAGAAATAAAGCTAATGGACGGGCGCCCAAAGAGTCAGGCGTACCCAGTACAATGTCCAAATACAAATATCATAATCGTGCGCCCATGCGCATACAAAATAATAAATAAATATCCAATGCCTCAATAAATAGGCGCGATAAAATATAGGCGCCATGTCTAAGGTATGCGCCCATCAAAATATAAGTGATAACTCGAATACACGCTATCCTCCAATGCTTTCCTCCGCCACTGCTGCTATCTCTACACATCAATTGAAGCATTCACAATCGTTAGTAAAATAATACAATTAAACCGACAAAAGTGAATACCTAGTAATCTTCAGCTACATAAATAAATCAACTGGTTAGAAATCAATCCTAACCTTAATTTATTACGAGTGCGCACTCTAAACTCATAAATATTTATTAATTTAATATGTATTTTACGGAATCATCCGCTATGGAATCACCCATGTACACACTAAATTAATGAAACGCCCGAAAAGGATAGGCGTCCCCATCAACTTCTCGCACAAAGAATCCACTTTGTGTATGAGCCCCGGTCAACAAAGTTTACGGAATCCACTGTAAAACCTCATGGAATCCACTGTGGCACGGAATCCACCGTGAAATATGCCTCCTGGCATCAGCTAATGACCCCTCTCCTTTCGAACAAGAAACCTCTTGAATGACACCTCCGAATGTGAGCTAGCTAAAGATAGGAGACTGTTAGGTCAGCAAGAAACACTTAGGTCGATCCTCATGGGATGAGGCAGGACATTCCCCTACAAGGTGAACCTCGGGTTGCCTAGACTGATCAAAGTCCAAACATTCCAGTGGAGTGTGGACGACAATAGCTAGGAAAGACCTTAGATGACCACCAAACATGATTGACTATATTTAGTAGTTGGTACGTCACATTATGCTTTAGTAGCAAATCAAATAGATGTAAAACCAATAGTTGGCTATAAGAGGAGAAATTTTTTATGTTACAAAGGGAAGTTGACTGAGGAGGAAGAGGATGTTACGGCTCTCGAAAAATAGCTAGCTCGATATATGACTATGTTATAAATACACTGCTTTTCATGTTTCATGGTCATCTATTGAGTTTTTACATTCTTTGAAGTCACCTTCCAAAAAGCATTTGAATAACTCCACAAGGGCATTGTTTTTAATGACGACTCCACCATGTCTTATGCTCCAAAAGAAACACATGGAAGCTTGATAGTGAGATTTTTCCATACCTTGGCTACTATAGATTGTTAGAGAGCCTTGCTCTTCCACAAAATAAGGCCCATGAATACAAAGGATGTGTTGCATAAAGAAAAAAAGCAATAGCAAGCTTATCTCATTTAAGCTTATGATTTAAAAATGCAAAGATTGAACTCTATTTTTATCTTACCAATAAAAAGTAGTATATTTTTCCCCCATGCTTTCTTGATTGTTTCCTTGTTTTCTCAAATATTAATGCCTAATGTTTTAGAGATATATTTCTTTCCAAGATTTAGTCTCCTTTTCTTTACATGTTCACATAAGTAAGTTATATTTTTTAGTGATCTCTTCCTCTCTCTAAATCTTACAAAGTTTCCTTCAAGCATGTTAATTTTTCTTGTAGCTCTCGATTTCTAAAGCCTCAATCTTGTTCATTAGAGAAACATTTTTTATGTGGTTATTAATGCTTCTTTCATTTAGTGCATTTATGTTGTGTATGCATAAGATGCAAAATATAACCTCATAAAATATCTAAGCATTCCATCATAATCATATTTAATGTATCTTATGAAATCATGGATACTGAAAAAAGGAGGAGGTTTACCTATACAAGGGACCTTTTGATATATATTTCCATCCACCCGCAAATCTATGTGCTTCTTTCCTTGGAATCATAACCCACCAACCTTATCCTTATCCAACAATGCTTGATAATGTAAGCTTCTCCAACATGAATAAAGAGAGTCCATTTAAATCGTAAGCTTCTACTTGCATGCACCTACCCCTATCTTACTTGAAGAGTTATTGGTATATTTTAGCTAAATGGAATCAACTGAGAGATAATATCTATCACAAAGAAGAAAAACAAGTGTAGAAAAGAGATCAGCATATGAAATGAACATAAATGAAGAGATGAACGTGGTTTTGGTGTGAAAATCTCAACAGTATAAGATTTCACAAGTTCCAAGAGGAAAACAACCAAAAAGGTGACCCTTGGCCTAGATTGAAGAATATAGGTATTTAAATAGCCAACCTCTTAAATGTGCCATATATTCTCTCGTAAATCATATTTGAATGGCCACATTTTGAGAATTCATTCTCCCCCCACTAATTAGCAATCTAATTATTCTAAAACAAGTTCCTTTGATTGAAGTGTTTTTTGCTTAACAAGTCCAAAAACCACACTTTTACAATTCCTTAGCTCTTTTTTTTTGGGAGGGGGGGATACTCTCCTACCTGCTACATCACCAACATCCAACCTTTTTTTAATCATTAGGACCAAATTTCCTTTTCATCTCCTACAAATGTTCCCTCCATGACTAAACATGCAACTCCCCCTATATCTTCTTCCTCCAACCTTTCAAACTCTTGGTCATCATCTCTTCCATTGAATCTCTCTATTCTTATTATAGCCTTCATGATCTTTATCCCTTTCTCCATGTGATAGGATATTGGGATTCTAAAATAATTTTATTGGGCAAGGCTATCCTTTTCCTTCTCTATTGATGCCCTCCCTTACTACTTTCATTCTTCTTCTTCATATGGATAGATGCTAATAGCTTTCTTTGGCCTCGTAGTTAAACCTCTTTGACCTTTGAATCTTTGCTTGCCTCTTGAAGAATTAACCTCTTTTATTATATTCATCTCCAGTCATTTCCAACATGCCCCACACTAAAGTTATATATTAGTATTTATACGTAATTAAATTATCTCCTAGATCCAATATATCATAACCCCTTTTACCAACATCCCACACTACCATGACTATGATCTTTTTCCTCCTTGGACTTTATCGTTAATATTAGGCCCCTAAACCAAGCATTCTAATTGAAAAATAGATATCTTTGCATAACACTTTTGACCATATTTAAACACTCCCCTAGAAAAAAAATGTACGTTCTTCTTGACCTCTGTTCTTAAGATGACGAAAGAAGCTATGTTCCATCCCTCCATTTCTCGACTCTTAATGACTAGGGAAACTTGTATTCTTACTCTAATGCCCACTAGATAGGCTCCTACACAATCCTCTGTGATCCTAAAAGAGAGAAATTCCTTTATACAATTGATATACATGATGCTTCAATCACTCATGATTTTGAAAATAATGCAATTTCATAGAACTTTATATAGATTTCATACGCAATATGTTCACTTCGAGAATGATGTATGCATCAATGGTTCAGGTGTTTAGCCTTAGCTAGTGTTTGTGCTCAATGCATCTATGCATAGGCAAAGGTCATTGATTAAGTTTATCTCCTTTATACATAGAACCTCGCCCTTCCTTGAGAATATGGACTGCACTCTACCCCCTCTCTCACATGCACTCATGATTGATACAATGAAAGACCCCCCCTTTCATTGTTTATGGAGTACTACATGGCCCTCCTCTCTCCCCAAAATCCACATTACTCACTCTCCCAATCATCCCTAGTGTGAATGAAAGGAGGTCCCAATGTGCAATGTCAAATAGACCGTGCTCAATGTAAAGTGCTTACTCTTATGCAAGTGAATCTACTTTTTGTTAAGTATAACATCAATGGGCCTTATGTCATGCATTGCATAAGAAAAGTGCTATTAAGTGTCTCTACCTCCCCCCCCCAAAAAAAAAGGCATGGTAGTAATTGAAAAGAAGGGTTATGAGAAGCCTTAATGTAGTGCAACAAAATGTCTTGTATAGTGCTCAATGTAACCTCCCTTGTGGGCCCAAAGAATTAGAGTTTAGGAAATCAAAACTTTAGTAGCATTCCTTTACTTGACTTCTCCTCCACTTTGCTTTACCCTCGAGAGTCTATGGATACCTATACAATTTGCAAGAGAGCAAGCATGGCTCTCAAATTGATATTACAAGTTATTGATGCAACCACTAATCCATTCCCATTTTAATGCTTGCACATTTTGGTCTTGCTTGACTTGCATCCTTGTTGCCCTAATTATAGTTCACATTGACCTCCCCCTTAGAAGTCCTTGATCTTAGCTAGAAGCCATCATCTTACTCTAAATCTTGGTGGATCAAATCCTATAAAGTGTAATACTCGTGACCAAAAGTCATGGTAGACTTCATGCTACTCATGATACAAATTTTTGTGAAGATAGTGGCATGCATAGAGAAAGACTGTTGTATGTTGCTAGATCTCATCCTAATGATCCTCATCTCCATTAGCTCCTACTAGAAATTAAGCATTGCATTTGCGACAAGGAAACCTTGTGTGTGAAGTTTGCAAAAGCACAATTGACATCTGATTGGGAGATACTGGGTGACACCCCTTTGTCCTATTTTCAATGCCTTGAAGATCAAACACAAGAGGAAGACCATCACCTTTGTTGACGATGAGACTAGAATAGAGATGAAGAGTAATGGTGAAGTCTTACATGCCTTTAAGAGGCATTTGCCAATGATAGTTGGGTCCAAACCCAATGAGATGGTTGGGTACCAATCTAAGGTACATGCTTTCTTTAGGGATTCAACTTCACTCTTGCTTTTGTTGAGATGGTACTTGCTCTTGGAAGGCCCTTCTATAAGGAGGTGGTGAAGTTTGCAATGGACTCCATGAAACATGGGAAATCCCTAGGCTTGATGGCCTTGTGGTTGAGGTCTTCCAAAAGATTTAGGACACCTATGCTCATGATATGCTAGACATACTTCATTACCATCAAAAGACATGATGGATGATGAAAGAGTTTAACAAGGGGCTAATCAAGCTAGTCCCCAAAATAGTGGATATGTGAGAGCTAAGACACTAGAGGCCACTTACCGCAATTAATTTCACCTATAATAACTCGGTAAAGTGTTAAATCAAAGGCTGAGTTCTTATTTGCAAAGATCATCATACTCAACAATACGGATTCATTCATGGGAGAAAGATCCAAGATGCCATTTTGAACTTGATCCTCTCTATGGATTTGTCTTTAAGCTCATAGAATAACTTTGTCCTAGTCAACATGGACTTTGACAAGGCATATGATAGAATTAACTAATTGTTCATAAGGACCACTTTGACAAGGCATATGATAGGATTAACCAATTGTTCATAAGGACCACTTTGACAAGGCATAGATAGGATTAACCAAGCATTCATAAGGATCACTTTGAAAAGTAAGGGGATCTTTGTCGATTTTCATGAAAATGATTAGAGCATTCTTCAACAATGCCATTATTGTGTGTGCATGAATGGCTTTATTTTCTCTCTTTTCATCTTGAGAGGATTTATTTGCTATGGCTACCCACTAGCCTTGCTATTCTTTGCCTTGATCACTAATCCAGTACTAAGGAAAACATATGAGAGAATTTGGAATGGGAGTATTAGAGGCTTTCCTCTCCCCAATGGTAATACTCTCCCATTGTTGACAATAACTCTAGTGTTATTGTGCTATATGAGCAATCTATAGACACACTTGTTTAAACTTGAGAAATTTGTTGAGCTCTCCACTATTGCCATTAGTCCCAAATAGAATTGATTTCATTGGGCTAGAATGAGCCGAAGTAGTGGCTTTTGCAATATGACTTCAAGCCTATTAAGCAATGAGAGCTCTTTAGATACTTAGGGTACCCCATGGGTTTTGAGGTCACCAAGAGTCAAATTTTTCATTGGTTTTGAGCTAAGATCAAGGGCAAGGTGGAGAAATGGGCCATGCCTCACTATATTTGGGAATTGAATAGTAAACAATGGTGCCATTCCATTTTGTAGGAAATGGTGACTATGCATAGGAAATATGGTGGGCTTGGATTTCAATATATTGTCAACAAAATGAGGAGTCTAAGCTTCTCTCTCCTTAAAAGATTGGATTTAAGAGGAGCCTTGGATGATTATTATTTGGCACTAAATTTTTGGCTCACAAATCAAGGGAGATGCTTGACTAGGGTTTTGTCGGGAAGACATCATGTGTTATAGTCAACTTCAACCCAAATGCCTTAGTCAAAGGTGGTCTAGGTGTTGGTCAAAGCATGCAGGTCCACATTAGACAATGTTAATTGGGAAGGTGATCAAATCTAGATGAGCAACTAATCATTAGTGCAAAGTATATGTGTATCCCCCTTTGCTTTTGAAGAGCCTCATGTTCTTATTTTTGAAGAAGTTAAACTATCCAAGGCAATGCATGTTAAAGGATTAAGATTCTAGTTTAACACATGGGATCCCTCATCACACTCTTTTTGGGAATAGAGAAGATGATGTAGCAAAATCGCTTAAAGGATAGGGAGCAAGAGTGGATAATGGACAAGGGCTCTTAAAACATGAAAGATGGTTGGCCAATAGGCTAGGTTCCATTACCAACAAGCATTGTGTCAAACTACTAGTGTAAGCATCTTGAGAAAAGCCACAGTTGTAATCTCCTATGTGCCCACTTGCAATAGAAAGGAGGAAAAAGTTGTCTAAGTTTTTTGGTCAAGCTATTTCGGCATACAATTAGGAAGTCATCGGGAGATGCTCATGAATTCCCTTTCCCTCAAGGCAATGCTTTCTAGGGGCCAAATTCACTTTGACAAAGAGACCATGAGGGCCATGAATCTTGTTAGCAATTTGGTCTTAAAGTTTGGTGGATGCATAGAAACAATAACATTTTTTGTTAGATCTACTTTAATACACCCATGGATGGTATCCTAGCCCTTAAAGGATGATTTTGTAGCTATGTCAAGGAAACTTCGAGCCACCAAGGTTCCAAGTTATAAAGTTGACTGACAAAAAGCTAAGCAAGTCCTAGTCTTTTGGCCAAGGCTTTTGATACACTACTATTAATGTAATTACTTCACCACTTTAATATGAAATGCACATTATAAAAAATCCTTAAGAGCAATACATATATGTTGAATATGCGTATTCGTTTGTCCAATATTGAACCACTCCTTGTATGTTATCGATAAGTACCACTTAATCAAAAGAACCCCACCATGGACAAAATCCTATAGTCCCATTTGTCACACTAGTGAAATCCATACTCCAATGCTAACAATCTTACTTCAAATATACATGTTTGCAATGTTATGCATACTGTAAACTTGGGCTCACAATTGTGAGGTTGTGGGGTCAAATCTTGCTAGGTGCATTGGTTGGACACTTAATATTTACATGGTATGTTTGTGTAAGTTTGGGCTCTTGGCCACTCAAGCATGCGGTTGATTGCCCTAATATCCATTCGATGTATGAGCTATCCTAGTCTACACAAACACTGGAAGCAATTTATAGCATGCCACTCCTTTGATTCGGGTGCACAAGGTCTCTAGAAGGGATTAAGAAAAGAGAATGATAGAGCCAAGCATGAGAAAACGTTAACGTTTCAAAATTTGAGGGAGGTTATTCACAAACAAAGAATTTCGATGTGAAGGGGCTGAGAGGCTGAGGTGGTGTGAAGAGTCCGACGGGGTGTGTGACATTCACACTGTGTTGGGGGGCTGAATATAGGGAGCGGGCAGTAAGGTGGTAAGAGGCTAATGCGCATCTGTTTGTTGTGTTGCGTCGTGGGGGGAAAGGAGCCTATCTGAGGTTTTCCTCTCGTCTAGGGGTTTCTATCCTCATTCTGTAAACCCGAGGGGGTGGGGAAGGGGAGAGCTCCCGTCTAGGGTTTTGGTTCCTGCGCCTGCTCTCGCGATGTGGAGCCTCGTCTCTCGCAAGCTCGGCCGTGGGAGCGCGTCTACTGCCTCTCGCCGGCTCTGCGTGGCCGCCCCTCCGAGGAGCAGTGGTGGTGCCGGTGACAAGAAAGAAGGTGAGTACGGCTTACAGGTCTTTACTTCCTCTGAGTCCTCACAACAAGGTTTCTGAATTCATTTTCTGTTGCCGGCTTCTGTGTGTCGAGAAGGGGGATTAGATCTGACACACTAGTTGTGTGCGCTGTTGTTTCCTGGAAGTCCTGTTGATTTGTGACTATGTCTCCTGCGAAGCACCTGAGATACATTGGATATATGGTGCATGTAAGATCTAACCAGCATAAGATCCTGGCGATGCACTGTTGTATCTGAAAGGGATGAATCTGGAGAAAATAAACCAATGCATTTGGGTTTGGTGGTTTTCAACAAATTTGGAACAACAGGGACTCTCTGGAAACAAACCTTTCATATGAAAGGACCAGAAATTATGGTGTTTTGTCTTTCTTAAACGTTTCAGAATGCAAAAGACTAGTAGAGCAAACGTGTTATGGAGTGAAAGTGAAGATGGGGGAAACACAAAGACATATGCTCAACTATAGGCGAAGGAGAAAAAGGGCAAAAATAGTGAGGCTTGTAAATTCTTTGAAGGTTACCGTCAGCGTGGGGGTACTTTTATACTCTGCCTGGTTAGCCCATCATCCTAATCCATTCAAAGCACTTTTTTTGTGCGAGTTTGGGGGATGAATCAAGCAGGATTTAATCCACTCTGCCCACCTCCAATTTGGCTGTTGCAGGATCCTAGTCACAAGCACTGCTGGCTATCATTTGTAATTGATGTGCATATATGTGTGCACACACGTGCTTAAACATGCATGGACATGTGACACATGTTTAGACATTTGCTGGCTGCTGGCTCTGGCCAAACAGGCTGTTCTAGTCATCTTGGAATAGCGTCTGGAAGTCTACTATTAGCTTTACACACTAGAAATGTTATCAAGCTTCAGCTATCTGCTGCTGCCCTTGAAGTGAACTTTTTTCGAGGGCCTGATGTGCCTGAACTGAGGATTTTTTATTGTATTATTACTTGCAAATGAATGTCCTTGTAGTGCCAGGGAGCTTATCAAGTAAACGGGGTCACATTTACCAGTTAAGACAGCAACACCTTACACGGTAATTATACGATTCATAAATGTAGAGCCTGGCCATTTTGAAGCTAGGTTTTGACTTACAGGAACTTACACTGACAACAGTGTCTGGTTTTTGCTCCCCTTTGAGACATTTGCACTGTAGATGTAATTCTAGTTAGCCATGCAGATATACTGATAAATGTTTTTACGACATTTGGAAATTACGATGAGGAAGCACTGAGGAGATTGCAGGCTTAGAGGCAACAAATGTCATAGCTTGAATTACCATGTAGCAGTTCTATTACTAAGCTCTTGATCCTTTTATGCAGGTGCAGAGGGTGCAACTTTAGAAGAATCATGGGGAGACTTTTTTCCTTACATTTCACAGTATTGGAATGTGCCTACAAAGGTGGCTTTTCTGCCTCAACCTTCTGGCCTTCCTTTTCACTGATTGTGTTGCTGTTTGTTTTGCTTATGCATAGTCTTCATCCTTTTGTTCTGACAGGGAAATCTGGCTGTATATACATCCAAATCATATGCTTCACCTTTGGAAGGGTGGCTGAAGCCTTTTTTTAGAGATGTGGAGCTTGCAGGTGTCGGGCTTGGGGGTCTACGCATGGACTCTGCACCAGCAGTGGGAACTGCAAATTCACGTGCTTTTTGTGTTGCTGCTGCTACAGTGTCAAGCTCTACTGCTACTTTGAGTAACCCTGCTTCAGAGATCAATCCTGCAAAAGTAGACCCTACACCAGAAAATGATCCTACAAAAGTGGAGGATGACTCTACTAAAGCTACTGCTTCTGAGCTTCCATCTCTACTATCTCTGCCAAAGTATGGGAGTGTTCTATTGAAATGTACTTGCTTTGTGCTTCTTTTTCTGTTCCCTGTGCCTTAAGCTGAACATTAGCTACTTTCAACTTTGTGCAGGGCTGCAGGTGAGCATAGACTCAGGTATGCTGGTGTTTTTGGGAATTTTCGGAAGTTAGTTGAAGAGAAAAAGTGGGAGGAGGCTCGTGCTGCACAGGCAGATATGCACGAAAAGGGAATGCGTGTCAATAGTAACATTTGGCAAGTTATAATTCAGTATATTATCAGTATTAAGTGCATGGAATCAGCTGAGGAGATTTGGAAGCTGGTTCAGGAAACTCAGTTTCAGCCCAATGCCTTCCTGGGCAGCCATCTGATCAGAATGTTCAACTTGTTAGGTAGTGTGGAAAGAGCAAATGAAGTTTTCGGCCACCTTACAAGGCCTAATGTGTATACTTGGCATCATATTATACAAGCTAATGCTAATCATGGCCTGGGTGAGCGTGCAATCCAGCTGTATTATAAAATGGTAGAAACACATGGTGAACCTGATGATTTTGTCTTTGTCAGTGCGCTTAAAGGTTGTGTGGTTGCTCAGTCATTGCCAGATGCCAAGATAGTTCATCACCATATCACACGGACAGAGTATCAGTCTGAATTGCTTGTAACCACTGCTCTCATGGAAACTTATGCTAAATGTGGTAGCTTGGATGATGTTCGCAGAGAATTTGAGAAGTCTCCCAAACGTGATCCTATAACGTGGAGTGCAGCTATTGCAGCATATGCTCAACGAGGGCATCCTGAAGAGGCCTTCAAACTGTACCAGCAGATGATACAGGCAGGTCTAAAGCCAAACAATGTAGTGTTCATGGGTATACTGAAAGCCTGTGCACAAGTTGGGGCCTTGGAGCAGGGAAAAGTGATTCATAGCCATATCAACAAATGCAACTTGCAAAAGGATGTGCTAGTTGAAAGCAATCTTATTGACATGTATTCCCAGTGCAAAAGTCTTATTGATGCTGTTGAAGTTTACGAGAATTCCGAGAAACGAGAAGTGGTCGTGTGGAATTCAATGATTCATGGATATGCAAGTTATGGAAGGCTTCATGAGGCTACCAAGGTATATGAAGCAATGGTCAAGAAAGCAATGGAGGTGAATGGCCCTTCATACACTGGTTTACAGAGAGCTTGCGCAAGCCAAGTTGCTTTGGAGCAGGGTATGGCATTCCACAAAACAAGTGACTATTGGGACTATTATGACAAACCTGAAGTTGGTGCAGCCATTATGGATATGTATGCCAAGTGTGGGAAAGCTGACTTGGCTCATGGCGTCTTTGAGAAGCTGCCTAAAAATGAGCTGCTCTCATGGGTTCCTCTCATAGAAGCACATGCCCAGGTTGGAGAAGCTGAAGAGGCTTTGCAGGTTTTCCAAGAAATGCAGGCAGCTGGCTTAAAGCCTGATAGTGTTGCTTTTTCTGCAGTTTTGAAGGCATGTTCTTTGATGCCTGACCTTACTCAGGGTAGGATGATCCATGACCAAGTTAAGGAAAGTGGATTTGAAAGTGATCCTTTGGTTGGCAATGCATTGATTGACATGTATACCAAGTTTAAGAGCTTTGAAGATGCACATGCTGTGTATGACAAGCTCCCCAAGAAAAATGCTGCAAGTGCACTGATGGCAGGGTATATTCAGCATGGACAGAAGCAAGATGCCTTGAACTTCTTTCAATTGCTGCAGCAAGAGGCAGTTGAACTAACCAATATTACTCTTTCTAGCCTTTTGAAATCTACATCTTCTTTGGATGCTGGCAAGATGATTCATGACCACATTAAAGCAAAGGGCTTGCAGACAGATCCTTTTGTATCGATGGCGCTTATGGAAATGTACTTTAAATGTGGCAGTTTTCATGATGCGGAGAAGGTTTTCCAGACCACAAGTAAACCTGGTGTAATGTTATGGAATGCAATGTTGCGAGGATATGTAGAACAAAATCAGTTCAAGGAGGCTTTCTGGCTGTTTGAGCAAATGCAGCAGCGAGGAGTGCAGCCAGATGTCTCATCTGTACTTCCAATGGTCAAAGCGTGTATGGGTGTGGGTGCATTGGAGGAGGGCAGGCGAATTCATGCCTTTGTGATTGAGAGGGATTTTGAGGCTGATGCAGCGATTGGAAGAGCTTTGGTTGGTATGTATGCCAAACTTGGTGATGTAAAGGAGGCTCGTCTGCACTTTGATAAACTACCAATGAGAGATGCTTCCTCATGGAATGCAATGATTGGAGTTTATGCACAGGAGAAGGATTATGGGTCTGCTGTGAAATGCCTCGAGGATATGCAGAAGGAAGTGAAGCCTAATGTGGGAAGCATTAACAATCTTCTTAGTGCATGCTCTCGCGCAGGCCTAGTCAATGAAGCAGTACAGCACTTGAAAGCAATGTGGGAGGACTTCAAAATTCGACCTACTGTAGAGCTCTATGCATCTGTTATCAGCTCTCTTGAGGGTGCTGGGCGACTGAGTGAGGCAGATACGGTTTTAGAAAGTATGCCTTTGCCAGTTAGTGCAGAGAGCTGGCCTAGTTTTATATCCACTTACAAGTTGCACCCCACAGTAGAGTCTTCCTTGGGTCATGAATGTGCACTGGATTATGACCTGGCTTCAGATGTATATAATAATGTCAGTCTGAGGGAGGATGCAAAGAAATTGCAAGAGCTAAAGATTTGTTTGGACAATTGGAGGAATCCTGGTGCAGTGGTTCTTGAAGAAGCAACCGACTTGGCATCGTTACATGGAGCTGAACTTGCTCAGAAGATAGAGAAACTTGCATATCAAATTGACAAAAATGGTCGCCCTTTGAAACGCTCAAAGTCATCAGACAAGGCCAAGGAAGAGGCATTATGTGGCCATTGTGAAAAGCTTGCAATTGCCTTTGGACTCCTGAACACACCTCCTGGCACTACACTCCGTGTGTCAAAGAACTTGCGAGTCTGTATGGACTGTCACAATGCGACAAAGATCATATCGAAGATTGAGAAACGAGAGATTATAATTCGGGATGCTTATCGCATCCACACCTTCAAAGGAGGGGAGTGTTCTTGTGAGGACTTCTATTAGAGACAGTTTGAGAGCAAAGCCCTTAGATGTCTTTCTGGAGACCTGGCCATAGTTAGAAGGTAAGCCTTAGACTGTACTTGTTAATAGTTTGTGATAAAGCCAAGTAGTGTGCCTTGACCTGCCTTGCTGGGTCTGAAGGCTCTTGAATATAACTGGTGCCTTCTCTTCCATTTTTGATACCCTTTGAGTGCTATTACTGGGCCTATGCCAAGTGTGATCAATTTCTTATCAGGATATGCCTGAAAGCAAGGACTGAACTTACATCTAACCCCCTGGCCAAACGGGAAAAGATACCACAGCACGTGCTGCTAATCAAGATACAACCTGAATTCTAATTCAAAATTGAGGGTGTATGGTAGCTAATCAGCAGCCTTGAGGTAAACTTTCAGTTGCTTGTATTGAGCTTGCAAAATCGGACAGCAGCCTTGAAGTTTAACTTTGAGTTGGGGGTAGGTTTTTAAACCTTTAAAAACCCCCCTTATGGTGTGCCTGTACTGAGCTTGCAAAATCAGACACAACTACATTTTGTAGCTAATAGTTTTATCAACTGGATAATCTAAACGAGCCGAACAATTAATCTTAAAAACCTCTACAGAGCAAAAGAAAGAGTTCATGTTTTGACAACAATAATTTGTGCTCTTGCACTTGTGATATTCTATTTCTAGCCTGATATGGGTAGCACTTGTATGCCAAAGTGTTGTATATATATCTTGGGTGCGCCAAAATCAATCTAACGACATTGATCAAAATAGCTTTATGTTGTCAACATGTAGCATGGTATCTTTCTATTCTAGAGATGTTTATTAAGCATACCAAAACAATCTTAAACCTTTGATTTTTTGATGTGAAAACTCTTCAATGGCAAATCGATGTCTTATATGGGAAGCATGTTCTGTAATTCTTTTGCAGCATGAATCCTCCTTAAGACTTAGCGAGACCTAAGTTGGTAGTGATTGTTAATGATTTGTGCATGAGTTCGCGTGATTACAATTTAGAAAGGTTACTACGTGTTGAGGTTGGGGGCATGAGAGAAAGAGGGTGTTCCCTACCAGTACCGTCATGTTGCAAAGCCTTGGTATCCTTATCCTTTGACATGTTCACCACAAAAACACAGTTTCATTATTACATAGTTGGCATCTCTCTCTCTCTCTCTCTCTCTCTCTCTCATAGTAGATGTGACATCCTCAAGGTGTCACTTGTAAAATGAGATAAGCTCTAAGTCTTACATTTTGTTTAGGGAACAGGGTATGTGTGCATATTGTATTTTATAGGTGTATGGAGAGAGAGAGAGAGAGAGAGAGAGAGAGAGAGAGAGAGAGAGAGAGAATGGATATTATATGGGAGCTTAACATAGAAAATAGGAAGGGGAGAGAATTTTATATGATATATTTTGTACTTTTATGCAATTTATGAATTTGTAAGCTTTGAAATATAAGAAGGGCCAAGGTTTGGGAGCATGCTATGCATGAAACATAGGTTTGGTTTTCAATTATTGTATAGATTACTTGGTAACTAAAGTGGACAAATGAATGTATTGCTTAGCTATATATGTGCCTAAGCTACTTATGAATCTTTTTGCACTACAGTAAATAGATTTCATTGATAGGTGTGTCTCAATGAGTGTTTCAAACCATGTAGGTTACCGCCACATCCATAAGAATGCTATATTTGAGTAACAATAAGACACTAATTTCTTTATGTGTTACTAACTATTATGGCCTAAAAGAGAAGGCAGTGCAAAGTGTATCATATATAAAAAAGAGAGTAACAAAAGTATGTTGGTAATGACCACCAAAATTCACTAATATAGTTTGCGGGCTATAACAATACTATTTTGTGGAAATGATGTGTGGACATATCGCTATACTTGACACTCCTATGCATCACTTACGTGACACCATTAGTGATGCATCAATAATGTGATGATGAACGTCACATAAGTGACACTTGCATTTAAATGTCGCTTAAGCGATGCTAACACATCTTTTTCCAAAAAACTGTGTTGTCTCTCCCTCTCATACTTTTGATTTCTCTTTGCCTTATGCCCCATGTAATCTTAAGAATACTTTTCAGTAATCGTATGTATAGTGGCAAATTTTTGCCTTATCATTTGCTATTTCTTTGTTGAAACACACACATTTGGGGTTGGTGCAATTGTTGCTAGCCTCTATAATTGATACTAATCTATACCACCTATTGTGCTCATAGCACAATGGCTAGCATCATGATCTTCTTGTCTTTAGGGTATGTAGAGCCATTGGACCTATATTTGTATAAGGCCTCATGGCTTGCATAAATTGTAAGGATTTTCACCGCACCTTAATTGAGTTGGATTGTACTACTATCAGTCGCAGTCTTGATTCAAAAAATCTATTATTTTTGCAACTGGACTCTACTGGTTGGCTTAAGATTTATCATATTTCCCTCTCTAATCTTGCTCAAGCTATCACAAAGCTTATAATGTTGATGGACAACATGGACAACTTAATGAAAGAAGATGAAATGAATCTTTCCAACTGGTTAGATTCTTCAAAATCAAAATTTTTTTCTTGCATGTTGGGATTCCCTTCTAAGATGAGAATTCACATCCTAGGAGATCTTTGGATTTTGAGACTCCTACCCCTCTAGATAAAACTGAAAGGAAAGATTTAGTTCTTATGTACTTCTCTGAAGAAGAGGCTGAACTTCTTAATGCGTCATGGGAGACCCCCAAGTGGGTTAAAAAACAAGAGCAGGGCTCATACGTTGACACATTTATTCCTGCATGTCTCCTTGAAATACATTTACAGGTGTGCAATCATTAGAATTGGTCTTATATTGTCTAGCCGAAATGTAGCTCCTTCTCCTTGGTGAAGACAATATTGAGGCTTTTGAAAAAGAGTTTTCCTCTCTTGCTTTGGATGGTTCTAGCTCTCTTTCAGAAAATACTATTCTTAATGGTCCTTTGAGCATGTCAATATTTGAATTAAATAGATGTCCAACCCCTTACGCTGTTTGTTTGGACACAAAATCTACCAAGCTTTATGGGGTTTTCAACTATCTTAGGCCTTTCATAAAATGCTATTGTGATATCTCTGGACATAGATCTGAATGCAAGAATAATATCATATGATGGTTTGACCATGCCATATGGTTCATTATGCATAATCTGGACTCCATCTTTAATGCCAAAAGTTAATTATGTGGGCCTATGCTTCTATTCTTCAATTGAGTTGTAAAGGAGGCCTATGAGGCTATTAAAGACTCTTTGGTCTTTTCCTATTTCAAAGAGATGGTCCTTACTGCCCCCCAAAATCTTATGGTGAATAAGAATGGTGTCAATCTTCTACAAAACAAAAAAGGTGAAGGTGTTAAAACTTTATTGAGAGAAGCTTCAACCCTCCAAAAATGCAATATAGTGGTAATAGCTCTGCAACCAAAAGCTATAATACTGCATCTATGGGATCTAGGCATCTCACTAGTCATTATCAGACTTAAGAATTTATAAATTTTGGCAACAATTCAAGATTTTGGCACCATTCTCTTTATCACATTGCACAACAATTGGAGTCAATTGTCTTCATGAAGTGGTTAGCTAGACTTTTAAAAGATAGAAACAAGGAAGGTTTCCAAGGGGAGGTGGTATTTCAAAGGTTGTGACTTGGCCTCAATAGACCACACTACCACCTATAGTCCTTGAGATAGAGATAGAAGAGAGATTGAATAAAATACTTGAGGTATAATTTCTTTCCTTGACATTACACCTACGATCATGATATAGCATAAAAAACCACAAGGTTCACTATAAAGCCTTTATACTTAAAGTTGGAGAACAACAAAGGCTCACTACACATTCTCTATAAACAAATTCAAAGACTAACCACGAAGTAAAAATAAAGCCTATTAGTGAAGGATGCATGAATAATGAATGCGGACAAGGATACAAAATACACAAGTCTTGGATTTTCTAAAAAGGGTGATTGATATGATGTAGATATGTTATATGGGCATCTTTTTAAAAAAAAATTCTTATGATAGGATATCTAAGAGATTATATTAAAATTATACAAGATTAGGTATATGTTAAATGTACATTATTGTTGTTATCATATTCCATGTCCTTGATTTCCAAGACACTTCAAGCTCTATTTGTTTAACTAAACTCAATAACTTATATAGACATTTTGACCAAGTGATGGACAAATATTGATATGGAACACAAGGCTCAAGGATGTGAATTATTCTAAGACTTTCTTACTAGGATGAAAAGTAAGTTTGAATATCATCATTACGGTCTTATAGAGAGCTTAATTTCTTGAAATTGTGGTTGTAGTTAATGTTTGTTAGAGTCTAAATCAAAAGTAAAAAGGTGAGAAAAACTTGCACTTGGAACCTTGTAGTTAACTCTAAACCATCATTCATAGTGTTGCATAAGGTTTAGGGTAATTTTATTCCAACAATATTGCATGACGTGATCAATGAGCCTCATGACCATGCTTGTAGAGGACATAACTCCTTAAAAACATTTCTCAAATTGTAATTTCATCTTTGTGGAGCACAAGTGAGTAACAAGTCAAAATTACACATTGAATCTCGTGCTAGTTTCAAGAAAGATGCTAATAGTATTGGATGAGGCTCAATCTTAAAATCGAGCCTCATTTAAACAAACATAAATCTTTTAAAGAATGAGTTGCAACCAAGCTTTAGTAGGCAGTCCAAAATTTTGAGCCATATGATTTATGTTTGAAAATTGTCTAAGTGTGGATTGAGTCCTCCCACCATCTTTGCATTTTTATGAGCCTATGGGCAAGGCTCAATCCTTGTGCTAAGCCAATAGTGTGGCATGAGGCTCAACCTTAAAAGTGAGTCTCTTATAGGGAATGGTAAATTTCATGTAACTAGATTCTAGGCATTGATATAGAGGAAGATCCTACATATGAGATTGTAGGCATGGATATAAACAAAGACCTTGTCTCTAAGATTATAGGCTCAATTTTTAGATTGAACTCATTAGAAAAGGACTCAAGGCTCAATTTTAGAATCCTCTTGCAAAGAGAGATCCATTTCTTATGCAAAGATTTTAAGCTCAATCTAAAAAATGTGCCTTTTGAAAGGAGAGATAGATCTAATATAAAACAAAGACCCTACATTTGAGCCCTCCATGAAGATTCCCATCTCTAGTTTGTCTCTCTTTTTCCTAGCTTACCTTCCCAAAGATGGTTGAGGTTATTGGTGGCTATAAGGGTCCTCTAGTTTTGCTACTAACAGGGAAGTCTTTCCCACATCTCCTCCATGTGACATTCCCATTGAGATAAGGCATGATCTCAAGTTTCTTTACTACTACATTGTCATGAGACAACCACTTAGAGGCAAATGGGAGTGGTCAAGTACTCCTCTACATTGTTTTGCTTTAGTGTGTGGGTTTTCCAGCCCTATCAAGTATCCTAGTGGACTTTATGATAGAAGCCATCCAAGAGCAAAGAATATACTCTGAATCATGGTCTAGAGATGATTCCTTGTAGACCCAAACATCACTCCAAAACTCCTTTTCATGCTCATTCATGACTCTTTTGTGCATGTAAACTTATTCCTTCTGTTCCTTTAATTTGTAGTGATGCTAGGTGAATGAGTTATGCATGAGAATGGGATGGTTTCTTATTATCATTTGATAAAGAGAGATGCTTCTTGCAACACCTTTGTAATCACTAGAAGGGGAGTCTAGAGAATATATATTGCAACTAATGGTGAGAACTAGAGAAACTGCAAGGAGCATATGCTTCAGTACTCATGGACTTGACCCTAAGGAATGAGGCGAAGAAGGTTGCATTGTCAAAACTGATGACCCTAGGTCAAATGACCTATGAAGGCTCCTCATTATGGATGTATTGGCACTAGTCAAGTTTTCCAAACCAATTGCTCCACCTAGCATGGTAACCATCACTCTAATATAGCCATGAGATCACATTTATCTCTACTTGCTTGGCACCCTCCCTTAGCAATAATGATGATGACACCACCAACTAGTCCTATGATAGCACAAATGATGATAGCTAATGCACACATGTTGAGTCCATCAATAGTGTACACTACCAATAACTTTGATTAGTATTACCAACGTGATGTTGGGACTTGCTATGAGACTCATGGAACATTTTTGAAATCAACAAAAAAATTTCAAAATTGATGGGACATTTTTCAAACTTGACAACAAAGATTAGCAGAAGGTAATATTGAATTTCAAAATCTAGTGAAGTTGAAGAATAGCTTCAATCTAAAAAGTGAGCCTCACTTTTTGAAGCTTTGAAGTCCACAATTTGATTTTGTCTTTTCCATTATCTTATTCATTCACATGCATCATTTTGTTCCATTGTTTTTGCACATTGAGCACAATTGCATTTTACTTCAACTATTATGAGAAGTGAAAATAGTATGTGTTTTGCATGGAATCTTATGTGGTTTTCGTTGCTTACTTGCATATGCAGTGTAGTTCTTTTGAAAATATTTGCAAAACATTATTTGTGTTACTTATATGCATTTTCTTTTGAATTCATTGGTGTATGACTTTCCATTAGCCATGCATCCCTTCCACCAAACTATTTTTGTAAAAAAATGCTACTAATGATGATACAAGTATCAATTTTTCTATTAATGTTTTGAGTTCTTTTCAAAATGGAACTTGAATGAGTGCCAAAATTCATGAATTGGTCTTACTTAGAGGATGGCATTGATAATCCTATGAGGATGTTAGACTTTTGGCTAGAGGATGAGTTCTTAACAATGCCTCTTTATGTCAAGTGCGAATGGAACCTAGACCTAAATATCCCTACTACATATTTGTGCAAGTGCAATGGTTATGAGGTAACTAAAATATGTAATTCAAAATTGTGTCACAATAGCTAATATACATGTGATTTTTTAAATTAGTAATGTTAATTATGGTGAACCTTATGTGCAAGTACCTTAGAGAAAAGAGATAAATACTTCATATAGAAATATTCTCATGAAATAATTTTTTCTCATGCCACAACTTGTTTAAAAGAAATACAAATGTAATAATTGTAAAAATGATTATATAAGACAAATAATTTGAATTCCATTACAGAGATGACTTTATAATTTTATTTCAAAGCTATCTTTTATATAGAAGAGGGCAAAGTTTGATTTAAATACAAAATTTTGTGGCTACCACATATGTGATTGGGTCTATGTACATTCTTTGCATTCTCTTTGGATCCAAAATCAATGCATCCAAACTCTTGAAGTTATTTATGGTATAGTCTATTATTTAATTCTATAACATTAAGATAGGTAGATGTGTATATGGGCCCTTTGACATCTCTAGGTAGTGGGCATGTTGGGGGGCACGTAAGTAGGTGGTATTGAAGTGTTTCTATGCGATATGCAATTGATGAGATTTTTTAGTATCTTGGGTCTAAACATAAGAAGGTCATCGTTTTTATAATTTTCCAACAGATCACCCTACATAAAATCATTTAAAATGAGACTAAGTATTAAGTCTTTAGTTCTTATGCTAGGTCAATTTAAGAAAGATTAAACTTACATTGCTTGTATGTAGCCCAAGTAGATATTGTAGGAGTAGTTTGGCACTGTAGCAAACTCTCCAATTGTAGTTGTATGACTGTTACCCTACTTTGGCACTTTGCAATTAATAATTCTAGCGTTGTCTAACATTTCATGGTCTTGCATAACAACCTCAAAGGCCTTGATAATTTTTCAAATAGATCTGTTTTGGTAAAGAAAACCAATGTTAGCTCCCCAGCACCCCCCTCCCCAAGGCTCTTTCTCTATCATTCTCATAGTTAAGGGACTTATGCTTCACATTGTCATGGTACCCTTTTGTTGAATCGGTACGAAAGCATTTCCTTGTTGCTATAAGATCAAGCTCTAGTGATATTCACATGGCAAGGACTATAACAAATTTACACAAAAATAGAATATCAAAGAGTTCCTTACCTTTTATGATATATCATCATGCGATATTGCACAAGATCCAAATTGTAGTCCCTATACCAAGGACACATGTCCATAAGTGATGTTCTCTATTGTATTAACATTGCGGATAAGAGAGAGTCTATATGACCACATTTTCTTGTTGATAAAATGATAGATTTAAAATAATTCAACTACAAAACCAAATAAACAATAAGTGAATCAAGCCATTTGATTACAATGAAAAACATGCAAATTTTTCGAAGTATTAAGATTTAGCCACACCTTAAAACAACATTCATTACACAATTGTTGACCTCCTTTTGAAGGTTTATGAGTATTGAAATATCCTCCTTACTAAAGTGAAAAGCACTCAGCTACTATTGGTGTAGCCTTCTTATAGGTAGAACCACATCAAAACATATACCTAGCATTTCTATGGCCTCACAGTTCTCCTCATGCATTCTAGTGTCTCTCTCTCGAAGATTCATGCTCTCTATCTCATGCATCTCCTATTGTTATTCACTTATCTTCTATGCATTTAGCATTGTATTGCGAGAATGGGATGGCTCCTTTGTCAACTCTTTCACCTTCACCTTCTTAAACTTTTTAAGGAAAGGAATCTCCAAAACCCCCTTCACCTTTCTATGAGTTATGGCTATTGGACTCAACACTTTGTTATATCTAAACCTCAAAACCCTAAGGGATGTGGAGTCCCTTGGCATAGCTGCCACCCTGTGTGCAAGCACATAAAAAATGTATGTGTCCTAGAAAAACTTGAACAGTTAATTCTTTGCAACCTCATGTAGGCAATCCAAAGCCAAAGGATGCTAGCAAAAGTCAAGATTGTTCTACTCACATATCTTGTTGACCACCCTGGTGAATGGTAGCTTTGAGATGGCCATGTTAACATGGTGGCATGGTTCATGATTCTCTTTAGCTCCTTTAGAATGCAGCTATGCTGTTGGTATCATTTCCATCGATCTCTAGCACACAAAGTAGACAAACTCTTCCCAAATGGTGATCCCTTTTGCACAATGTGAGGATATCTCATTGAGAATAGTTTGATAGTTTGCATGTCTAAGCCATCTCTAGAAAAAAGTAGAAAACAGATCCTATAAGAACTCTAAACAATATTAAGGGTGAAAAATAAGAAAATAGGGCAAAAAAGGTAGGACCTACACAACATGAGGGGGGATGGTGAAAAATCCTTAGGCTCCATCCTCACATTGTGGAGGTTTTAGGGGTTCCTAGACCGACACAACATGGGGGAGGGGGCGAGGTGGGGTTGGTGCAAGATCTCTAGGCCCCTCCTCTCACATTGTGCCATTCTAGGTCTTGCACAACATGAGGGTAGGGCCTCAGGATTTTGCACTAGACTCCCCTCACGTTGTGGCAATCTAGGACTTGCACGATGTGACAGTGGGGCCTCAAGATTTTTCATTGGCCCTCCCCTCATGTTGTGCTAGTCCAAGACCCACACAATGAGAGGGTGGGGCCTTGAGATTTTGAATCACCGCAAAAAAGGTAGGACCTACACAACATGAGGGGGGCTGGTGCAAAATCCTTAGGCTCCATCCTCACGTTGTGGAGGTTTTAGGGGTTCCTAGCGACACAACGTGGGGGAGGGGTGGTGGTGGGGTTGGTGCAAGATCTCTAGGCCCCCCCTCTCACATTGTGCCATTCTAGGTCTTACACAACATGAGGGTAGGGCCTTAAGATTTTGCACCAGCCTCCCCTCATGTTGTGGCAATCTAGGACTTGCATGATGTGACGACGGGGCCTTGAGATTTTGCATTGGCCCTCCCCTCATGTTGTGCTAGTCCAAGAACCATACAATGAGAGGGTGGGGCCTTGAGATTTTGAATCCCCCCCCCCCCCCCCCCCCCCCCCCCCCCCAACCACCACAACCCCATGTCATGTCAATCCACATGGGGTGGGGCCTCAAGATTTTGCACCAGTATCCCCTTGCATTATGCCATTCCAAGTCTTGCATGGGGCCTTAAGATTTGCATCGGCCCCCCTTGTGTCGCACTGGTCCAAAAATTGCACAACATGAGGGTGGGGCCTCAAGATTTTACACTGACCCCTACGCGCATTGTGTTGGTCCTTTTACATCATGATCCCCCTTACGTTGTGCCGGTTAAGGACCATCATAACATGAAGGTGGGGGCCTCAAGATTTTGCATCAATCACCCCTCATGTTGTGTCAATCTAGGTCCCGCACAATGTGTAGAAGGGCCTATTGTTGCATTGTGTTGGATTCATGGATCAAAAATGCACCTTAGACCTCATGGTTGAGAATATGTAGGCCGAGAAGACTATAGAGCTCCAAGAGGTATGCAATGTATGAAATAAAACTCTGACTTTTGGATTTGGGAAATATAAGGTGATTGCATATGTTGATGTCACTTGTTACCATATCATCATCACACACAATCATCCACATGTGTGAATTTATTGCATACATTCTTGCTACATGTGCAATCTCTGAGCTATAAATCCCTCAACCATCATCAAATCCACCTCCCATTTTTGTGGGGTCTCTCTCTCTCTCTCTCTCTCCCTCTCTCTCTCTCTCTCTCTCTTTCTCTCTCATGTTGCATATCCTCTTCATTGTTGTCCAAAATTTCTCTATCCTATGGTGCAACCCTCAATTTAGTTCTTTTTTCTCCCCCCCAAATATTTGTCCAAGCCAACACAATGGGAGGGTGGGTCTCTAAGGATCCCCTTGTGTTGTGCACACCTTGGACTCGCACAATGCAATGGGGGAGTTCAAAAATCTCTAGGTTTTCCCCTCATACCATGCAGGTCCAAGACTTGCAATAACACAAGGGGGACCCTCCAAAAATCTCCAAGCCCCCCTTTCATTGGTGCCAGTCTAGGATTCACACAACATGGGGAGGGGGGTTGAAGATAGTCAAAGCCCCACCCTTGTGTTATGTTGGCCCAACACACCCTCCCCTCATGTTGTGTGGGTCTAGGATCTTCATAATGCAAGGAGGGGGGTCTTTTGAAATTCTTGAGGGCCGCCCATACATTACGTAGATCTAGACAACACAAGAGAGGGCCCTCTAAAACTATCTAGGTCTCCCTCTCAAATTTGGTGGGTCTTGGACTTGCACAATGAAGGGAGGCCTTTCAAAAATTTCCAATCCCCCTCCTCACATTATGTGAGTCCTAGAGTCGTATAACATGGGGGAGAGGGGACCTTGAAACCATTGGAGCCCCACCCCCACATTGTGTTGGTCCGCATAATGCAAAAGGGGGACCCTTCAAAATTCTTGAGTTCTCCCTTGTCTTGTGTACCTCTCATGTTGTGTTAATGGTGCTGAGTTTGAGGGACCAAGCCATTGTAGAGCTTGAT
This sequence comes from Lygodium microphyllum, assembly GCF_053477565.2. Taxonomy (NCBI): domain Eukaryota; kingdom Viridiplantae; phylum Streptophyta; class Polypodiopsida; order Schizaeales; family Lygodiaceae; genus Lygodium; species Lygodium microphyllum. Next base: position 79,524,100 of record NC_141139.1, read on the forward strand.
ATAGTTATGTGTTTGTAGATGGATTCTACCAACTTGCAAGATATGGAGGAGGCTCAGTATCCTAGGAGTGAGGGCACTCCTAATGACATAATTCAAGATTTTCTTTCTTGAGTGGAACAAGAGCATCTACAACCATAGGTATCCCAAGTGTTTTCTATCACTGCCTCTATGGATGAATGGGTGAGGGCTTCATGAAGCTACCTTGACAAGTAAGATATCACTTTCTTGGAGTGCACATCTATTGGAGAAATTCATATGGAGGGTATTTGATATGTGTATATCAATGATGTCTTCTCTAAAAAGCCCCTAAGAAATAAGTTCAATCAGACACTATTGAGGGTTATAAAAAGCATGGAGAAAGTAGACTTCTAGTGCCCTTCGAATAGAATGAAAGGTGCTATGTTGTGGAGTATTCTTATGGGAGTGTTTTCTTTCTATTTGTGTTATTATGCGATGAAGGGAAAGAGTATGTCTAGGATGCAAAAAATATACAATAGCTATTGAAATAGACACTGATAAGGTGTGATAGGTCTCCTAGCCATTAGATGTGGCTAGTAAGAGGGTGTAGAGTGTTTAGTTGGATATTGATGCTTTGAGAAGGGAGAACACAGAGGTGGGCTACAAGTAGTTGAGGTGGACAAAAATGAAGTTCCTATAGCTATGTTTCCCACCTTTCCTATTGGCAAAAGGCAATATGTTCTCCTAATTGATATCCAAGCCCTTTTTGACATTAGGGAGGAATATTGCAGAGCCATCATAGCACAAAATATTGAAGAAGATTCCAACTTTGTTGTTCTAAACTAGGATAAGTATCTATTGGTGGATTCGAATGTCAAGGATGCGGAATATTGCTCTAGAGCAAAAACCTTGACCATGATTTTGACTTTGTTGTTCTAGACTAGGATAAGTATCTACTAGTGGTTTCAATTATCAAGGATACAGAATAGTGCTCTAGAGCAAAGACTTTGACCATGATTTATAGGGATGCACTCCGATATGAGTTAGTGCTTCATTGGGAGGAATAGTTGCTACTTTCGAAAGGCATGATAGTCATGTCTTCCATCCTATTCTTGCAAGACTTGTATATGTTGTAACAATGATAGGTTTTCCACTTTTATAATAAGCCTTTCCCAATGTAGGTGTTGTTTGCAACAAGTACATGAACTTTCTCATCACTTTTGCATGCATCTCATCCCATTGAAACCTTTTCCCTTTTCTCAACAATTGATATAGTGCATCTGCAACACGAGTAAATTCTAGACTTTGTATGAGATAGAATACACAAGCACCTAAGAATCTTCGTACTTGATACAAGGTGTATCTCACTTATTAGCCCCATTGAGCATTTTTATGAAGATCATAAGGTTAATTGGTGTGGTGAATGAGATTTCCATAAAAAAGGCAAGGGAACAAAAAAGGCCTCTAGACAACTTGAGCGATGTGGAGACTCTTCTCTTCTTGGGAGGATTGCTTCCAATGCTACAAGAGACGAGTCAGTTGATCAAGATTTCTCAACAAAGGGAATACTATGTCATGGACTATGTGATTGTAAGGAAGATAGTATGACTTCAACTAAACACATTGAATGGGGAAAATGCAAGCTTCATCATGAAACAATTTGTTGAATGGAAGGCTCCTCTAGATATTGGCTCACAAAGAAGCTACATGAAGTAAATGCAAAGCATTAGAGTAAACAGAAAGTTGATTCAACTTCATGTTATGGGGGAAAGTGAAGGGTGTTTTCATGATCGAAAAGGTTAAAGAATAAACATTTCCAAGTTTGGCAAGATTTGTGAAGAAAGAAATTGTTTCAATATGCAACACTTTGACTATTGAAATTAAAGAGATATTTCCAAGGGACGACCTTCTTGAAGCCATGACAAGTGTGTATTCTTTGTATTGGAATAATGCAAAGGATAAGAAAAAATTATTCTTGAACTTGAAGGGCAAAGTAGAAACACTTCCCATGGGAGTAAGGTAACATTTATGTATGTTTATAACCAACTTTCTCTTTCTCCAAATACCTCTTTGCATTCAACATTTTCTTAGCCTTCAACTATCCCCACATTTGTTGAAATAGCTTTTAAATATAGTGGACCCACATGATTTATAGGCCCAATTTGAAACTTGCAACCTTGTCCATTGAGAGGCCCAATACAAGACTTGCAATTCTGCAAATAAAGTTAGTATTAACATTGTTAAAGTATAGAACGATATTCATAGAAGTAATATATACAAATATACATATATACATCTCTATGTGTGTGTCTGCATGCGTGTGTTCATGTTTGTATGTATTTATTCATATCTATGTATGCATACAGAAAAGGAGATATACATGCATAAAGCTTTCCCAAAATGAACTATTCCCATAGTATATGTTCCATTGGATACATAGCATATTACCTACAAACTTTCGTAAAACACAAATGATTAGGATATTTAAGAGCCTAAATAAAGCCTTCCATAAAGATAAAGTAGTGTTGAGTGAGTTAGAAAACCTTCCATGTGGGCATACCATCGGATACATATCATATTACCTACAAACCTCCATAAAACACAAATGGTTAGGATTTTTAAATTGTTGAGTGAGTTAGAAAACTTTCCATGTTGTAACTATACATGAAAAGAAGAAAATATGAAGCCCTTGGAAGTAACAAAATGACAAAGCCTAGACTATAAGCATTACCACATAAAGTATAAATTTGAAATCATCCAAATCAACCATTGGTGCTTTCTCAACTACTGTTAATGGATGCTCATCCTTCCTTTCACATCTAGATTTCCATATTGCATATCTTCTTCATATGGAAATGTCTCCAATCTATGCTTTACTAAAAATAATCTTAAACATGTATCCAAACTCTTGTTGAGCTTGTTTTGAAGAGAGTTTTTAATAAATGTCAAGCTACTAAACATGTTCTCATCCTCCGTTGAGACTAATATAATTGTTTGGCACAAATCAGCAAGCTTAAAGTATTTAGAAATATGATCCTTCAACTACACGCTTTAGTCCAACTTTCTCCATAATCTAGCCATTAATCATGGCTTTGAAGGCTCCTCCACTTGACTTTATTGCTCTCCCATAGTTTGTCTAAAGGTGTCTAAAGGCACTTGACTAATTTATCAACTCAATGGGGTTGATTAGACCCATCAAGTGTTGATTTAGCATCTCCATGCTTTTCCCAAATATTTCATAAGGCTGATAGGGCCAGCTTGTTGGTTGTGAAACATTATATTCCTTAAGACCAAGAGGGCCATGTGTCTGTTTGGTGCAAGTATGCTTAATGATTTTTTGTTTTAGTGACTGCATCGGACAAGTTTGACAAAGCACTTTGAGGAAGCCTTTTCTGTGCAAGAGCTTCTTGTGGCCATTCTAGGCGGTGTCTTCGCCTTTCCGAGTTTTTTCCTTAAGCTAATAATGTTATATGTGTATGTGGGGATTATTTTCTTTTCATTTTTAGGGACTAGCAATCAAGGCATGAACTGCCAGGGTTAAATTACGTATATCTGGGGGAGATTCAAGTAGTTGTCTACCTCCTGTAAAGACATTGTCAGGCCTTGGAAAGAAGCCAGTCCTAGTGACCTTGTTATGCTAACCTGCTAAGCAACTATTCTATGAGTCCCTACTAGTATGAGGTAGTTAGAGAAGCTTGCCACAATAAAAAGAAGAGAAAAATATGAATATATCTTGAAATAAAACAATACAGAGATGTGTAAAAAGGGGTTCTAATCCGCTAAAATAGAAAAAAATTGGAAAAAAAACTTAAGAGCAGTTGATCATTGCCTTACAAAGACCTATTAGGTTCTTAGGGACAAGTCAGGATGCCTTGTCTTCCTAGGGATAACAACTAGCAAGAATAAAGAAATAAGGACGATTGGAGCAAAAATAGAAGTGGGCAAAAAAAAGGATTAAGTGCCACCTCGTGAGAGCTTGGTAGGTTTTTGGGTACTGAGTCAAGACACCTAAGGCCGATGCCCTATTCTCCTTGGGTCACTCTATGCTTAGCTCCCTCATTTTTACACACCCGGTATGGAAACTTTAAAAAGACAAAATGTGTTTTAAAAAAAATTATGGTGACTAGGCTATAGGAGTCCTCACCTAGTAGGAGTTCCTGGTCTAGTTGTCCTAAGTTAGGTAGGCAGTTATCACCACTACGATGACCTCTTTGATGGTTCTTTTTGCTAGTCTATGTTGGCACAGTTGGTTAGAGACTCACTCTGGATTTCTGTGAGCTTATAATGAGCCTATCCCTTAAGGATTTTCACACCTTGATTTTGTCACGGGGTAGGGTAAGAGCTGTTATTGTGCTTTGTTAAGTATATTTTTAATGGCACCTTGATGCTTTTTTTGGCTGTTGTTTGTGCATATCAGTTCATGGGATTCAACGGGCTAAGTCACCTTATCAATTGTCACCAATGAGAGAGGATTTTTAGAGCCCGTTTTGAAGCAAAAAATAACACGAGAGGCCATAAAAGACCAATTTTTCATGCAAAATGAAATGGTTGTGGATCAATGAGCTGGAGTTTTCCTAAATGGAGTTCAATGCCAAGAGCCCAATGCAAGGCTTGATTTGTCAATTGGAGTCTATTTGACCCCCCATTTAATCCGTGCAAGGTTTGACGTTATGAAGCAGCTTTGTGATCCGAGAGCCTAAAAGTGCATGACAATGGCCAATGTTGATAGATTTTGATGTCACAAAGCTAGCCATCTAGTCGGATCTTGAATTGCAGTTTGTTCGAGCCTCTCTTTGACAAAAAAATTACTTTACCAAGTGTGAACACAAAAATTTGAACTATTTTTTGTTTACAGTCAAGCTTAAGCTTGAGAAATGAAGAGATGTAAATTTTCATGAAACGTGGGGGACATCGAAAAATCATTAAAATTTTGATTTTCTTAGCAGGGTTAAATCAAGGGGAATGCTCTCCAGGCCTTGAGATGTGTAATGTGTCCCCATGTCTACTTGTAGGATACGTCTTAGTAGCCCATCGGGAAGAGAGTCCAGAAAGCGCCACCCGGCACTCCCATGGAATGTCACGGGGTTTGCAATCTAGGTCTTCCCGAGTCTGCCACGAAGCGAAAGCATTCCGGCCGTTCCCACTTAGGACCGACCTGAAAGAGTTTTCCTAATGGTCAAGTTCCTAAAAAGTAGCTAGCGTCGAGCCCTAGGCAAACTACTTTAAGCAGAAACGTCAGGGTCGAAGCAGATTATACTGCACTTGGTTCAAGGAGAATGGGAAACGAGAGGGATGTGAAGCTCATTCTCTCTGCCTGTAAGGCATAGTCCCATTCCGTTCCCCTAAAACAGTATAAATCGGGACTCTAGCACTCTAGATTCTAGGTCATTGTTTACCTTGCTGTCAATTCCTTTGAGAAAAGTTTCCGGCCAACCGGGACCACCCTTTCGTAGGACGGACCTAGGGTCACATCCACCGTACTTTTCTCAGGTTGCTTTAGTTATCTAATTACCTACCACATTTAGTTTGACAAGCAAAGATAGCTTCCTTAATTAACCAATTTATCATTGGTTCCTTTTCAACATTTGATCTTTATTTATCAGTCTTTGGAATACATAATATAATCTAGCCTGAAGGCTATTCCATAATCCACCCGAAGGCTATTCCATAGAAAAACAACTTAGGGACTGACATAGAAAAACAATGTCAAGCAAGTTCCTTTTCAACATTTGATCTTTATTTATCAGTCTTTGAAATACATCATATAATCCAGCCCGAAGGCTATTCCATAATCTGCCTAATCCGCCCCAAGGCTATTCCATAATCTGCCCGAAGGCAATTCCAACAATCCTCACGGATCGCTATTCCAAGTTCCGCCCATAGACTAGTATGCGGGCCTCGAGATCAAATCTCGAGTCACGTTGGTGTCTTGTGCAGGGTCCAGAGGCAAGAGATTAATGGCCAGAGCCCCCTTGGCACCCAGGCATCCTCCTGCTCCAAGTAGCACCCACGGAGAGACCTCTCGCAGCGGGTTCGGTCCAGATACCCGGTGCGGCTAACAACCCCCTTGGATAGGGTCATGCAGACAGTCGGGGGTAACTGATGCTGCCTCTCCCTCCAGGCTTTCAACCTGAAGCATTAGTTATTTTCCAGCATTAGTTCCTTGAGCAAAAAAGAACAAACAATGCTCCTAAGTGTACAAACACAAGCACTCCAGTGGTTGTTTATACGACCAACTGCTAAGGTATAATTCCTTCTCTCTGAATATATCCAGCATTCGATCCGGGATCAATTTCAACTTGGCAAGATCCCAAGGGTCTCGTAAGCTAAGTTGCCTATTTACCCTTTTATCCTTGGGTTAGGGTTTATAGCCTATTAACCCAAATTTTCAATACCTTAGGGTTCCATATAATATGGTTAATAAATCCTGGGCAACCTCGTCGGTAGTTGGTCAACTGCTTTCTTGGCAAATTCATAACTCCCTTAATCTTGGCAAATCAACCCCAAGGAAGGGTTATGTAGCACGATGACTACTCATCCTCTAGAAAATGAGACTTGTACTTAGAACTTGCCAATCTTGTTCTAAGGAGTGGCAATACTATTTTGATTTAGGCACAAAACCATGCGACGTTGGAACCTGTTGCACGAGATAGGTGTCGCACCTAACTTGTGGGATTATTTTTCCCATCACACGGTATCCCTTGGCTAAGAATACCTTTGGTCAAGATGTAGGGTTTGGGAGTCCTCTTGACCCAAACCAACCCTAACCCTACTAGGCCGATAATGCTTTGGCCCTAGGGTTCCTATTTTCCTTGCGGAAGTCTAGCATTTGGTCATCCGATCTCTAGGGTAAGAACCCTAGATCATTCTTGCACGGCCGATCTGACAACCCTAACATATTCGAGAATGTGGGTAGGACCTTTGAGGTCAGAAATATTAGATTGGCAACCTAAGTGCGATACTAGGCAGAATTTTAGCGTAACTTAACCCTACCTAGCACTTTGAGGTAATCGTCATGTGCAATCTAATCGTACCTTTATGACTTTCACGTGAGCAACTCAACTATCGCGAATTACTTAGTTAATCCATCCAACCCGCGAGTAAAGATGATCTCACTTTAAAGATGCAAATATATTCTTCTATAATTAGCAAGTACTTTCCCCTAAAAGTTCAAACCATAAACCTTTTGCTTTTATGCGACTTTAGAGATCATTCTTTTCCTTTTCCTAAACTATAATGATTGACATTCAGAGCTAACACGTATCAACCCTATGTTGATGCAACGAAGTCAAAGCTTTAATATTTTTATCGAAGATGCATTCAAACTTCGATAAAAGGACTCCATGCATGAGCGAATACCATAAGTTCATCATTAAATTAATCCTTCCTTTAGCTCTTAAACCGACTCAAAATGAACTACCATCGCATGCAATTTGCAAGGTACATGAATCCTTTCCATGCATTGCAACTATTCGGACATCACTTAATGTCCGTTTAGTATTACTTTAATGTGTTACGATTTATATGTCCTAACCTTTGTGAGGTGTAGCAAGATGCCTTTGCACAATTCCGTCTTTCAATTTATGCATCAAACATTTAGAGTTTCATATTGACCACGGAAAAGCAAGCAACTGCAAATGCATGACATGCAACTAAATTTTATAAATCGGACAAGAAAATAAATTTTCCAATGTATTTAAACTTGCCTACGAGATTTAAACATGCTTAATGCATTCTTTTCATGCGGGACTATTTAACGGAACCTGGGCATTAGGAATCGGAGCGTTGTCCATTCACGTACTCGGGGTGGAAGCTCTCGCGTGTGCGCCTTGCGATTTTTGCTTTGGGGCCATCGATGACGTAGTGGACTTGGACTCCGCGAATTCTCCTTGCCCTTTTTCCCGATCTCTGAAATTGCCTATTAGGCCGATAGTTTCTTTCCTCGTGCAGAAACTGGGCCTTTAGTGGAAGCTTCCAAAGAAGCTTCTAAGCTTTTTTCCATAGTAGATGATGTGGAGAGAGAAAATGATGGAGGAGAGGATGATGAGGATGACGATGAAGGAGAGGAAGAGGATGATGATTATGATGATGATGGCGATGATGGTAGGGGGCATCAATTTTTATCGTTGCGGGAGATCACTTTTAGTTGCTCTTGCGCGGGATGTGTGGGGTCTAGGATCATTAATATTTTGTGCAAAAATATTACATTCTCTCCCCCTTAGAGGAATCGAGATGTCCTCATCTCGAGAAGAACTGGGGGTATTGTTGGTTGAGAGTACATTCATCCATCCAAGTGGCATCCTCTTCAGGGTAATCTTTCCACTGGATGAGGTATTCTCTCAAGGTTCTAGATCTCAAATGCCTCTCCCTAACATCTAAGATCCTGTTAGGCCGTAGCTCAAGGACTCCTTGGCTAGGCATTACAACTTGTTGATCATCAAGCACGTGACTAGGGTTAGGCACATACTTTTTCAGTAGGCTGATATGGAATACATTGTGAACTTTTAGGTTTTCAGGGAGTTGAAGTCTGTAAGCATTAGGCCCTAGGCACTTGAGAATCTTGTAGGGTCCACAATACCTTGGACTTAGATTTTTGCATTCACCCAAGGATAGGAAACTCTTCTTTGGACGTACACGAATGAAGACCATATCACCTTCAACGAAGGATCTGTCTTGCCATTTCAGGTCTGCGTAAGCCTTCTGTCTCTCCTTGGCGGCTTGGATGTCCTGTCTTATTGATTTAATTTGGTCATTCATGTCTTCCAGCATCTGCTTTGAAGCTTCAACCCTCAAGGTTGGGTCGGAAAAGCTTAAAGGACTACAACAATCGTGCCCATACAATGCTCGAAAAGGGGTCATCTGAATACTTTGTTGGTAAGAAGCATTGTAGACAAACTCAACCAGTGGCAAATATTGAATCCACTTTTTCGGTTCGCGACAGCAGTGTGCCCTAAGCATATCTTCAATGACTTGGTTGACTCGTTCTGTTTGACCATTAGTTTGGGGATGATAAGCTATACTGAAACAGAGTTGAGTCCTAATGGCCTTGAAGATAGCCCTCCAGAAGTGTGATGTGAAGAGAGAGTCACGATCACTAATGATTCTTCTGGGTAACCCATGCAGTTTGAATATCTCCTTGATGAATAACCTTGCAATGTTTGAGGCTTTATAGTTTGTCTTAATAGGAATAGGATGTGCAACCTTGGTGAGCATATCCACCACGACCATAATGGAGTTGAATCCTTTCTGAACTTGGGGCAAGCCAACAACAAGGTCCATACTAATGAATTCCTATTTCATTTGGGGAATGTCAAGTGATTGCAATTTCTTTGGCATTTTGACATGTTCGACCTTAATGCGTTGACAAGACAAACATTTAGTGACGTATTTGAGAACGTCACCTTTAAGCCTATCCCAATAATAGCTCTTTCTGACCGCATTAAGGGTCTTGGCATAGCCAAGATGTCCTGAGAAAGGGGAGTCATGGGCTTTCCAAAGTATCTTCTTCTTAAGTGATTGGCTTGCTGGTATACATAATCTCATTCTATAGTAGACAAGTCCACTATTGATAGAGAATTTTTTATACTTTGTTTGTAGCTTTGGGTCTTGATCCTTGATGGGGATCTCCCTTAGCATCCTCTGATAGGTTGGGTCATGGCATGCCTCTTCTCTAGCTAGCTCAAGAATTGGGTTGTTTGGCATGGATATCTTTGTGGCTAGAGATCTTGCTGTTGATGGATCTTGCAAAATTAGAGAATTCAGAAATCTTGCTGTTACATTCTCCTTTCCAAGCTGGTATTTGATTTCAAAATCATATTCTTCCAGCACTTCGATCCATCGACGTTGCCTCATATTGAGTTCATTTTGGGTAAAAATCCATTTAAGACTCTTGTGGTTCGTTACTAAGGTAAATTTATTACCCAGCAAGTAGTGTCTCCAAAGTTTGAGAGCATGTATGAAGCTAACAGCTCCAGATCATGGGTAGCATAGTTCCTTTCATGGCTCTTCAGTTTCTTTGAAGAGTATGCTACGAGATGACCTTCTTGCATAAGCACACATCCTAAGGCAAGTGCGTTAGCATCAGTTATCACTTCAAACTTCTTACTAAGATCTGAAAGTTTCAGGATGGGTGCTGATACCAAGCTTTGCTTTAGTTTTTCAAAGCTAGACTGTTCAGCAGGTGACCATACAATTGATACTTGCTTCTTTAGTAGATCAGTCAGAGGTGATGTAATCAAAGCATAGTTTTTGATAAAGACACTGTACCATCCTGTCAATTCAAGAAAACTACATATTTCTTTGATAGAAGTTGGTGTTGGCCACTCCAGAACATCTCTGACCTTGGTCAGGATCTACTGAAATTCCTTCCGCTGATACAATGAATCCCAGATATTCAATCTGTCGCTTGAAAAATGCATACTTCTTCTTCTTAGCATAAAGCTTGTGTGCTCTCATTGTTTCGAGAACAATGCGAAGTTGGGGTTCATGATCTTCTTCCTGTTTGGAGTAGACTAGGGTATCATCAAAGAAGACGAGTACGAAGTCATCAAGATAGGGCCTAAAGATATCCTGCATTAGCCTGTTGAAGGTGGCATGAGCATTTGTTAGCCTGAATGACATGACTAGGAATTCAAAGTGTCCATACCTTGTGTTGAATGCCGTCTTTGGGATATCTTCTTCCTTGATCCTTATATGATAATATCCAGACTTGAGATCTATCTTAGAGAAGATCTTCGCACCATGAAGACGGTCAAGAAGTTCATCTATTCTTTGAATGGGGTATTTGTTTTTAATGGTTGATTGATTCGACCCTTTGTAGTTAATGCATAGCCGAAGCGTTTCCATTTTTCTTCTTCTGGAACAACACTGGAGCTCCCCATGGTGAACTGCTAGGACGAATGTAGCCTTGGTCTACAATTGCTTGAGTTGCTCCTTCAGCTCAATCGCTTCCGGGATGGCATCCCATATAGTCTCTTTGCGATTGGTGCAGCTCCTGGTGCTAGCTTGATTTCATGATCAACTTCCCTTTGAGGAGGAAGTTCAGTCAGCTCTTCAGGAAATACGTTTGTGTACTCCTTTAACCATGAAGGTTCTTCCTTAGACTCCTGATTCTGATCTAGCTTATTTAGCTTAATCAAATAGACAGGTAGCCCCTTTCCGACTCCTTTTATTATCCGAGATGCTTTGGCCAGTTGAATTTTTGGCATACCAGTCTCTCCTTGAGTTGTGACTAGTTCCCCTTCAGAATTTCGAAAGGAAACTTGGCCCTTTCCACAATGAATGTGGGCATCATTGGGTATTAGCCAATCCATACCGAGCAAACATTCGTGGACACCTAGGTTCATCACCCTGAATCTGACCGAAGTCGACTTTCCACCCAATAGGAATTCCACCTTAGCAATTTGCCTAGTACAAGAGACCTCACGACCATTTGCTAATTCCACAATTAAGGTAGGTGCATCTATTGTGGCTATTCCTAATATTTTTGCACAAACTGGTGAAATGAAGGAATGTGTACTGCCACAATCAATCAGGGTTTTGGAGATTTTACCTCGATACTTCGTGAATCACCGAGAATTGGCGATTCGGCCCTTTCTTGTGAAGAGCGGCATGAATTGTTGCCCTCTCAAAGTCAGCTTCCATGGTTGGGTCTTCATCATCACCCAACTCCTTATTGGCAACATTGGCGGTTCTCCCTCTAGTCCTGGCGGTGGCTCCTTGTCCATGGGCGGCTCCTTGAAATGGCCCTTGATGTTGTCCTCTGCTAAGCTTGGGACACTACCTTTTAAAGTGACATGGCTCATTGCAATGGAAGCAACGGAGATTGCGGTCATTACCTTGGGCAAGAACGAAGTTGTTAGCAGCATTCGCCCTAGATTTCTTCCTTTGTGCCTGATTTTGGCCCTGAGCTCTCTTGGTCTGAGACCTATACACTCCCTTGTTTTGATCCTTGTAAGACCAAGTCCTATTAATTCTTGGCTTGGTCTGCACCTCTTGTATTATGGGTGCAGCTCAAATGAGTGCATCCTGAAGGTCTGTTGGGCGCATTGATTCCAAGCAGGTGTTTATGGGTGGGTTTAATCCAACACAAAACTTTGACACCTGTTGTGTCATATCCATTTGTGGCGCGTACTTTAAAAGAGAGACGAATTTTGAATAGTAAGCATCAAGAGATAGACCAAGCTGCTTTAGTTCATAAAACTCATTCATCTTTTGCGTGCGGTAGGTAGGTGGTACATATCTCCCTCGCACAGCTCTTTTAAGCTTCTCCCAGGTAACTGACCCTTTCGAGATCCCTTGGTCTCTGCACCATTGCTTCCACCAAAGTCTTGCTTTGTCGGTAAGCTTCAGTTTGGCGAGCATAGCTTGGTTAGCGAGTGTAGTACCTGCTACTTCAAAATAATCCTCCATGGATTCGATCCAGATCTCGGCATCTGTTTGGACGGTCCTTCCCTTACCATTGAATTCTGGTGGTTTTATTTGCTTGAGAAGAAACTTCTTCTCTTGAATTATGACCGTATTTGGTGTAGGGGTCGGACTAGGAATCTGCACTTGAGGTTGTGCCTGGACAATAAGATTCTTTACGTTAAAAACTTACTAAGCGTTTCTCATATTACATTAACATGCCCAGTTCAGCTTTTAGCCAAGTGACCTAATCACTTAACTCCTTTACCAACACTTACAGCCAATACAGTCATTGATAAAAAAAGTCTATTTCATTCATATGGGCATAGCCCTTTCGAGTACAATTATTTTTGGAAGATAGAGCAAGCTGATACATTAATTTGGGGAGAATAAGATTATGTTACATTCGGCTACGGGAACTGAGTAATAATATGGATTGGGGTCATGGATTTTCAGGAATCGATAGGTCATAGGAAGCTTAGGGTACCCCTTCCTTCGATACCCGTTCTTCTCATAACGTCCCAATACCTTGATTCTGTCGACAGGGATTATTCGAGTCACTTCCTCGTACACATACTTGTTCTGCTTAACCTTTCGACCACCGACATGTAGGGTTGCATTTGCATGAGCCTCGACAAAGATGAACAGCTTCACGATATTTAAGTCCTCCATCCACTTGATTCTCTTCAAGTTGGTCCGAAGATATGCAAGTCGGTGGGCAACTATGTAATAAATTCCTGAATCACCCATCCATCTCCGTTCCACGTACAGGGGTGAAGGATTGTAGATGCAGTCTAGGATATTCATCATATCTAGCCTTCGTTGATAATTTGAAGCACGCATTGCAGTCATAAACATAACCTGGAACACCAAGAATTTGTTCCATGCTTCGCGACTTTGCAGGCCACCATCAATGAGTAAGTAAGGAAATGTTCTTAACAGCGACATTTGCTCCACTTCTCCTTATTAAGTTTCCTTGTAAATGTTAGATTTCGTTGGTTTTCTCTGATACCAACTGTAACGTGTCCCCCTATCTACTTGTAGGACACGTCTTAGCAACCCATCGGGAAGAGAGTCCAGAAAGCACCGCCCGGCACTCCCATGGAATGTCACGGGGTTTGCGATCTAGGTCTTCCTGAGTCTGCCACGAAGCGAAAGAATTCCGGCCATTCCCACTTAGGACTGATGTGAATCAGGGTTTTCCTAATGGTCAAGTTCCTAGAAAGTAGCTAGTGTTGAGCTCCAAGCGAACTACTTTACGCAGAAACGTTAGGGTCGAAGCGGATTTATACTGCACTTGGTTCAAGGAGAATGGGAAACGAGAGGGATGCGAAGCTCGACCTCTCTGCCCATAAGGCATAGTCCCATTCCGTTCCCCTAAAACAATATAAATCGGGACTCTAGCACTCTAGATTCTAGGTCATTGTTTACCTTGCTGTCAATTCCTTTGAGTAAAGTTCCCGGCCAATCGGGACCACCCTTTCGTAGGACGGACCCAGGGTCACATCCATTGCACTTTCCTCAGGTTGCTTTAGTTATCTATTTACCTATCACATTTAGTTTGACAAGCAAAAACAACTTTCTTAATTAACTAATTTATAACTAGTTCCTTCATGTAACTTAGGCACTGACATAGAAAAACAATGTCAAGCAAGTTCATTTTCAACATTTGATCTTTATTTATCAGTATTTGAAATACATCATATAATCTAGCCTAAAGGCTATTCCATAATCCGCTCGGAGGCTATTCCATAATCCGCCCAAAGGCTATTCCTATCTTGTTCTAAGGAGTGGCAATACTATTTTGATTTAGGCACAAAACCATGCGACGTTGGAACCTGTTGCACGAGATAGGTGTCGCACCTAACTTGTGGGATTATTTTTCCCATCACACGGTATCCCTTGGCTAAGAATACCTTTGGTCAAGATGTAGGGTTTGGGAGTCCTCTTGACCCAAACCAACCCTAACCCTACTAGGCCGATAATGCTTTGGCCCTAGGGTTCCTATTTTCCTTGCGGAAGTCTAGCATTTGGTCATCCGATCTCTAGGGTAAGAACCCTAGATCATTCTTGCACGGCCGATCTGACAACCCTAACATTTTCGAGAATGTGGGTAGGACCTTTGAGGTTAGAAATATTAGATTGGCAACCTAAGTGAGATACTAGGAAGAATTTTAGCGTAACTTAACCCTACCTAGCACTTTGAGGTAATCGTCATGTGCAATCTAATCATACCTTTATGACTTTCATGTGAGCAACTCAACTATCGCGAATTACTTAGTTAATCCATCCAACCCATGAGTAAAGATGATCTCACTTTAAAGATGCAAATACATTCTTCTATAATTAGCAAGTACTTTCCCCTAAAAGATGCAAGTAACTGGGAGATAGGCGAGATGCATCATTCCATGCGAGTATGCAACTTCAAACCATAGACCTTCTGCTTTTATGCAACTTTAGAGATCATTCTTTTCCTTTTCCTAAACTATAATGATTGACATTCAGAGCTAACACGTATCAACCCTATGTTGATGCAACGAAGTCAAAGCTTTAATATTTTTATCGAAGATGCATTCAAACTTCGATAAAAGGACTCAATGCATGAGCGAATACCACAAGTTCATCATTAAATTAATCCTTCCTTTAGCTCTTAAACCGACTCAAAATGAACTACCATCGCATGTAATTTGCAAGGTACATGAATCCTTTCCATGCATTGCAACTATTCGGACATCACTTAATGTTCGTCTAGGATTATCTTAATCGCAAGACACAACCAAGAATTAATTACATAAATGTGTTACGAGTTATATGTCCTAACCTTTGTGAGGTGCATCAAGATGCCTTTGCACAATTCCGTCTTTCAATTTATGCATCAAACGTTTAGAGTTTCATCTTGACCACGGAAGTGCAAGCAATTACAAATGCATGACATGACTAGAAATTGTACAAATGCAAAGTTCTTAGACACTCCTAGTCGCAAGGCCATGTGGGGTGGTTTGAGGTGAGTAGTAGAGGCTTGGCTAGTGCCTTAGAGCTAGTGTCGGGCCCATTTTAAGTCCTGACAATGATATAACATTTTTGTGTAGTTAACAAATGATGTATAGATCCAATGAAATCGATGCTCCACTTCTCAAATGGTAGTATACCCATGATAGGAGTCAGTGGGTGCTTTATGTTATCCCTATTTTCATTTCTTTGACATGTATCACATCTCTTGATATATGCAAAAACATCTTAGAAAATGGACTGCCACCAAAATCTAGTTCTCAAAGCTTTCTATGCAGTCAACGATCTAGCAAAGTGCCCCCCATGAGAAGAGTCATGGCACTCCTCGCCAAGATAAACAAGACCTCATCAAGCAAGACACATCGATGATAAAAATCATCCATACCTTGCAAGTATAGTGTTCTTGCAATCAAGGAAAATTTTTAGGATTTTTGCCTATTTTTTCTCTTTTCAGACTTTGATAAAGTAGCACAAGTCTCTCATGTAGTAGATAATGCATTTATGGCAGCATATCAGGATGGGATGGCGGTCGTATCAATTTTGAATAGACCCTAGAGGTCACTACCTTCAACCAAGACTTCTTTTGGCTCCCTGAAATCCAGAAGACATTCAATGATGCCCTGCAACTTGAGTGGCTTACTCCTAATTTCATAGTCAAACTTCTACAAGCTGATCTGCCATTTCATTAGAAGGTGAGGCATATCACATTTTCATAGAGGATGTAATGCCTAA
This sequence comes from Lygodium microphyllum, assembly GCF_053477565.2. Lineage (NCBI taxonomy): Eukaryota > Viridiplantae > Streptophyta > Polypodiopsida > Schizaeales > Lygodiaceae > Lygodium > Lygodium microphyllum. The sequence continues at coordinate 79,540,204 of NC_141139.1, forward strand.
ATTTCTTTATTGCAAATACCATCTCAAGGCATAGCTTCTCCATATAGGTATAATTAAGCTTAGATATCTCCAATCCACGGCTAGAAAATGCGATTGGATGATACCACTTTTTCTCCCAAATTTGGGCTAAACAGCGGAGCAGATGATGCATGCATTGTGGCTACTGAAAATATATAGAAGACCTCATCTCTTTTGGGTGCTTTCAGGATTGGCGATTTCACTAGCTCTTGCTTTACATCCTCAAAAAATACTTGACATGGGCCACTCCAAATAAATTGACAGTTAAAGGATAGTAGATTCGTCAATGGCAATGTCCTCTCTACCAGTGCATTGATAAATCTTTGATAGTATCCTAATGATGGTGGAAAGCTATGTACTTATTTAGGAGTACATGGTGGACTCATAGTGAAAATAGCCTTTATTTTTTTAGGATTGGCAATATCAACCAACCTCCCTAGACTCAAATTCAAGTTTTCCCTAGATGCTTAGAGGCTGCTCGTAATTGTGACTCTACCTCCTCTGCTTGTGTAATAGCAATATCAATGTCAGTAAGAGCAACACTGCTCAATTGCACCTGGATATTAAAGTCTAGCAACTCATGTAAAAAGTACTACAATCGAGGAGTAACTGGGCTAGGAATATAGGTGTGCAATTCACAAAACACTTCTTTTAGTTTTTTGGCATACACTCGAACATTCTTGTCAAGTTCTTGACGTGCTACATTGAGAACACGTAGTCAATACTAATCGCCTTTCTTAGGAGCAAAATCTCTTCAAAAGGCCGCAAAAAATAGATCAATTGTAATTATGGTTCCAACTTCTAGGCTGTGATACCATACTGCAGCTCTTCCTTTTAGAGTCATATTAAAGAACATCATTAGATGTCCCTCATCTTGGATTTGACCGTCGAACATTAACTTTTGGAACTCATTAATGTGAAGGCCCGCATCTTCCTTTGCTAACCCATTAAAAATGGGTAGAGGGAATCCTATGGTTGTTAGATTTTGTGTCCCTACAGGGATTGCAATAGGTTACACCATGATGACAACCAAATTTGCTAAGGGTCTCTAAACTAATGGAACTATTGCCCCACTCAAAGTGGGTTGACCTATTGGGAGAGGGAAAGTACTAGAGCTTCCTTCTTCTCCTAAAGAACTGCTCGTAGGACTAGGGCCACTAAGACCCCTCCCTCATAGGAATATGGGGCTACTCCATTGAGGAGAATAACTCCTAATGATTTCAGCCTGTCGTCTAGCCCTTTCCACTCTTTCTTGCTTTTGGATCTCAACTTGATGGTCTTTTGGATCTATTCTATTGCCTTTTGGCATACACTGAACAATTGGTCCCTTTCAACCAAGATCTGAAAATCACCACTTATTAGGGGCTCCCAGCAAATGCACCGCTTGTCGGGACCAAAGCTGAGCTCGAAATTGGCTCTAGGGCTCTAATCGGGCCTCTATACTCAACCAAAACACCCCATAGCCTCGCGGCTACGAGCGCCTAAAGGATACAAACACTGATCTAACTTATACATGCATTTGTACCGTCAATTGTAGCACATACACAGGGAGAACCTCTCAAATGACTAATGTGGCCCCACTATGGCTCTCCTTTGCCTCGAGGATTGGCTCCAAGATGCATAAAGCACATATGACACATAGTCTATTCTTGATAAATTGTTAGTGCATATTATAAGAAAATGATTATAAATGATTGAAACATGTTGGCTAATGTTTGCAATGTCAAAAAATCATTTATTTTTTATCACATGTATGAAAAATCATAAATCGCAAAACTCGAAACACTGAATTTAATGGAAAAATGGGGTTGTTTTGGGTTTTGGGATTGAAATGATGTTCATATGGCATGAAATTGAATATGCTAATGGATCACACTTCACATAAGTCATAAAAAATTAAAAAAAGTTAAAAAATTAATACTTAATGTTAAAATAAACTAGAACATTTATAAAATACAGTCAAAATAGGATAAAATTTTAGGAAAAAAATAATTTTAAATGTAGAAAATTATAAAAAATTAGGAGAATATTTATGAATGTATAATGAAGGTGAAGCAATGAGGATTTGCCTTAGTTCTTTGTTTATATGTTAAAGTGCATGTTTTAGGACTTGTTTCCATGGAAATTTGTCATGAAATCTCCCTACATTTGCACAATCAAGCTAAATATAAATGATAGGGGGTGTGAGATTGAAATGGAAAGATATTTGATTAAGTTACTGATTTCTTTACATATCTTAGTATGTAGCCTATGGTTTATATAAGATTTGAGAGGTTCAATAGCACGAGTTAGCTCGATGTTGTTTCTTAGTAATGCCAGAAGATGACTTACTTAGAAAGAAATCATTAAAAGATTGTTTGTGCACTTCATGTTGGTTGGTTTTTAGTTAAAATTTTTGAGCATGAAATGCCATATAATTTGCATATGCAATCTAAATATGGCGTTAGAAGATAAATTCTTGGATACATTGCAATCATATGTTTAGGTGACGACTAACATTGAGAGTGTAAGATTTTCCTTCACTGTAGGTTAGTGTGATACCTTTGGGAAAATTTGATTAGGTGAGAAATATATATAGTCTCCTGGATCGTTACATTTATATTATAAAAGGAATCTGTTACATTTATGTTCTATGTGTAAAATGATGCATCTTGAGGCCAATCCCCAGGGCGTAGGAGAGCCATAGTAGCCACAACATTCTGCTGGGAGGAAGCTCTTTATGTATGTGAATCAAGGTGTTGATCTCTTGTATATTTGGATACTTCCTCTTTGGAGTTGGAAACGGAAAATATTGGACTATAGCCGACACAAACATGTTATTTATTTAGAGTAGTGTATATCCATCTAACGCTCGTGGTTGCAAGGCCATGAGGGTGGTTTGGTGAGCATGGGAGATGGCTCTAGAGCCCTAGAGCTAGTGTGTCGGACCCGTTGTAGTTCACGACAACTATGGTCTAAAGCAAGAACCTAGAGAATAGTGACAAGATCAGAGAGTATCTTGTCAACATCGGCTTTTATGTTTTTGATGCTGATCACTTTTTGCATGTGTGAAATGGAGATACAAGTTTAGTTTTTATAGTCATATATATGGATGAGCTGATTATTATTATTTATAATGATTGTAGGTTTTAAGTAGAAGTTTGAGGTGAAGAATCTTGGTGAGTAGAGGTATTTTTTTAGAATTGAGGTGATTAGATAAGTAGATTATATATGGCTATCCCAAAGATAATATGGCTTGGATATGTTATCCAACTATAGTATGATTACATATAAGTCTCCTTTAATATCATTGGAGAAAAAATTAAAATTAAGTTTTGATTTTGGGGATGAGACATAAGACCATACTATGTTCACACGAGGATAGTAGAGAGCTTAATTTATGTGAGTGTCATATGGCCAAGCTTGAGTTATATTGTTGGGCTTGTGTGAGCTAGCTTCTCTATTAGGCCCAGAGGAGTCCTCCAGTTGTCAGATGAAATTTATGTCCATGCACATCACCCAATCTCCTCATAGGAAACACCAGACATATTTAAACATGGGAATCTTGGTTCTACTACATAGGTATCCCTAGAAGCAATCTAGTGCCCACCTAAGAAAGATCACTTTGTAATCAATTAAAGGTGAGGGAAATATTAACATCACATTTGGTTCAAAGAGAGTGAGAGACGAGGTAGGAGTGTAACTTGATCCCTCAATCCATAAGTCAAAATGTTAACTTTGGCCTCCTAAAATGGTGTTAGACATGAAACTAGTCCTACCAACATTGTAGAGGGGTCATGATCTAATCAACTCTGTATAGTGTTGAAAAGTTACTTAACTTATGATGTCCACCTAGCCATGGGTGTTCATTCAGATTGAAGCCTCCCAATTTCCTTGATTGGGTTTTCTCTAATTTTCTAATTGGTAGAGTATACTACCACGCTGATTTGATACAAAAAATCAACTTCCTTTGACTATTTCATTGAATAAGATTTGTTAAACTCATTTTTTAGCACAAAACAAAAAATTCCAAAATCAAATAATTTATTTAATAATAATAATAATCAAAACCTTCACTCTGCAAATGGTACAAAATTCTCTTAGAAAGATATTGTCTTAGCGACCTTCCAATCCCACATGATTGGATTGTATCTGCTTGCACTCCATTTGCAGTCAATAGGGAATTTATGGACTTAGAGCTCCTTTGAGCCTTAGGAGCTATCTTACATAATAGGGGCACTTATCACTTGGCCCTTTACCCCCTCAAGCACTCAAGTAAACAAAATAGACATCTAGCTCCCTAGGGAGCATAGAAACCCCATCCATAGGTGAGTATCTCCACACTCCATAGAATGCTAAGGAGCATTGGGGTGGGGATCCCAATATCTTGAACCACCATATGCCATAATACATTTGGATCTTACAAGCACATAATCATAAGATACATATCTCATCATTCTCAAATCCAAAATTAGACATAACCATACAAACATAATTTTTAATATACTTCTCAACATTTGCAACGTGTAGACTATCCGTCATCATCAATTCCCATATTCTTTCCTAAAAGCAAATAATGATTCTAATATATTTTTGTGTTTCATAAGCCATACACAATTTATAAAGCAAAAGACTCATCATACTTGCTTTTCTAACGTCCCAAGTTTATTTTTTTGAATCACAATAAACTAACCACATAAGTTTCTTAAAGATTTTATGAAAAACTTTGAAATCAAATGTAAAGATTTAAAAATAACTCTATTTTTCCTTCTCCAAACCTAATTATCCTCCATGGGCCAACCCCATCATTGTTATGGGGCATGATCCACTTTAGGTTATTGTGGAAAAATTGGTTCTATAGGTTGGATGGACTTGAGGATGACTTCAAACTGTGCTCAAGCTAAACTTCAGTACTAGCGATCCCTTTGTGATGCATGGGAGCTTGCACAACATCTATGTATCTTTTGGGAGCCATGGAATAGACTTGACAAAATCCAGAAAAGCTTGCGCACCATGTGGTGAGAGAGGGAAGAGATGAGAGTATTCTAGCATGGTTTCTACATGATTGTAGAAAAGAGAGAGGGAGCGAGTAGCTTCATCATGCTCAGTAGGATGGAGTCTTTACATGATTTGTTTGTTTTTTAGGAGCCCCTATCCCTTTTTATATAGTACTCGGGGAGGAAAAGAGGAAGTTCGTCTTTAGCATTTTAGCTAACATCATCAATTATGTTAAGGAGGTGAGGGGCTCCATTTTTGAAAGGTGTCCTCTTCTTGTCTTCAAAAAAGGAAAAGATTTTATGACTTTTTTAAACAGGGACCCTAGGCATGTAATGAGTGGGCAAGGTGATGGGCACTGCATTCAGGCATCCCTTCGGGCTAGATAGTGACCAAGGCATAGACCTTGGCATCTTGGCCTTGGCATACTTGGTAACAAGCTACAAAGGCTATCAAAAGATGACCTACTAGTGAGACAATAGGGTTTGCAAGGAGGAACACGGAGTGAACTCAACAAACACTGAGAAGAGAAGAGAAGAGAGAAGAAACTCTGATGAATGGAATGAATGTGATACAAGGGAACAAGGGTGTCATAGCACAAGGAAGATGATGAAGACAGCCACAAACCACAAGCCGCAATGTCCTCCTGAAGGGGTGTGAGGGTAGTGGAGAGGCTGGAGAGAAGAGGTGACAGATTGAATGGTATCGAGACAGTAGGTTTTGCGGGGAGGAACACATAGTGAACTCAACAAAAACTGAGAAGAGAGAAGGAACTCTGATGAATGGAATGAATGTGATACAAAGGAACAAGGGTGTCGTAGTGCTATCCTCTTGAAGGGGTGTGAGGTAGTGGAGAGGCTGGAGAGAAGAGGTGATAGACTAAATGAATTAGCCGTATTAAATGAGTGATAGAGGCAGCCTATAAATAGGCAAGAGACTGTCTAGGGTGGTGCCCAAAGAGAGGGCGCTGCGGCTGTCTAGGGTGGCACCCAGTCCCTTTTTGGGGTTGTCCATTGTGAAACCCTAAATGCAAAACGTGAAACCCTAAATGCAAAATGCAAAACCCTAAACACAAAACGTAGAATGCAAACTGCATGTGAAGGGTTTCTCAACAAAGGCTTCATTTGTATTGTTCATTAAGTGTAGAAGCCAACACTCATTGTAGGAAAAACTTCCTAGGAGGTTACCCATCTCAATAGTGTTGTCACTCAAATATGCTTAATTACCAAGGGACTTTCCACTAGGAAATTCTAGTTATTAATTTATGCTATAGACATTATTTTAATAAGCTTGTCTTGGGAGGGTTTCTCAAAGTACTTCCACTCATGAATCGGCATATAATATGTCATTAATAATAATAATTATTGTCCTTAGTATTAAAAAATATTTAGTGCTAGTTTAAATGTGTGGCCTTCATCATATTTGAACATTACAATTTGATTTTTCTAAGCAAGTATGTTTTTAATAAAGTGTAGGTGTGTGAACATGAAAAATTTTATAATCTTAGTTTGGCCATCCATTTGTGGATGATAAGCAATTACTGAAGCATGGCTATGTTCCAATGGCTTGGAACAACCATGTTTAAAAATTAGAGGTGAACTTGGAGTCTCAATCATTATACTCTTTGGTAGTCGATGTAACTTGAATACTTCTTTGATAAAGACTCAAAAACTTAGAAGTGAACTTGGAGTCTCAATCATTATGCTCTTTGGCAGTCCATGTAACTTGAATACTTCTTTAATAAAGAATCAAAAACTTACAAGTGAACTTGGAGTCTCAATCATCATGCTCTTTGGCAATCCATGTAACCTAAACACTTCTTTGATGAAGACTTGAGATATGCCAAATGACTTATAGGTTATTTTGATTGGTATCAAGTGTGTAACTTTTGTCAATTTGTCAACCACTACCATGATTGGAATCATATCCACTAGTCGCAGTAGATAATCCAATGCCAAAGTCCATACTTATCAACTCCCATTTCATTTGTGGAATGTCTAAGGGTTGTAACTCTCCCGACATCTTGATTATTTTTGCCTTAACTCTTTGACAAGTCAAACATTGGGTTATATATCTTAATACATCCCTTTTTAGTCCTTGGCTAATGATAGCTCTTACAAATTGTACTGAGTGTCTTGGCATACCTTGAATGTCTAGCAATGGGACTATCATGGGCTTCCCATAAGATTTTGGCCTGCAATTCTGGTCCTTTTAGGAACACAAATGCGATGATGATAATCTCATATTCCTTACCCTGGAACATTTCTTGGCATACAAGATCAAGGATAGGATTATCAAGTATGGACATTGTTCTTAATCTTCAAATCTTGATGATGTTGTTAAGAAAGGCTTTCCAACTTAAGGCATCTACTACAACATGATCCTTTCCTAGACAATATTTGATTTAAAAATAAAACTCTTTCTAAGTCTCAATCCACCTACTCTACCTCATGTTTTGGTTGGCCTAGGTGAAGATCCACTTGGGACTCATGATTTTTCACTAGAGTAAATTTTCTTCCTAATGGACAGTGTCTCCACAATGTTAAGGCATTGATCACTATAAGTAACTCAAGATCATGAGTGGCATAGTTGGACCAATAGGGTTTCAACTTCCTTGAAGTATAGGCCACTGGTCTCCCTTCTTGTACTAGCACCCCACTAATTGCAAGTTCATTTGCATCATTGATTACCTCAAATGCTTGGCTAAAGTTCAAAAGTTTCAGTACATGGATAATGACTACATCTTCTTTAATCTTATCAAATCTTTCCTCATGATCAATGATCCAAATGATTACCCTATTCTTTTTCAAAAGATTTGTCAAGGGTGCAGCAATGAGGGAATAATCCTTCATAGATCTTTCACCTCAATGGAGTCTCTTGAGATTCCATTAGTAGAGATGATGTATCCTAGGTATTTGATCCTATCATTTCAAGTATATTCCTTAAACTACCCATTCATGCTCTTTACTTGCCACTCTTCTATGTCCATAGGCTACATTGTTGTTTCCATTTTCTTAGCCCCCTTCCACTAGGTTAATCTAGATTAGGATTTGAAGATGGTTAGGGAAGTCGACTATTGGGTGTCCAATCCTTCTACACTTGTAGCATTGCTTAATGGCTCTAAGGTGTACAATCCTTCCATACTAGTAGCATTGCTTGTTTCCTATCCCATTTGTTCTTTTGGTGATGGTAGTTGTTCTCCCATCCCCTCTAGCATTGCCCCTATTTACACAACAATTTGGAATCCCCTTCCATAGATGTTATTTGCTAGGAAGTTTGTTTGGCCATTCTAAGCAATTTCCTTAGCCATGGGTGAAAGGATTCAATTTAGATGTGCAACATAAGGGAGATGACACAAGATATGAAGGCTCAATCAATCTTCCTCTTCTTCATCTTCATTCTTCTCGATCTTCTCAAATCTTCATTGTCAACAATCTCTACACAAAGTATCTCACTAAAGTGATAGATACTTTTAACTCCACAATCTCTTTATACACAACCTTACTTTTATTTAATATGTACATAGGATATAAATTTAACCTATGTTCTATTTCTCAACTCTCCCCCTCAATCTAAGAATGAACTTATAAATACAATACCCCAAGTGTACTTCAAAATTACTCAAACTTATCTTTACCCAATTCTTTGGTAAATCTAGAAGGGAGCTTAGGCTCAACTGCCAAGACCCATGGATTGCTTATTCATTCAAGCATTTCAAGTGAGCACCTATGGCTATCTCTCACCTAGCCGATGTGCCTTCAATTGCGCCTTTGATCCTACTGGGGTGTAGTGAGCTTACCTCGATGCCTGAATGAGTTGCCTTCTCCCTCAAGCACTCCATGATTCTTGATGCAAGCTCAAACATCCTCAAGCCTCCACCTCCAAGCTCCATCCTCCATAGCCGCGCGTGAGACAAGAAAAGAGAAGAGAATAGAAGAAGAAGAGATGAGATGGTGGAGAGATTCACCTCCTTGATCCCTCACCCTCACACACTCACTCCCTCACACTCTCATAGTCCCTCTCTCAAACACACATAAGCAAGCAACGACAAGAGAAGAAGAGGAGTCTCTTGTTGCCACACACCAAAGAATGAGTTCTCATTCACTTTTTAAACTTTATATACATGCCCTAAAATCCCATGGGCACCCATCCTCTTTTTTACATGATTAGCCATTGTGGCAAGGTCCGCTTTTCCATTCCCTTCTATTTGGCCTATTTCTTTAGCCTATGCCCGTCTACCCTTTTTCAATTTGCATAAGAGGGAGTCTCGCGCTCTTTTACAAAAGTTTCGGGGTGCCTTTAACTTAAAATGCACTTTTGCCTTTAACTTGATTTTAGAGGCCGCCCTTACACCTTTGCTTTTTCTCCATTTTGATTCTTCCATTTCATCCGCATTTCACTTATTTTGCTTCCATCTCAAGTTGGGGTTAACATTACCCCCTTCCTAGATGAGTGCCAGTCCCATGGCACTTGCAAGGCTTTGTTATTGAGGTTTCGGTGCTTCAAAGGGTAGTTGCCTAAGTGGATGATGGGGCCTTGTGTTGATTGATAGTGGTTGAGGAGCTTGGCAATGATTTCATTGTTGGAAACCAAGGGTATGTTGAGTGGGCGGCAGGGCCTCCAATGTTGGTGGTTCAACATCCGGGAGTACCTGAAAAGAGAAGACATGCTCTACCTAGGGGGAGTGTCTACCTCACCGTATAGTGCATCATGCTTGTGCTGGGGGAACGGGGAGCTGGGCTTGCTGACCATAGGCAAGCCTTGGTGATGTCCCACACTTGAGGACCCCATGCGTGCAGAAGTGAGGTGCGGTGGTTGTAGCTCAGGGAGACAGGTCTGTGTTACCTCCCTAGGTATGTCTTGCCCTTGAGGTGCCTAATCATATGTAGTTGGGGATCAAAAAGGGCTAGGGGTTTGACACGGAGTCAGCCATGCCCTAAGCATATGTAGTGGGGGATCAAAGGACTAGGGGTTTTGACATGGAGCCGGCCGATCGAGGCCACCGGATGCACCTAACTTGAGAACCCCTAGGTGTAGTGACAGTGGTCTATGTGCAGCTTGCTGTGTCTTCATGTGATTTCTTTTTCCATTTCCATTCTCTTTGTTTTTATTTTTGTTTTGTAATTTCTTGCCGTTTCTTTCCCTCTCTCTCTCTCTCTCTTTTTCTTTTTTTCTTTTTTTGAGTTACATAGTCATGACAGAAGCTAGTCTTCGTCATTGGAGTGAGGCGGAGAAGGAGGCTTAATCGATTTGTTAAGGAATTGACAACTTTGGAGATACCCCTTGAGGTCTAGAAAAACTTGAAGGGTGGTGGTGGAGAGGAATGGATGATTGCAGCGGGTGAAGTAGCTATCATTCATATCCTCTAGAAGAGCTAAGCAAAATGAAGGTAGTAGTGCAACTCACATCATTAGTTGAGAACCATTGCGCAACTATCTATAGGATTAGGATCAAAATGGAGGGCTAGGAGGCCATGTTCGTGCGGAGTAGGGTCTTGCCTAAGGAGTATCCTTAGCAACCTAAGGTAATTAGAGGTGGTAATAAAGGCAGGGTTAGGTGGTGGGACAAGCTCTTCCTCCTGCAGTCCGATTTCAAAGTTCATTTTAGCCTCCTCCTCCTACCTTGGCTCTTGTTGTGCCCCTTTTGTGAATCCAAGTGTGTCAACTTCTTATGGGGTCAAGCCTGCTAATAGGAGATAGTGGCGCTACTCTTCAAGTCTAAGGCCAACTCCTGCGGCTTGTAGTGGCATCTATAGGCCTACTCTCAGGGCCTTGCATGCTATTCCTAGCTTCTTCTTTATGGCTTCTATGGATTCTCCTTCCTATGCTTGTATGATATCTAGTAAGGTATTCAGGAAGGCACGTTGCTGAGTTTGAAATCCCAATTGGGTGGCCTTTGCTCTGCTTTCAGTGAGTATTTTTTCTTTCTCCACTTGAGTTAGGCAATGCGCTAAGGTTTTCACCCTCCTTTCATTGCAGGTTGCCCATGCTCTCTTTGTCATCTCCCCTGTCATCTCCCCGAAGCTCTCCCCCTGCCTCTGTGTTAAGGCTATTATTGCTGATTCCTGTTCTTTCCACTTCTGAGTTATCACGTTCTTCTTCTTTTCTAGGTGCTCAATTTCTCTCTCCATCCTCTCCTGCTCATCTATCTCTAGCATCACCCTTACTACTAGGTCTTCAACCTCTTAGTGATGCTCTTCCTATTCCTGTTCTCTTTTTGATTCTCTTGCAGTGAGCTCATCCGTGCCCAGTTGGACTCTCTTCAATTGATCTTCCAGGTCCTCATGCTGCATTATTAAGAGTTTATATTCACATTGTAGTTCAACCAGCTCTTGGCTCTCATCTTCAAGCTGTTTTCTCCAAGTTTCCTCCTTTTCTTCCTTGGTACCGAGTTTTGCTTTTAGCTTGATAATTTCTTTTTGGTATGTGGCTACTTGTCGGGTTTTTTCTAGTTGGAAGGCCGCCACTGACTCTTTCGTGGCTTCTAACTCAGTCACCGCTATTCTCTTTTCTTCCTTGGCTTTCTCCAACTAAAAGAGTATCTCCATGACATACTCATTGTAGTTAGCGGGTGGTGTCACAGTTGTGGGGATTGGAGTTGTGGAAGTTCCCACCTTTTGCCACTTAGAGTCCTACCTTGATTCAACGTGTGCTTATTTCGGTCTCTTTTTCCCTATAGTTGGGGTTCTCACACTCTTTGCTTGAGTAGGTTCCTTGTTAACAAAGTATTGCACCCAGACCATAATATTATTGGCATCTACCATACTCGGGGTGCCCTGGCTAGGTGTTGCTGTTGTGGGGGTAGGTACCATGAGGGGTGGAATGAGGTGGATGGGGGATTTTCCCTTGCCCTCTTGCACTGTGGTATGGCGTGCCTTCAAGCACATGTGTGCTTGAACCCAGGCCCTCATCTCTCCTCGGGCTTAAAGTTTCCATCTCATCATGTTCACCTTGTTGCTCCATTGACCTATGTTTGACCACAACTCATCCTCCTTTTCAATGGCCTTTCTCTTCTTCCCTTTTTTCGGATCTTTTTGACTTTGCCTCTAGCCTCTCAAACTCTTCTCTTTATTTCTTCTTCCTTTCCTTCGCCTCTTGCTTTGACTCTTTCTTGGATTTCTACAATTTTCCTTTTTACTTTTTCTTCCTTTCTTCCTCCTGCTTTTCTTGTGTCGTCTTCTTCTTATAATTGTTTGATTTCCTTCTATTAGACTCAGCTTCATGCTCTCCCTCCTCTTCACTAACTCTCCTCTCACTCGATTGTTCTCTGTCATGATGAGGAGGTGACTTGTTAGGTGTTTCATGCACTCCCTCCTCTCCATCTTGTGCCTCCTTTATCACTTCCTAGATAAGAGTGGTTAATATTACTCCTTACCCAATGAACGAGGCTTTGGCTGAAGGCTTCTTCCTCTCGGCTCATTTTGACGTTGGTGGGGACTCTCCACCCACCAATCTACTTCCAAGGGTTAGTGCTTTAGCGGATTGATCAATGATTTTTTGCACATAGCCATTCCTATCCACCTCATCTAGCTAGTGAGCCGCCATGCTCTCCAACATGGGCATGCTGATCCTGTGCATAAGCGAGTTGTACCTTTGGTTGGAGAAGAGGGAGTGGATTGCTAGAAGGTAGAGTTGCAGCATTGGAATGTGTGCACAAGAGGAAGGAGAGAGCTCAAAGTACAAGAACAATGTCTTGCTTACTAAGTTGCTTACAAGTACAACTTGGGTACACTCTCTCACTCTTGATAGTTACCCATAGGGTATTTATATAGCCTCTGCCAAGCTAGGGTTATTGCCCCTAAGGCTATTCACACCCATTTTCCCTCATGCACCCTTGCTTACAGTGGGTTCCTATGCCTATCTTCTAACACCCCCCCTCAATGCCAGGGTGGCATTAGATTACAAGGCATGTAAGATGTCCCCCCCTTAAACAACCGGGATGCCTTTATAAATCAAGCTACAAGAGTGTTTTTAGGTAGATGGTTTAAAGACTCAAAAAAATCGATCTTCAGATGGATTGGAGGCATAATTGGCCACCAATTCTTTGGGTACATCAGGAGTGTTGGGGCATTTACTAGTGATATGCCCTATCTTCTTGCATTTGTTATATTTCATTTTCTTGGGATACTTCTTCCAATAGTTTACAAGATGTCCTTTTTTCTTACAGAAAGAACATCTAGTGAGAACTGTATGTACCAATACTTGATCATGGGAAGTTCAAGATGCCTGAGTGTTGCTGCCTTCTTTGTGGTTCTTCTTTTCTTCATTTAAATACGATTGGATGGTGCTTGCCAATGTAGGATCTGTAATGTTGGTAAGAGTGGTTACAAGAGTAGGAAACACCTATTTTACAACTTTTAAGAGAATAGCAATAGCATCTTCTTCATGTATTGGAGCTTGTACTGAGGCAAGTTGTGCCATAAGTCCCTTTATGTGAGAGATGAATTTTCCCAAGTCTTCTCCTGATCGATATTCCAAGCTAAAGAATTCAATTTTAAGGAATATTTTAGTATTTTTACCAGTGGCTCCATAGAGCTTTTCAAGCTCATTCCATTTTTCTTTAGTAGTATTTAGTTGATCAACATGATGAATCAATGATTCATCTAAGTGTAACATAATGATTGCCTGGGCACATTGGTCATCCTCTATATCAACTAGATTTGCAGAGTTAACAGCTCTAGTGCCTTGAATGAGAGGTCAATACCCTCTCTCCATCATTTTATACTTGATAAGGACTTGCCATGGGTGGAAATCTTTGCCATCAAAATTTGGAATTTGAGGATAGACATCAGCATATGTTGTGGCCATTGGGAAGGTCTTACCACTTATTAGAACAAGGGAAGTGTCTAGTCCCTTACAAGTTTGCCACTAAATGTGGAAGCAATTCAAAGTTGTAATGAGAAGAAGGGTTGAAAATCATACATATATAATATTTTAAAATATGACTTTGGTGGTCCTTTCTTAGGAGTAATCTTCTTCCGAGGTTTAATGGTCTTTTTAGGCTTCAATGACTTGAACCTAGACTGGACTTCGAGCTCCTCCTTGTGGTATGGCTCAGTGGATGACCCTTGTGTTGGACAATGATGGTCTCTGATTTCAATGCTTGTTGTTGATGATTCTGAGGAGAGTACAATGACACTCATCCCTCTAATTTCATTGACCAATACACTTAAGAAGAAATCACTCAAGATATGCAATACACTTCTAGTGTATGATGGTCTATGTGTTTATAGTTGTAAACATAGCCTTACATCTTGAAGCAAGGTATGTCTTGATGAAAAATATTCACATTATGTAAGTATTAGCAGCAATGATGGTTAAGCAATGTGCCTTAGTGCTTACAAGCACTCATCTATAGCCCATGTTGCTAGAGATGATTAAATGTCAGTCTCAATGAGTTGAATGATGAACCTTTGCATAGAGGAACCTTTGAAATGAAGTTTCCAGATTAATAACTCACTCTGGAATAGTTGATTCAATGATTAAAATCACTATTGATGACCAAACATTGAAAAAAGTTGAAGATGGAAGAAGCTTGAAGCTCCTGGCTATGGCTGCCAATGACTGGCAGTTAGGGTTTGGCTTGTAGCAGCGAGCAAAGGTGGATTTTCCCAGAGCCCTCTTAGGAGTAGATGGCCCACTAGGGGGGCTACAAAAGCCCTATGGTGGCCACCTTCAATGCACCCTCGTCAACACGCCCATCAGCATGCAATGTCTCGCCTGTAGATCTATGCCTCTTTTTGTGATTTTTGCAATGTCCTCCACCATATCGCCTAATCCTAGTGTCTGAGGTGCAAGGCTAAGTCGCCTTGAGCTAAGGAGAAGATTTCCAGAAGAAACCATAGGCTGAAACCCCTTCTATTGTCCACACCAGCTCCTCCAAGTTTAGGGGGTTTGGCTGGCTATGGAGTTTGAAGGTCTAAAATGAGTGAGATGGAGATTGTCTTGTGCACTTAGTGGAGCTGAGATTTGAGGAAGCTGAGGGGATTAAAGGAGGCTCTAATACCATGTTAGAAAGTAGAGTTGCAGCATTGGAATGTGTGCACAAGAGGAAGGAGAGAGCTCAAAGTACAAGAACAACATCTTGCTTACTAAGTTGCTTACAAGTACAACTTGGGTACACTCGCTCACTCTTGATAGTGACCCATAGGCTGTTTATATAGCCATTGCCAAGCTAGGGTTAGGGTTTCCCCTACCCCTAAGGCTATTCACACCCATTTTCCCTCATGCACCCTTGCTTACAGTGGGTTCCTATGCCTATCTTCTAACATGGATTGCCTTAGCTTGCAATCTGACCTTTGACTCAGGGATGTCTTGGATGCTTATGCCATCGTTTGTCAAGACGTTATCCTTTTTCATCTTCAATATGGCATAAACATCTCTCTTCTGCCTCTTTTCCACCTTTGGTTCCAATCCTAGTTCCTTCTCTATTAAGGCCTTACTGAGTGTGATCTACACTTTCTTGGTTCCTTCTCTACTCCCCACAGTTACTATCCCACACTCCTTGTCAGGGTCATATGTCCTTAAGAATTCCACACACTTAGTGTGGTTGGCCAAACTTTTTGATGTACTTGGCAAGGTTGCACTGTTCTATAACCCTCTTGACAGCCTCCTCATTGGCCAACACCTCTTTGATGTTGTGATGCTCCTGAATTTGAGCTGCGGTTTTCAAGGGAAAGGCTATACTTTGCTCTTTTCTCTTCTGTGAAGGGAAGGCGATGGGCTTGGTCTTGCTGTGACATCTTAAGCTCCTATCGTGAACCATGGTTCACCATTAGTGCTTTCCAAAATAGTTACTTGCTGGGAGAAAAAACTTCATGCTTGCTAAATTGAAATGTTTTTAGTATAGAAATAGACTTTCCCTTCAAGCTTTATTTCAAAATTTTGTGACATTTTCCTCAATCGCGAGTTAATTTTTTCCTTCCTTTTTTGTTCTTAGGTGTGGATTGAGGCTTTTAAGGTATGTTTTTCCTTTTCTTGTTTCCTTATATGTTTAATTTGATTTTGATTCACCTTATCCTTGCCTCCCTGGAATTGAGAAGAATCCTTCCTAGGATTGAAGGCTAGAGGGTAGAGGGCATTCAACGCATCATCATAGTGTTTTACTTTCGCATGAGCCAAGCATAGAAGTTTGGATTATATTCAGTGCATCAGCATAGTGTTTTACTTTCGCATGAGCCAATCATAGAAGTTTGGATCATATTCCATATGAGTGTATCGGTCGATGTCAAAAGGTTAGATGTCTACCTAGGTGATGTAAGTAAGGATGTCAAGCAAGAAGTCACCAAAGTCTACACGACTAGCAATGTGCAGTTCCTCCTCCATGAGGATGCGATCTAAGTAAGGGCGTCCTTGAATGTGTTATTCCATGGGTTGGTCATGAATGGTCGTCAATACCCTATAAGAGGTTGGAGAAACATAAGTTGGGTCATACTTTGTCGATGTTTTGATTGCACGTCGTTGCTATGCATTTGTCATGATCTGATATCCTTCAAAACTAGAGAGTTCAATAGCTGATGGTGGCCGCTTTGGTTGTTCTTGAGCTTGTGGTTGGGCCTTTTGTATAGTAGGCTAGGCTGTGGCTGTTGATGGTGCACTGCCACTCGGGTGGCATTCCATGAGCTATAGGTCTAGTCATGGTATGAGTGTGAGTAGTAGGTTGTGGTTTGGGTTGATAGACTTGCTCAGTCTTCACTGGATTGTGTGTTTGTGATCCTGAAGGCTTTGCATCCAGAGGCTTTTGCAGCCTTGGCCTTGGATGTGTCATGTGGCCTTGTGTGGTTCACAAGCTTGAGGGCAATGTTCGATTAGTGCCTTTGGCCATTTTGGACTTGGGAATCCATATCCAATCATTACCCTCATAATAGCCTTGCACTTGTAATAGGGTATTGGAGACCCATTGTGGCTTTGACCGTATGGTGATGTCTATAGTTGCATCTTGGCCTCCTAGGGCACGAGGTGGGGTTCTTAGCCTTGTGGGGTTGTGGGTGTCTGCTCCTAGGTGACGGTCCTTAGAGTTTAGGCATCCATTGAAGCTTTGGCTCATGGGCCTTAGCTTTTAATTCAGTGATTTGCTAGTCTTGAGGCTTGGTGGGTTGTGATGAAACACTACCCCCCTCCTTAGACTTAGTGATAGGGTTCTGCAGACTTGGAAGGAGTCATGCAACCCTTGTTGAAAGTTGTAACTATGTGGACGTTGCCCATGGCTAGATGGATACGCTAAAACTCGTAGTCGACATTGCTATGAGCTTACTTCTTAAAGGTTCGTCCTAACATCAACTTTGTGCCTACATCTTTAGTGTTGGGCAACACATAGAAGATCATCGGCATGCTTTCAAACTCGATAGAAATTGCAGCCTTGCACTTTCTGAAGAGTGCATAAGATCGGCCCCCATACGGATTGAGTTTAGCATTAGTGGGCTATAACTGCAGTTTTCCGATTTGGGTCCAAGGATCATGAGTTAAGATATTAAAGTCAACACCCTCATCGATCAATGCATTGAAGGTACATGTGTGCTTGGCAGTGACCGTTATGCTCAGGTAAGTTGGTTCTACAACATCATCATTGTCCATCTCAGTGATAGTGGCTACTCAAACATTATTAGGGGATGCTAGCATTGGAGGCTCATGCAGTGGGTGCGTGGGAGGGTAGTACTTTTATGTGGCTGCCATTGAAGAAGCCTATGCCCTCACCTTCTAGGGTTTTGAGTTTTATGTTGCTAGTTTGGTTGATGGCCCGAACTCTGAAAGGTCCTAACCCCCTAAACTTCATTTTCTATTTATGTCCCTTGACCGAGTACAGTAGTACTAAGTCGCCCTGTTCAAAGTCTCACTGCTTGACATGCTTGTCAAACCAGCTTTTGAGTCTTGCCTTCTCGTATATTAGCACATGGGTGGCTAGAAGCCGAGTTTTTGATAAGTGTTTGAGCTCAACCAGGCATTCCATCCATGCCTCCTTTCTATCCCATCTCTCTTGAAGGGCTATCCTTAGGCTAGGAATGAAGAACTCTAAGGGTAGAATTGCCTCAGTTCCATAGGTCAACCTAAAGGGAGTCTAATCCACAGCCATTTTATAAGCCATGTGATAGACCCACAAGGCCACCATCAACTTGTTATCCCAGTCACTGCGCGAAGCAGAGACTACCTTGGTCAGGACGTTCACCAAGATTTTATTTGTAGATTAAACTTGGTCATTTTCCTGAGGGTAATAAGGCAAAGCTTTTTGATGGATGATTAGGTAGGTGGATAGGAGATGAACTATCACTTCATTGATGAAGTGTGTGTCTTGGTCACTAACAAGTTTGATGGGGCAGCCAAATCATGAGATCACTTTCTCCCATAAGAACTTGGTAGTGGTCCTAGCGTCTTTTTTTCTCATAGCATGTGTTTTTGCCCATTTTGTTAGATAATTGGTGGCGACAATGATGTACTTATCTTGTGAATATTGTGCCACGGGACTAATGGGTCTAATGAAGTCAATCCCCCATTTCTCAAACGGTTGTCGTGCAATGATTGGGGTTAGCTCCATGTGATCCTTACAAATAGGGAACTTAGTCCGTTGGCACTCATCACAATGCTTCACAAATTGTGCTACATCTCGAAAAAGAGTGGGCCACCACACCTGGGACATAGCACCTTGCGGGTTGTCATGTGTCCATTGAAGTGTCCTCTTGTGATTCCATCGTGTGCCTCTGTGAGTACGTCATGCATTTCATGCTCACACATGCATCTGCGCAACAACCCGTCTTGCCCCAATCTATAGAGTTGGCATGCTATCACAATTGATAGGGTTGGATCTTCAAGATGAGTTGCCTAAGTGGGGATTTTTCTATTGTCCATTCAGGTAGTTCGTGCTCAATCAATTGGACTATGTCATCTACCCAATATGGCATCATGTCAGATCTGAACAAATCTCTTTTGTTGGATGAGCTGAATAGATAGAAGTCAAACTCTAAAAGCAGAAGTAGGCATCAAGTGATGTGTCATGTAGCACAAGGTTTATTAACAAGATATAACAAGGCTTGATGGTCAACAAAGAAGGTAAAAGGCATAGCCAAAAGATAATGCTGAAATTTCTTTACAACAAATACCATGGCTATAGCCTCTCTCTCCGTTGTTGAGTAATTCATTTCGGTCTCTGTGAGTTGTTTGCTAGCAAAGCTCATTGGGTAATCTAAGTTGTGTTCATTAGGCTGGCACAACACAGCTCCTACATCGAATTTCAAAGCATCAATGTGCACATGGAATGTGAGTGTCCAATTTGGGGCTTGTAGAATTGGTGTAGTGGTCAAAGCCTTTTTTAGTTCCTCATATGCGCATTGGAATTCCTTGGTCCATTCGAATACGATCAACAGCTTGTATAGACGTCTAGCAATCAATGCATAGTTCAACACAAATTGTCGATAATACCCTGCATGGCCTAAGAAGCATTGAATGCCCTTGTAATTAGTTGGGGGTGGAAGATTGACAATGACCCTAACCTTCGAGAAGTCTGTGGCAATGCCGTTATTCGACATTACGTGCCCTAGGATGCATCCATGCTTTACCCAAAATCGGTACTTCAAGGGGTTCAACAAGAGATGATATAGTCGACACCATTCAAAGACCACTCGGAGTTTGTCTAAGTGTTCCTTCCAAGTAGAGTGAACACACAAGTCATCCACAAAGACCTCTAACTCCTTCCTAAGCATATATTTGAATATAGTGCACATTAGTCGTTGAAAGGTAGCTAGCGTGTTAGTCAACCCGAAAGGCATGAATATGTAGGCAAAGACACCCCACTCAGTGTGGCGAATGCAATCTTATGCCTATCATTAGGATGCACTTGCACCTGATTGTATCCAGAGAAGCAATCCAGAAAACTGTAGGCCTCTTTGCTAGCCACTCTCTCGAGAATGTGCTCGGTGTATGGCAATGGATAGTTATCTCTCTTTGGAGCCCTAAGAGAAACACCAAGGGAAAGGGAATTATCTTGCAAGAAAATCTATCTTGTAACATCAACAAGCTTGTTTATTATGTTTCATATGATCACAATGAAGAAAAGAACACCAGGCACAACAAAACTTCATGCAGCATCATGTAAATCTCCCACGGATTTGATAGAATCAACCATATTCTTCAATATCTTCACAAAATCCATCAATAGAACAAAGAAAGCAAAGGAATACACCATATTTGAATGGAAATACATCACATAGTATTCATCTTCAATATCTTCATAGTCTTCTCTCTCAATCTCTCACATACAATCACTCTGTTTCAGTAAAATTGGCTATCTCTGACTCTCTCTCTCTCTCTCCATCAATAATATATCATATCCTCACTACAATCTCTCAAAATCACTCTCAATAATCCCTCTTAGGTCGTGGATACCCCTCCCAAGAGGTATGTCTGATATGAAGAGTCACCAGAGCCACTACAGTGTCCTTTCATAGCTCACTACTGTCACTTCACTCTAGTCTTCACTTGAGTCTTCAGCAGCTACTTCTTTTACTTCTTTCAGCTCTTTTGCACTTGTATTCACCTCTTTCCAAGGCTAGAAAACTTTCCCAAACTACACTCTCACCCATCAGAACACATACAGAAGCATACAGAACAGTCACAGAACAGTACCAGAACAGCTACAGTACAGAACAGAACAGAAACAGAAGCTCTACAGAAGACCTACAGAAGGTTACAGAAGATCATCAAAACCTCATAACTCATACTCAAACCATTCCAAAATCTCAAAAACCATTCAATAAACTTTCATAAGATCTCAATCTTCATCAATCAATACTCCATCCCTCCTTACAGAAGACAATCAGAACAAAACAGAACAAAATATAAGCTATACAGAAGGTATACAGAACCAATCAGAACCTATCAGAACATCACAGAACCACTGATAAACATCATGAACTTCCAAAACACAATCAATATCATCCAAAACACTCTCAAACCACTTCCAAACCAATCAATCATCTCATAAAATCAACCATTCAGCTCTCAAAAACAACAAAAATCAGCCAAAAAACAAGTCATTTCAACACTCAACATATCCTCACACTTAATAAGGAAGCGTCCTCGCGACCCAGGAAAAAGGGAATACAAGTTCATTTAAAATTGCAACTTTGATCTTCAATATCGCTTCAAAAATAGTCCATCATACCACGACCTCAACTTATCACCTATATCTGATATAAAAATACAACGAAAGGAAAACCCTTTATACATTAACACTTCTTATCAAACTAGAAAATCACAACAAACTTTGTAAGGGATATAAGAGTTTTCTTCTTCTTCATCAGCATCAGCTTCAACTTTGCAACCACGACCCCATCACCACAATTCTCCAAAATGTAGCTCACACACGAAATCCAATCCAATAGGAAACCACCACGTCCATTTTACATAAACTCACAACAGAAACACTACACACAACACAACCATCTGAATGACTCCTCCAAAAGAGAGATTTTCATTAAAAAGCATCCACCATACATTGGAAAGGTATCAATGAAGATGATCCCTCTTGAAAGATTGATGATTTCGAAAACGATCCATAGACAAGCATTCATCTACAAATGTTTTGGGAGGATTCTGAAAAAACTGAAGACATCACATCCTTTCCAACAGGACCAGGTATCTGGTAGGCAAACAAAGAGCATGAAAATACAATATATCCAGCTGCTGGGAATCAATGCTCACATTGACATTCATGCACAACTTTGGAATAGGCTTTGAATCATTATGAGAATGCCTATGCATATACGCCAAGTACCAAGCAAAGTGAGCAGTTAATCTCACTGAAGGATCTGCAGACTGTGAATACTGCTGAGCAAAATGAATATAGTTCTAATATGCTTGACTGGCAGCTGTCCATTCTCCTGGAATTACTGGCCAATTGATCTGAGGTCCTATAAGGGAATCATTCGAGCTCCATCCCCTTCTTCTAGAAATCTGATGATCAAACCCGTCATAGTCACTAACCAACTGAGGTGGTTGAGATATAGAAGTGTTAGGAGAGGGAAGTGGAATAAGGAAAAGTGGATGAAGTGAGGGATAGGCAAAATCATAAAAGGAAGAAAAGTTTAAAGAAGGAATGGCAGAAATTTGTAGGGAATCACTAAGGAAGGGTGTTAACTGATAAATAGGAAAGGTGGAAGGTACATGAATGGATGGAGAAGGACAAGGTGGAGAAGGGGAAAATACTCTATCCTCAATAAAGGAACAGTATGTAAAAATAGGAATTTGAGGGAAAGAGGAAGGTTGGAAAAGAAGGGGTAAAATAGTTGTGGAATTAGTTTGACAAAGGGAAAGATATAGATCATATCGATGAGCCATTTGTTGGTAATATAGGAGGGTAGGAACATAAGATACTAAGAGAGATCTTCTATGATAGGCATCAAAAAAGGTAGAATCAAACGGATTATGTTTTGAAAGATAGGCTAAGAGATCCATCCTCAGTTGATTAGTACTCTGGGCATAGGTAGGGGCTGTGTTTTGTCTTTGATTCAGGACCACAGAATCAATCATGGTATACCAGGAATTATCATGACAATCAGCCACTTTGGAGGAGTAACCCTGAAACATGTCAGCTATGCATAACTCCAAATGGTTGACATACAAAACAGCTTGTAGAACCACATCCCCCACATACCATGCCATATCCACCTCATTTGGAATTAACAAGTCTCCTAGTAAATACATGTAGGACATCAACATGGTATCGGTCGTGACAGAATCTTCAAACACCATCCTTACCACCTCTGTCAACAACTCAGCAGACCAAGCCCCACTCCATCCATCCTTTGGAAAGGTAAATCCATCGTGGAAAGCTTTATGTAGAAAACGAACTTCTGTAATTGGTAGTGGACAAAGAAAGAATGGTCTGGTGGAACATATTCCTGAAACTGCTCAAATGTAGACCATATCAAATCCATTTTGGATTGTAATCTTTCCACTTTATCTTGGAATAGAGGGCACAAGGTAGCCTGTCTCTGAAGAGCAGCCAAGTCCTGCTGTGAGAGAGAAGGAATCAAGGGAACATTAGGGCTTGGAGGAATAGACCGTGACTTTGCCAGTTGATCTTGCAACTGCTTGATTTGGGAGGCTTGGGATTCCACTGTGTCATTAGCAGTCTGTAAAGTTGAAAGTTTGTCATCTAAGAGAGTTTGGAACTCCTGCGCTTCTCTGGACATCCTCTCCTTCTCCTCTGAAAGGCTAGTAACCTCTGATTGAGCCTCTAGTAACTGGATCTTCAAAGAAGAGATCTCATCTCTTTGGGTGGCAACCAGTTGGGTTTGTTGTTCCATCTGCTTAAACAAATCTGCTAGGGTATCCTTAGCAGAAGCTAACTCGGATGTTGCCTTATGCAACTGGTCCTTAGACTGCATGAGCTCTTCATAAAAGGACGCGTATAGCTGTTGAACACAGGCTGTCACTAACAATTCAATGGAACTCTGAATGTCTTTACAGAGGAAAGGAATTGCATCTCCTGAGACTAGACTGTTCAGTGAGGGAACTGATATGTCCAATGAACCTTCTCGATGTGCTCTGAACATGTTATTACAAGTGAGATACCCAGGGAGATCACTGCCAGAGGTAGCAGGAATGGGCACTGAAGGAAGTACTGAAGGAGCTTTATCCGCTACCTGCTTCAAGCGTTTGCGCTGGATGACCAGGGGAGGCGGAGAATCATCATCCTCTATATCAATGGGTTCTAACTCATCTGAAGGTGGAGGAGGAGGAACTGGATCTGATGGAGGAGGTGGAGGCACACTTTTCTATAAACCTGAATAGGTTAAGAAGGCAGACAAGTATGATCCATATGTGACATTGGTAACATTACCCCTGGTGACTTTGACGAAATGTTGATCCATTTTAGTGAGGAGGTAAGTGCTCCAATCAATAGCAACTCCTTTCAACACCATCCTGGAAGCTGTGAAAAGCTCTTTGGACAAGTATTGGGATGGCATTTTGGCAGGCATAAACCTGTCCTGGAGAAACTGACAGACCATCTTCCATACAGGATCAGTGATCATGGAAAAGGAAACTCCTGAAGAGTTTATCACCTTCTTAACATCCAGCATTTCCCTTGACTGTTTTTGTAACAGCTTCAGAATCTCTTCATTAGGGAAAAGCTGACGAGTGGTAACAAAGGGTTCACCTTTGGAGGGAAGAGAAAGAGCCTTCCCTAGACCTCGAGGTGTCAAAGTCATAGAAATACCCTGGACCAGTCTTGACTTCTTGCTGTAGGAGGCCAGAAACTCATCACATAATGACGGATCCTCTGGAAGCAATGGAAAGGAAGTAGCCACAAAAGCAGCGAGTCCCGCCTTCGTGAGAGGCTCAAAAGTGAGTAGGGAAGAGTAATCCCTACTAACTCATGGGACATACTGGATAGGAGGAGGAGTGTGAGAAGGCGCCATTCAGATGGTTATACACACACCACAAACACAGACAATCAAGGAGAATGCCTGCAAAGCAACAGACAAAAAACCAAAGATAAGAGAACAACCAAAACAATAAAACGTGACTCGACCAACTAACCCCAAGCAAACCACAACCTAGAAAAAATTCGACATGACCTCGAGACATATGCGACCGAAATCTTCATGCTATGCATCATACAAACACCCAAAACCCCGTATCCAGGCAATAAAAGAAAAAACTACACACCTTACCCTTAACCGTAACAAAGAAGCGGAACCAAAACATCACAACAACCTACACACATAAAGACCACAACTTTGATAGATCAGTGTTTGACCATGGAAATAACTCCAATGACTGCGCATACCCATCCCACGAAACCGGTTCGTTAAAAAAAGGAATTAAGTGCAGTGAGGGGGAATTAATTTAATGAAAGGTTCATTTTATTAAATTATTAAGAATGGGTGAATTTTTATTAAGTGATAAACCTTAGCAAGAAAACGGCGGTTCCTTCTTAAAAATTAAATTACCAATTATTAGGTGAAAACGGTGCTTTAATTCGAATCCCGGACTGCGATACCCAGGCTGGGTCTCTAAATGCAAGTTCATTGATTACAAATTAAGGTGATGTGGAGCGCTTTTTTGCCAGCGTGTGCTTTTGTGACGGCTGCTTCATTTTAATTAAAAATATTAAAGTGCCTCTTTAGCGCACTTAGCGCGTGCTAAGTGAACGACAGGTTTATTTTAATTAAAAAATGGTGTGTTTAGTGCGAATGCGCGTGCCATGGTGGTGTGTAGGGTTTATTTATTTGTATTATGTGTTTGTTTGTTTGTTTTGTTTTTGTTTGTTTTGTTTTTTTTTGTTTTTTCTCTTTGTTATTTTTTTATTTTTATATCAACCGTGGATTTTGGGGTAGCTGAAAAAAAAAACAAATAAAAGGGAAATACCTAGTAGTGGGTGTATGGAAATGCAAAGAATGCGCTCTCCTCAATCCAAAAATATATGGATTTTTTTTTTCTAGATGTTTAGTTCATGTTGGATGAAAAAGATTTTTTGTTATTTTAGATATTGGTGTTTTTTTATTGTGAAGGAATTTAGGTGTGAAATGAAA
Source organism: Lygodium microphyllum (assembly GCF_053477565.2). NCBI lineage: Eukaryota > Viridiplantae > Streptophyta > Polypodiopsida > Schizaeales > Lygodiaceae > Lygodium > Lygodium microphyllum. The sequence goes on from NC_141139.1 coordinate 79,565,723, forward strand.
GATTATGACAGCGTAGAAATATATGCAAAAAATAAATAAAAATGTTAATGGAAGTGTTAGGAATTTTTTTGAAATTAATTTGGAATTTTTTAACATTTTTAATGATTTTTTTCATATTTTTGGGTTTTTTGAAAAGATGTGGAAATTTTAAAATGGGCAGAAATGTTTTTTTTTGAAATTTACAGGTGTAGAAAAATATGGCCATGGGTTGCAGAAATAATAGAAAAGTTTCTTAGATTTTTTTGGAATTTTTTCAGAATTTTAAGTGTTTTTAAATGATTTTTTTGTATTTTTCAATGTTTTTGTTTGTTTGTTTTTTTTTGTTGGGTTTATTTTCGTATTTTAAAAGGGTTTGCGGGTGTGTGAATTAAAAATCTGGGAAAATACCCAGAAATAGGCTGCGTGGCAGCTGCATGTTAGCAACCGACGATCAAAGTCCCGCAGCCGTGCACGAACACGCACAAGCAATCTCAATCACGCACTCGCGCGTACACACCTACGCGTGTGTCGATGTCTCGAGGGAAAACCGGGGTTTGGATGGGGTTGTGTGCGAGTTGCTGCGTGACGGGGAGTTAAGGAGGGGTCAGGTGCTGCGGGGCTGCTGGGATAGGACAGGGGGCTTACAGAAGGGTAGGTGGTTTTGTGTGTTTGTGGTGAGAGAAAGGGGGGCGTGTGTGGGACGGGGGGCTTGGGTAGGAGTTGAGGGTGTGTATGCTTGGGTGCGCTTGGGTAGGGGTAGGGTGGAATAAGGGGGGGAAAGGGGGCGTAGATGGGGTAGGAGTGTGGGTGTGTAATGGTGGCAGGGGGGGAAGGGGGGTTAGTGGGGGGGTGGGTTTGAAATGGGGGTGGGAACAAGGAGTAGTGGGGGGGTGGGTTATGGGGGTGGGAAGGGGGGTTAGTGGGGGGGTAGGTTATGGGGGTGAAAGGGTTTTGAATTGGGGGGGAAAGGCGGGAATGCGGCGGGGCTGGAGCGTTGCCGGCGGCAGGAGGCGGCACACAGGCGCTGCGAGGCGGGCACACAGGTGAACGGGGCGGCCCAGGACGGCTCCGATGGCGTGGAGGCGGACAGCGGCGCTGCGACTGGCGTAGGGCGGCCGACTGGAGCAGAGGTGACGTGTGGCACTGCAGGGGGCAGCTCGGCGGGCGCTGCGACTGGCGACGGCGGCGGATGGCGGCGATGGCGAACGCCACATCAACGAGGGCGGGTGGGGTACGAGCGCTGCGACACGTCAGCGAGGCGGCTCGGCAGGTGTCGGTGGCGTGGCGGGGGTCGTCATCGACGGCGCTGACGGCGACGAGGGGCAGGGGCAGGCGGCTTCAAGGAGGACGAGGGGAAACGGAGCAATGCTACCCCTCGCTCCAGATAGGGGAGGGACAACGCCACCTTGTCTGCAGGCCGACCGTCGGCCTCCTCGCAGTCCCCGGTGGCAAACCCTCGATTGTTCCTGGGTGTATTATGACTCCTGTAACCCGAGGAGGGGGGAATGTATGGTTGGGCGGATGTCGATGGCTGGTATGTTTACTGGGATGCGAGGCCGTTCTTGGATGCGGCCCTTCGCAGCGGCGTCCAGGAGGCCGAGGGGAAGAGGGAGAGGAAGGAGGGAGAAGGAGGAGAAGAGGAGGAGGGGAGAGAAGGAGATGGAGGGAGGGAGGGAGATGGAAAGAGATGGAGATGCACGCAGAAGGAGCGGGAGAGGGAGAGAGGGAGAGGAGGCAGTTAGGATGGGGAGGGGTCGGGGAGAGAGAAGGTGGGGAGGGTAAGGGAAGGGGCAGGGCCCATGGGGGGTGCCCATAGGGGGATGGGGGTGGAAATGGGCAAGGGCCCATGCAAGGGGGGGCAGAGGGAAGGGCAGGGCCCATGGGGGGGGTGCCCATAGGGGGATGGGGAAGGGTTAGTGGGCAGGATGCCCACAAAGGAGGTGTGCCCCCTCGTCCCGCGCGCGTGCGCGGGGTGGAGGTAAAAAAATTTGCCGTGACGGGATGGAAATGGTGCCCAGATGCGGGGACGAGGCACGCGGATGCGACCGAGGCACGTTAAGATGCGTAAAATTGAAAAAGGGCATGTTCACGCGGGGGACGAGGAGCGTAAAAACTCATAAAAATAAAGAAAAATTAATAACTCCCAATCCGGATGTCAAAACGAAATGACATAAAAACAAAAAGTGGGCAGGACGGCAGGGGGAAGGCAGGGAAAATATGCAACGGAGGTTCCGGGGGGGTAAAGGGCAGTTACGTGCAAAAAACACAAAAAAATGAATCAAAAAACGCAATTAAAAATTAATATCAGAAGATCCGTGCATCGGAACGAGGTGCAAGAAAAAGGAAAACTGTGCAGAAAGACATGCCCAATAATCCTATCACATCAAAACATAGCTCCAACTGAGATAAGAAGCGTTCACGTGGGAAAAATCCAAAAAACAAACCCGAAAATGGGATCGGAAATTAATATTGGACGAACCGTTCACCGGAATGACATGCAATAAGAAGGAAAAATCTCCGCAGGAAGGAGTGGCACAGGTTGTCACGTTAAACCGCAGTTCTGGTGGAAGTAGGAGGGGTTCACATGCAAAAAACACAAAAAAGACGCCTAAAAACACATTTAAAAAATTAATAATTAAAAATCCAGAAGGCGAAAGAGGGCGGAGGAAAAAGGAAAAAGGTAGGTGAAGGAACAGGGGACACGGGTGTCAAATCAAATTGGAATTCTGATGCAAACAGGGCAGGTTCACATGAAAAAATGTCAAAAAGACGCACGAAAAAGTCTTAAAAAACCGGAAAATTAATATTGGACAAATCATGCATCAGAATGACTAATAGTAAAAAGGAAAAATATCAGGGGAAAAGTGGTTGTCAGGGCTATGACATCAGATCACGGTTCTGAAGCAAACAAAGCACGTTCATATGGAAAACCAACTAATTTACGTAAAATGCTTCAAAAATTAATAACTCAAAAACCGTGCACCGGATTAAGGGTAGGTAAAAAGGAAAAATGGTCAGTTCAAGGGAAGGAACATGGCTATATGGTTGGATTTGGACTTCGCTGAACGTAGGATGCGTTCACATGCATGACCTCAAAATCAGGGAATGAAGGAAACTTGCTAGGGAACAGTCCCAAGGGTGGGTGGAAAATGAATGATCGGGTGGGAAGGGACCCCATTAGGGGAACAACAAGTCATGGCATACATGCATGAGCAGGTTGAGGCATATGCAGAAGGGTATGCAATGTAGACGCGCAGGGACGTGTCCCCACACTTAAGACCTTAACGGATAGGGTTAACCGAGCAACAGGGACCTAGAACCACGCCACAGACCATCCACTAATGTCCTCACACTTAAAACATGAACATCACTGAGAAACAGAAGTTGTAGGGTTAGAAAAACTTGGCCCATTTTGTTGAGGATCAAGGTTGATTGTCAATGGCACGTCCTGTGTTGTTGTCGGCTGCTGGAGGTACCAAGGCATCTTCTCGGCACACGTCTATCATGGTAGGGGCCACGCGGTAGTTCCTAGGGAGGTAGCTGATGGAAGGAATCGGAGGAAATTCGATATCGAAGGATATTGCACTCAACTCACAGTCACTCAAATGGAATGAAAGAACAGTCACGCGACCCATGACTAATATCACTCGAGGAAGAATGATTGAAACCCATATCTCATACCCAGTTTAGGAATCAACAAGGGGATGGTGCAGAAGGAGTATGCCAGGGTGCACAGTTGATGGTGCATTAGTGCGTTCAACCCGGCTGGCATAAGTGCAAAAAGGAAGGCAAGGGAGCCTTATAGTACAGTGTACAGAACAGGGTGATGTGTCCTGTGATGACGGCAGAGACCCATCCCGTGGGTGCATAGGGAAACGGGAACATACCTTACTCCAAGTGTCGTAACATCCCTCAATCTCACCTCTTGGTAATTGATTGAAGAAATTCCAGTCACACTCAACCCACCCTCTGTCTCACACTCTGTTGATAGATACAGGAGGGCAGGCCTTTCCTGAAACCCATTGATGTAATCCTCACAGTCACTTGTGCAAAGGTTGTATGCCTTGTGCGCATTTGATGGTGCAACTGTGCATCCTGCCCTGTGCCGGCATACGGTGCGAGAAGGAAGGCCAGGGAGCCTTATAGTGCAGTGCACAGAAACAAATCGTGCTTTGTGCATTGAGAGGCCCATCCCATGCGTGCAACACTTCATTCACACTACTCACCTCTCATTTGATTTAAAGGAAAAAGACTGGTCTCTCGGCCCACCCTCTGTCTCACTCTTTGTTGATAGTTACAGAGGGCAAACCATACTCACGTCCCCATTCGGTTAGGATGAAAGCTCGCGTCACTCGATTGTTTGTCGATGAAGATCGCATCATCAGTTTTGCTGAAGAGGCGTACCCAGGGAGTAGCCATCAAATCGAATGTTGGGTTGAATAGGACATATCGTCTGCTAGAGGACAATTAGACACTCTATAGAGAGACCCAGGACACATCATACCAAAGGAGGTAGCTTCGGAATTGGATCCTGGAAATTTCAAGTGATGAATCCACTTTCTGGACTGCTGGGTGTTGCCACCTTTTCCACAGCCAGCTTCTCGCCCAAGGGTGTTTATCACCTTTTCTTGGAACGAGGCCTGCTATGGCAGTGAATTTTTTCATTTTCTCTCATAACAGATTTGTTTTTTTTTTTCTTTTGTTATTATTTTTTTCTCTTTTTTTTTCTTTGTTTTTCCTATTCCCGAGGGTGTTTCCACATTTTCCCGAAGAATAGGTCGGCATGACAGGGACCTAAGTCCTTTTCTCCCATGACCGATATGTATATATATATATATATATATATATATATATATATTTTTCTCTCTCTTCGAATTAAACAAGGGAATGGTAGAAAGACCATGTATCAGAACCAACCTCGCCACTGTTGCCAGTGGAAAATAGAGGATAAGAGATCAAGGTTGGAAGGTAGGGTTGAGGGGACAGAGGGTTGCGGCCACCTCATCAGGAGTGGCTGAAGAACGGCTATTAGAAGTAGCATCATAAGAAGTACAGTGCCACGCCAACGAGAGAAAGGATCAGGTGACCGTGATTGTCAGGATCCCCAAGGAGGGAAGTACTTCTTCAGGCGATATCCATTGATCAAGAAGGGATCATCAGAGGCATCAACAGTCTGCACTTGGACAGAGCCATTAGGGTTGACAGCAAGTACCTTATATGGGCCCATCCACCGCTGTTGGAGCTTGCCAGGAAGCTTGCCAAATCGGGAATCATAGGCTAGGACCAAATTACCTTCTTTGAACTCCTTGTGCTTGATGAAGCTGTCATGGTAAGCCTTGCGTCGAGCTTGCGTGGCTTCCATGCACTGTAGAGCCATCCTACGAATTTCGTCCAAACATTCCAAGTGCAGGAGATGGCGTTGTAGTGAATCATCGTCCCCCAAACGCTCTTTGATAGCCCCTGTTGCTGCTTTATGGGAGGTTCTGTACACCCAGAGGGCCTTTGTAAGTCGATCATCCCAATCACGACGATGTGCGGCAATTGTTCTTGTCAGAATCGAACAAAGGATGTGATTCGTGACTTCGACTTGGCCGTTGGCTCAGGGGTAATAAGGAGTGGACTTGCAATGGCGGATCTTATACAACTCTGTCAACTCTTCTATGACTTTATTAATGAAATGAGTGCCTCTATCACTTACCAGCTCTAAGGGACTGCCAAAACGGGTGATGATATTCTCGTACATGAACAGGGCCACACTGTTACCATCGTCCCGCTTTAGGGCTTTAGCTTCACACCACTTTGTGACATAATCCGTACATACGAGGATGTATCGGTTCTATTTCCTTCTAGTAGGAGGATCGATCGGACCTACGAAGTCAATGCCCCACTTCTCAAAAGGCTTCAAGGGAAGGATAGGTTGAAGTGGCATGGCACTTGTCTTTGTGGGTTTCCCCATTCTCTGACAAGCATCACATCTTTTACAATAATCATAGGCATCTTTATGAATGGTAGGCCACTAGTATCCTGCTAGCAGAGCCTTCCTGGCTGTAGCTTCTCCTGCAAAGTGGCCTCCACATGGCTCGTCATGGCAAGCCTTCAGAACAATCCCAATCTCATCTCCTGCAACACATCTTCTAAGCACTTCATCTTTGCCTTTCTTGTACAGTGCACTGCCTAACAGGGTGTAGGGGGCTGATTCTAATATAAGCTTCTTCCTCTCTCGACTAGAAATGCCAGGAGGATACTGTTGGGTTGCCAACAGATTGGCAATGTCTACATACCAGGGGGTTACAGTTTTTACCAGGAAGAGGGAAGCATCAGGGAGGTCTGGATCATCCTGCTCCTCGTCTGCAGTTTGTGAGATACGCGACATATGATCAGCCAGAACATGGGAACGACCAGGTTTGGTAATTACCTCAAAGTCGAACTCCTGGAATAGAAGGAGCCATCTCATCATTCGTCCTTTCACATCTGCTTTGTTCATCAGGAAGGATAGGGCCTCATGATCCACATAAAATTTAAAGTGGGTAGATAGGAGGTAATGGCGAAACTTCTCTAGGGCAAACACCATTGCCAAACACTCCAGCTCTGTCACTGTATAGTTCCGTTCCCTATCAGTGACTTTTCGGCTTGCGTAATAGATGGGTTGATCCAGCTTCGAGGAACCCTTCTGGCAGAGAACTGCGCCTAAACCTTCAATTGATGCATCAGTATGTACATGGAACTCTTTCGTCCAATCAGGAGGCTGCAGAATGGGTGCCTCAATCAGACACTGCTTCAGAGTGTGGAAGGCTTTGTCACATTCTTCCGTCCAAGTAAACTCTGCATCTTTCCTCAGAAGCTTGTGCAAGGAGGTTGCCTTTGTTGCGAAATGAGCTATAAACCTTCTGTAGTAACCCACATGGCCTAAGAATCCCCTCAACTGTTTGAGGTTGGTGGGTGCTGTCAAAGCTGCGATCTTTTTTATCTTTGCAGGGTCTGTTGATATCCCTTGTGCAGAGACAATGTGGCCCAACAGAACTCCAGAAGAGACCCCAAAGATGCATTTGTCGAGGTTGAGGGAAATCCCATACTCCCGGCATCGATCAAAGCATTGTTCCAAATGTCCCCTGTGTTCACGAATCAAACTATAGACACAGAAGTCATCCAAATATACCTCAATAAAGTCATGCAAATGATTTTGGAAGGCGGCCATCATGACTCGCTGGAAAGTAGCAGGGGCATTGCAGAGCCCAAACGGCATCACTTGGTAAGCGTAGGTCCCCCATTCTGTAGTGAAGGTTGTTTTGGATTGGTTTTCTTCTGTGATTTGGACTTGGTTGTATCCACTGAATCCATCCAAAAGGGAATAAAGCTCATGTCCTGCCACTGTGTCCAACAGTTGGTCTGTGAAAGGGATAGGAAAGTGATCCTTCTTCGTCTTGGAATTGAGCTTGCGAAAATCCACACATATACGAACCTTGCCATTCTTCTTGGGTACCACCACGATGGGTGAAACCCATTCACTATTTGCCACTGGATAGATGAACTCGGCTTCCAGAAGCTTCAGCAGCTCTGCTTTCACCAATGTGGAATAATTCGGGTTCATTCGCCTCTGTCGTTGCCGTACTGGCTTGGCATCAGGCTCCAAGTCAATATGATGCTGACATATTGTGGGATCAATTCCCTTTAGGTCTTTGTAGGACCAAGCAAACACGTCCAAATTCTCTTTCAACAAGTTGTACAAAGTTCACAACTCCTCTTCTGGAAGGCTGCTACCCACCTTCAAGTGGCGTTCCGTGCCATCTGCATCCACAAAGGTTAACTGCCTTTCACCTTCTACTTCACAGATGAAGGTCCCGCGGACTGCTTCTGGGTACAGATCCGACTCCTTCAAAGAAGTGATGTCCTCTTCGGATGTCCCACTAGACCCAACTTCTTCTTTTGGTGGAGACTTAGGTTGCTCCTTGAGATGTTGAAATGGGATTAGAGCCGTTTCGGGTTTGGTTTCAAGATTAGTTACCTCTTGGCTAGAAGACTCATCTTCTGATGACATATCCAAGAACGTCACATAACAGGGACCCTCTGATGCCCATTGGGTTGGTGGGACTGGTGCTTGTTGGCACGGTATATCATCATCATCTTTTCTTAACAGAGATGGGTTAGGACGGCAAGAGCCACTGCTGAAAGATGGCTTGTTCTTCTTAACCCATGTCTTATAAAGATTTTGCATATGAGAAGATCCATTTACCAGACCAAATGGTACCATCGCCATTCTGTCCCACAGCATGAGCTCGTTTGCTTCTGATGCTTTTGGACCTTCTTCTTCAAATGTAACCTCTGCAGGTGGGATAGACTCTTCTGGCTCACTTTTATAACCTTCTTCGTCCATATCATATTCATCCTCTTCTGTCTCTGTCTCTGTCTCTGCTTCTGTCTCTGTCTCTGTCTATGCTTCTGTCTCTGTAGGAGCTCTGTAAGAGAAGAACAGGTTCTCTGTTTCATCTTCTGCCTCTGTGTCTGGCTCTGCTATGGCCATGTAATAGGGAGAGCAGTACATCCATGCTTCTATCTCACTGTCAGAAGTGATTTCGGAAATTGTTCATGGTTCAGGCAGGAAGTATTCTCCCATTGATAATGGCTTTGCATCTTTTGGGAGTCGGCTTACAGTATCCACTATTAAGGAACGTGCCACTGTTTTCTTGGGAAGGATCTATTTGACAGCATCTTCATCTGCCGAGGTTCCATCTGTAGCCTCATTAGGGGAGTCAGAAGATAATTCCAAGGAGGTGGATCCATGTCCTTTTTGAGAGCCATATAGCTTCAGCACCACTTTGTTGGGTCCTCTACCCAAGGTCAAGGTTCCTTTGAACCAATCCGTCCTTGCTCTGGCTTCAAAAAGCCATGGTCTGCCCAGTAATAGAGGATAGGATGTGCCATAAGAGTTTGGCTTTACCACCAGATAGGCTAGCCAATAATCTTTTCCAGCCACTGTAGTCTTCACATATGGGAGAATGCCCAAAGGCTTGATTCTGCTCTGATCCGCCAGTCTGATGAGCCATTGGGTTGGTTGCACACCTTGTAGGCCTAGATCCTTCATTGTCACATCCGTCATAATGTTTACTGATGAACCTCCATCAATAAGTGCATTTGCAATAAAGCAGCCTTCTATCCACATGCTAGTCTCTGGGTATCCGGATCTAGGAAGGCGTTAGCTACATCCACTTCTTTGACAGGCTCTGGAGCTTTGTTGGACTTTGTCGTTGTTGAGGGAGCAATCCTTAAGCCACGTCTTCTTGTCAGTATACTTTTGAACCTTTTTCGGCAACTGGGAGACAACATCAATAATTGTCAAAATGTGAGGTTTGGTTTAAAGGTATCTAGATCTCTGACCAGATCGTATTCCTTAATAGGATCCACTGGCTTCTCTAATCGGTTAGGGAATGGGGCAACACCCATTTTCATTTTTCTTGTTTCTTCCAACAGGGGTATCATGGGAAGTTCGTCTGCCACTTGTGGCACTTCCTCCTCTTCTATCTCCTGACCTCTGGTCCTGTCTCTGGAACTGTCTTTGTAACTATCTCTGTAACTCTCTGTGGCACTGTAATGCTCTGTACGGCACCGTCAGGCTCTGTTCTATTCTATTCTTCTGGTGGAAGGTCGAACGTCACTGTTCTGGCAAGAGGATTATTTTCTTTCTGGATAGATGGTTCCTTCTTCTTTGCACGCGTGATGGCAGCAACTTCCAATTCCAGTAAATTGAAGGTAGGCTCTTGGGCCTTGGCCGGACTATCACTAGCACTGTTTTTCACTAGGGCTGGGCTTGGACAGTCTTTTGCAATGTGGCCTTCTCCTTTGCATCGACTGCATAAGGGCTTGTAATCCACTGACCTTTTGGGATTTGGACAATTTGGTGAAATGTGTCCCTTTTCTCCGCATCTGTAACACTCCAATTCTGATCTCTGACCACCACTAGACTGTCTTCCTCTGTAACTTTGGGATGGAAATCTTCTGGGTCCGAAATTAGGACCAAACTCTCTAGGCTCGGGTCCAATATCCTGTGTTGTCATTTTGGATTCCAGCAAGTTGAATCTTGCATCTTCTTCCTTCCTTCTCCTATCATGCATCTCCTTCAGAGAGCAAATGTCCTCTGTATGGTTCTTCCGCAAACAATAGGAACAGAAGGCTCCAGGAATGGTTGGTTTTTGTGTACATTCAGTGGCTAAATGGCCTGCTTGATGACACTTACCACACCAAGTATTTGACCGCATCACATCTCTTCCTGCTCCTGCAACATTGGATATGCTAGCGGTATTCACTTTCAGCGTCTGTAGCTGCTCTGTAATCACATCCATCAACTCCTTTTTGATGTTGGCAACTGAGTTGGATAAGTAATCCTTCAAGCTTTCTCCTCCTGAGGCACTGGTAGGAGGGTTTTGATACTGAGGGCATCTGTGGGTAAGGGTATGGGACTGTCCCTGGGAAAGCATTTGGTGGGTACATCATTCCTGGCATCAGAGGAGGTAGGATTCCTCTTCCTGGATTCATCGCCAATCTAGCTTCCACTTCATCGTATAGTCTTGCACCTTCTGTTGCAGCTTGCAGTGTGGCTGGTCTTTGCAGTTCCACAAACTTACGGACTTTTGGTTGTAATCCTCTGAGAAACACCCCCTTCTGAATACCATCATCTAGATTACGGTTAGTCCATCTCTTCAGGATGGATTCCATTCATGAGACATAAGCTTCTACTCTTTCTCCAGAGGACTGACTTAGGTTCATAAATTCCTCTCGCATCCGCTCTTCAAAACCTTCACGCCTGAATTTAGTGAGGAAGGCCAACTTCAGGTCATCCCATGTGCCAAAAGTTCCTGCTGCTTGTCTCTCATACCATTGAAACGCCGCGCCCTTGAAAGTGGCGGGGAATATTGCTAACCAATGCTCAGGGGTTCTGGCATTGTTAGCCACACATGCTACCATAAACTCTGCTACATGAAGATCGGGGTCTTCATTGTACTCTCCCTTAAAAACTGGCAAGGGAACTACATTTGCTGGCCTGTCATCAATATTTCCAGGACGGATCTGGCTTGGAAGTGGACCTCCAGCAAGAGGAGGAAGGGCTTGATGTGCCATTGGGACTTTTGTAAAGAGTTCCGCAAGGGCGTCAAAGGCAGCTTCTGCTACGAGCTCGTTCTCAGCTTTGATTTTTGCTTTCTCTCTTCTCACGTACCTCTGGACTCATTCTAACGCTTTCCTCTTTATTGCGTCATTCATCAGGGGGTTGGCTCCACTCTGTTGTTAGTGCTCCACAGAGGGTTAACAGAAGGCTTCAGTCTCTGGAGGACTCTCTTGCCAACATTTCTTCTACTTCTTCCTTTTCAACGTCCCTGAATTCTGCTTTCATGCCACTGCACAGAGGAAGGTATTCGGTTCTGAAGGTGTCAAAATGCATACGTCTGAGCATTGTGGTGGTGCCATCATCATAATAATGCCAGCTTCTGATGGTTTCAACAGTGTAGGTTGTGAAAAAAACTCTGTATACCAACTTCTAGTGGGTTGCTAATTGAACAAACAGAAGATTATCAATACACCAAGCATCCCATGTCTCTTGCTGTTGAGCATCCACAAACAAATTCCAACTCTTTTCCTTCTTGTCTCTGTGAACCTCCACAGACCAAGACTCCTGAAGCTTCTTCACAATCTCCCACTTGATGATGTCTGGAAACTTTTCAATGAATGCCAAATCCTCCATGTATGGTCATTCTCTCTGTTTCTTCTCTTCAGTTTGTCCCCAAACAGTTTGCCACCAAGATGCAAGTTTCTACTGCTTCAACAGGAAGAGGAAACTGTCTACTACATAGAGCATGCATCATGATGGTGATGTGTTTCTGCTATTGTGGGATGAACTTCTTGTGGAGAGTGGCTTTGATTATGAGAAATTCCAACTCTTCAATGGAAGAAGGAACTTTACAAACATCCATTGGATTCTTCTCTTCTTGGCAATGCCATTTCCTTCATTTTCAACCTCTTCTGGTGCTTGTTGATGGCAAGCTTCCCCGGCTGCGCACCAAAAACATGGAGCCCCAAGAGGAACACCAAGGGAAAGGGAATTCTCTTGCAAGAAAATCTATCTTGTAACATCAACAAGCTTGTTTATTATGTTTCATATAATCACAATGAAGAAAAGAACACCAGGCACAACAAAACTTTATGCAGCATCATGTAAATCTCCCACGGATTTGATAGAATTAACCATATTCTTCAATATCTTCACAAAATCCATCAATAGAACAAAGAAAGCAAAAAAATACACCATCTTTGAATGGAAATACATCACATAGTATTCATCTTCAATATCTTCATAGTCTTCTCTCTCAATCTCTCACATACAATCACTCTGTTTCAGTAAAATTGGCTATCTCTGACTCTCTCTCTCTCTCTCTCTCCATCAATAATACATCATATCCTCACTACAATCTCTCAAAATCACTCTCAATAATCCCTCTTAGGTCGTAGATACCCCTCCCAAGAGGTATGTCTGATATGAAGAGTCACCAGAGCCACTACAGTGTCCTTTCATAGCTCACTACTGTCACTTCACTCTAGTCTTCACTTGAGTCTTCAACAGCTACTTCTTTCACTTCTTTCAGCTCTTTTGCACTTGTATTCACCTCTTTCCAAGGCTAGAAAACTTTCCCAAACTACACTCTCATCCATCAGAACACATACAGAAGCATACAGAACAGTACCAGAACAGCTACAGTACAGAACAGAACAGAAATAGAAGCTCTACAGAAGACCTACAGAAGGTCATCAAAACCTCATAACTTGTACTCAAACCATTCCAAACTCTCAAAAACCATTCAATAAACTTTCACAAGATCTCAATCTTCATCAATCAATACTCCATCCCTCCTTACAGAAGACAATCAGAACAAAACAGAACAAAACAGAAGCTATACAGAAGGTATACAGAACCAATCAGAACCTATCAGAACATCACAGAACCACTGATAAACATCATGAACTTCCAAAACACAATCAATATCATCCAAAACACTCTCAAACCACTTCCGAACCAATCAATCATCTCATAAAATCAACCATTCAGCTCTCAAAAACAACAAAAATTAGCCAAAAAACAAGTCATTTCAACACTCAACACTCTTCATAGCACTCTTTACCTTCTTGTAATTGACACACACTCTAATCTTTCCATTCTTCTTCAATACGATGACTATGGGCGAAACCTAGTCCATGTGCTCAATTTCATAGATGAATCATGTTGTCATTAGCTTGTCAATTTCTTCCTTGATGGCGTCGGAGTCTCAAGACAGATACCAAGGAAAAGGGGTTTTGAGAGCTGATTCTTGACTCCAAGAAGTGCTTAAAAATAGCCAAAAAATCCAAATTTCAAGGGAAAAATAGACTTCGTAGAAGGCGGTAGCTGTACTTAGTACGATTTTAAGCGGCAACAAGTCAGAGACGGGTGCCAAAAGTGCTTTAAAGATCCATCGAGCGAAGGTTGGGGAATTTTCATAATTTTCCATGATGTTGGATTATATCCAGGGAGATGCCAAGCAGTGCATGACCTTGAGACGGACGCCCAGATTTTTTCAAAAGTCAAATCCGATGCCAGTCATGAGACTGGGAGTGCTCAAGGTGGAGGGACAAAAGAGAAGCAAGTATAAATAAACTTTAGGTTTCGTGGGGGCTGGGGGATCACCATTTTTTTCGGGCGTGAAAAAATTTGGAGGCGCCATTGACCGGCAACATGATTTTGAGGGAGAGGGGGGCTATGGTGGCTAAGGACAACCCCCCTCACCGATTACATCCCTGATCTTGTGTATTCCTATGCTCTGCATTGCCATTCTTCACTCGTCCAATGGCTGCCTGGACATGGAGATCTTGTTCTAGTCTTTCTCTCTCCTCCCTCTCTCCCCCCTCTATGGGTTGTTCATACACACTATCTTGAAGGAGGAATCGAGAAGGAGATTAAAGAAAATGATGATAGAGATTAATGGGGATGCTGAAGCTTGATGTGTAGCATGGAATTAAGAGCAATGGAGGCTCCATCTGCTGGTCACGCAGTCATTTAATGCGTCTTGGTTTCGTAGAAACACGGTATGACTATTTTTATGAAGAAAATGAAGCTTTTTTGATATTTTATGATGAAAATGATGTTCTCATGTGATGAAAAATTATTTGAGTGCTAGTTGCGTAATGTTTAATTGTTTTTTATAAAAAAAATTTGATTTCATAATGATTTACATGTGCTATTTAAATCCCGTAAAACTCCAAATGTGCTTTTTAACGGTAAAATGATGGTTTTGTCGTTCCAAGTGGGTGAAATGTGTTTCTATGGGGAAAAATGGAAAATAAAATTGAATTATAGTATGTTGAAAGGATTGGTATAAGGAAAATTAAAAAATAATAGTGATTATTATCAAATAAATGCTAAAAAATAAGAAAAAATAGGGGAAAAATAAGAATACACTTCATAAAAATAAGAAAAAATATAAGTAGTGTTTGTGAATGTATGGTAGTGACAGAGCATGAGGTTTAGCCTTGGTTTGCCCTATCTCTTTGTCAAAGTTCATGATTTATCACTTTTCCTACATCAAAACATGACAAAATGAACCCCTACACCTATGCAACAGAAGCACTACCTAAAAGTAGGGGGTGGGGTGTTTGAATGACGTGATTTGGGTGTTGTTTATTGTTGTTTTTGCTAATGCATATCATGATATAGGGTTCATTGTACTTTAATTAAGAAGATAGTAGCCACAACGAGTTAGTGAATGAGCATTGGAAAGCCTGGTTGTGCACGACACCTTTCTAATTGAAATTTGTGTTTGAGCACATTAGGATCATCCACTTTTGCATATGCATATTAGCCATGGTATCGGAATATGAAGAAGTAGATGTATAGTACATGTTTTCTGTTATGATGACCTATGCTTGAGTGTGTGAGACAACCTAATCTGTAGGCTAGTTAATCGTTCTTGGGAAATTATTCGGTAAGGACACATGGTATCTCCTGGAATAGGTTCAAAATAAAAGAATGGAGCTTGTATCATGTATACTTTATGTTGGTGCGACACATCTTGGGGCCAATCCCTGAGGTGTAGGGGAGTCATAGTGGAGCCGCGGCAGTCAACCGAGAGGTGCTTCCCTATGTTTGTGCTACGAGGCAGGAGTATGACCTAATACAAATGCAAAGTCGATATTAGCAGCTAGTATAGTGTGAGCCTTAGATGCTCATGGCCGTGAGGCCATGTGGGGTGTCGTGTGTGTGTGCATGAGGTCCGGCTAGTGCCGACCCATTTCAGGTCCCACACATGGCTGCGAGGCATGTGGGGTGTCGTGTGTGTGTGCATGAGTGCTCACCCATTTTAGGTCCCATCAGTGGTGCATTTGCTAGGAGCTGCCGATAAGTGGTGGTGTCGAATCTAGGGTTTCTAGGGACCAAATATTCGGTTTATGTCCTCTAACAAGAACTGTCAAGCTAAAATACAAAAAGCAGAACGTCTGAGAGGGATGGACGGAGGTTGGAGATTCTAAGGCATTATTCTCCTCAAAGGAGCGGCCCGCTACGCATAAGTGGTAGTGGTTGTCACAAGAAGCCCTTTGAGTGCAAGTGAAAGTCTTAATACTTCCCTTCTTCTAGTCAATCAACCCGCTCTAAGTGGGGGTGTAGTTTTACCTACACAAACTCTTGTTGTCAATTTGATTGTAGCCATGGCACAACCTATCGCGATTTTAGTAGGGACACTGGATTTATCGGCATTAGGAGCACCTTTTCCCATCTTCCATGGGTTAGCAGAAGAAGATGGGGAACTCCATATTAAGGAGTTTCAAACGCTCATGTTCAATTATCGAATCCAAGGCGAAGGACACCTAATGATGTTCTTTAGCATGACATTAAAAGGAAGGGCAGTAGTATGGTAACTTGGTCTAGAGGCTAGAACCATAACTAGCACTGATCAATTCTTCACGGCCTTCCATAGAGTTTTTGCTCCTGAGAGGGGTGGATAGTATTGGTTACGTGTCTTGAATGTAACACGCCAAGATCCAAATGAGAATGTCCAGGCCTATCCCAAGAAATTGAAGAAAGTTCTTCATAAACTTAATACTTATATCCCCATTCCACCGGCTGCACAGTTGCAATAAGTGGATTAGATTTCTACATCCAGGTGCAGCTTAGTAGTGTTGCTTTGGTCGACATTGACACTGGTATTGCCCAAGCAGAAGGAGTAGAGTCGTGCTTGCAAGTGGTTTATGTAGCAAGGATAAATTGGAATGGTAATAATTTGGCATTGATCAATGGGAGTCAAGGGGACCCCATGACGAATGCAACTAGAAGAGAGAGTATCATGCCAAATTTTCCTATGTTACCAGTCCCTCCCAGTATGACTATGCCTATGGCTAGTCAAACGGCCCCACTAAGTGGTGGAGACAAAAAAAAAACCCAAATGTTATCCTAGTAGGTCAGCGGCCAATTTCTGATCAAGTGGTTAGGCCGATGGGACGACATGACATACGATTGTGGCTATGAGTCGAGTGCCTCTAATGTCCTTGGTGAAGTTAAGAACATGATGAAGCACTACACTGACATGATCAACAAATAGTATAGAAAAATAGCTGTGGATGTCAGTTTCCTTAAGAAGCAGTAGAATTTGATAGGGAGCCGATGCCCTGAAGGGGGTGTCCCCTCAAGATTCAGTTGTAAGTGGTGTGGCGGCCAACATTTCCCTAGGAGTTGTCCTAATGTCAAATGCGATATTTATGGGAAGTCTGGCCACTTAGCTGCTACTTGTTGGAGTAAGATCAGTTCTCTCCAAGAAGGAAGTAAATAGCCTAGTCCAGTTAATCATCGCTCATAAGGGAATAATCTCTAGCAAGATGATGGACCAAGACAAATATTGCAAAGAGGAAAGGCTAATGTAGAGGAGTTGCCTCATGGCAGTGGAGTCAGTCTTATTGAGGCCGTATGTGTCAATGACGTTGAAACTTCTAATTTACGAGCTGTAACAAGAGGTCAAAGATTGAAGAAGGTGACAAAGGAATTGTAAAACTTATCGAGAGAAACCCTAAGCAAGATGCTAGGGGAAAGCAAGTTCGAGAAGGATAAACAATTGCTAAGAAAGAATGCAAAAGTTAAAAAAGAGGCAACAAAGCCGGTCCAAAGACCAAAGGAGAGAATGGTTTGGTGAGAGAAGAGAACTTTGGCTAACTACCACAACTTTGATCTAGCGAGTTCTCTTTGCAAAGTTAAACCAGATGTGAATCTCCTACAATTGATTAAACTATCTCCAAGAGTATGCAAGGAATTCAAGAAAATCTTGTGTATTGGGTATATTGTAGAACCTTTGGGCATAACACGAGTGGGAGAAGATTGTTTTGACTATGTTGAAAAGCATTTTCGCAGGGTTCCAGCATACGTAGATGGAATATTAGTGGAGCACGCTATCGTGGACACTAGATCCTCCATCAATATCATTAGTTTAGACTTGATGAAGAGGCTAGGTCTAGAAATCCAAAAAGAAGGTTCCACAATTCTTAGGATGGCTGATGATAGTTTAAGGCAACTAGAAGGTTGCATCATTAAAGTCCATGTTACTATTGCAAGCGTGGAATGCTACCTGGACTTTAGGGTGATAAGGTTTGCAGGGCGTCCTAGCTATCGAGTTTTGCCAGGCAGGCCCTAGATTTTATGAATAGACTGTCAAGTTGATATACATGCTAGTTGTGGGTAGAGGTGCCAATCGTATAATAGTGGATACTTACCCTAAGTCTCCTCAGAGTGAGAGAGCTCCTTTATCTTCCTTTATCTTCTATTGAACTAGAAACATTAGATGATCCATCTGGTAGTGAGACATCATCGAGTGATGGATCTAAATAAGGGTCCACTATAGAGGACATTTATCAGATAACATTGAATGAGCCGATAGGGCCTCAAGATTGAATAAGAGACATGGATGTTATTGAGTTGGACCTTGGTATGCCTAATGATTTGCGGCCAATCAAATTAGGTTCCATGCTCAATTCGAAAGAATGAGAGGACTATGTGTCCTTAATTCAAGAGTTCTGCGACATCTTGGCTTGGAGAGCTATGACGAACTTAGGGGCATTCCCCCCAGTCTGGCTGCGCATACTATTCCTGTAAAGGAAGGTACCCGTCCTGTACGTTAAAAAGTATGACACATGCCTTGAACTAAGGGATGGGCTGTTTGAGGAGCTTCAGAAGTTGCAGAAAGTGGGTTTGATCTTTCTCATTTAGCGTACTGAATGGTGTTTACCAGTTGTGATCAGAAAGAATAAAAATAATCAAATCTGACTTTGCCTAAACTTTAGAGAGCTAAATAAGTAGACTGTTAAGGACTACTACCCATAGTCCTTTCTTGACCAAATTTTGGATCAATTAGCATGTAGGGAAATATATTCGTTCATGGATTGATTTGCGGGGTATAACCAAATGGCGATTGCTGAGCACAAGCACCTTTTCTAGTCCCATGGGACTAACACTCACATAGTGAGGGGGTAATGCTAATTGGTTACAAGTTTGAAAAAGCAAAGAAAATGGCAAAGAAGTAAGAAAATGTGGAGAATAGAGAGAAGAAGATAAAAAAAAGACGAGCATGAAAAGGGAATTAAAAAAACTTCAAAAATGTAAAAAGTGCAAGTAGAAAACAAGAAAGAATTGTGTTGCACGAAAAATGATTGGCATGGAAATAACACAGGGGTTGAGCAAAAAAAAGAGAAAATGTACAATTAAAATTTTTGCAGTGTCAGGGCTCACTCCCATGCAAATTGTAAATCAAGGGACATTTAATAGCATGTAAGCGAGACACTACCAAGAGTGGAGCCTATGGCTTAATTTGACTCAACATGGGAAACTTACTAGGTCCAGACATAGCAAGGCAAGTTAGGAAGCTTGCTTCTATTTTGCAGGGGAAGGAGGGAGACCAAAGATACAAAGTACTCAAGATCTTTGTAACCACTAGAGATCAAGTTCCTTACCAAGAAAAGCAACTTGCCAAGTCCAACAACCAAGATTCCCAACCACATAACAATTCATTGTAATTATATCAAGACAACCAATTACAATTTACTCTAATGATGGTAAGAAGATGAGTAAAAATTATGGATTTCATTATGCAATAATATTTGGGCATAAATAATAATTTGGAATTTGAATTTTTGAAGAACTTTGAATATGAAATGATGTTTCAAGCATTTTTGAAGAACTCACAAGAATTTCATTGACCTAATAGAAAGTAGAACAACCATGAGCAATAAACAAGTCCATCCTCATTAAAGGTACTCTTAACAGGGATGAAACCATCTTCACTGACCTCCAATGTGCCGACTTTGGAATAGTAGTAAACATGTACAAAATGGGCTATATTTGATTCAAGACCATCAATAGCATTGAGAAACTTGTGAACCATTGCTAGTTACTCAGAGAACTAATATCAAAATGTAAATTGGAAGCTTACCTCTCAAAGCCATAGCTAGCTCAATATGTTTTCTAGCATGTGAAGCCACCATCTCCTCTTATTACCCCAAAAGGAGAGCCTTTGAGCTTACATACAACATCCAAAATGGAGACCAGTGGGTGACCTAGGAATCCATAATTGAAATTCACCTTGTAGGTGGTAAATTTTTTTTTTGGGATTTGCATCATGAAATCCCTTACCAAGGCCCATAAGGTCTACTCTAGGGAGACAACTAGAAAATGGAATTGCATGGCAGTTAAGAACATGATCATTAATTACGGTAGTTCACTATCTCACCTCATAGCCACTCATATGGATATCTTTGTAAGATCCAACACTATCCCTCTCCCATCACCATGCCTATAAGAGCTAAGAAAGGAACAATAGAAAAAGGAATCAAGAGGGCAATCAAGGCAACAAAAAAGACAAAGGGAAGTTGATGAGGAGGAAGAAGACATAATCTACTAGAAAAATCTCGTAAGTAGTCCAAAGATGAATACAACAAGAGTGAACAAGAGAAACAATAGAGAATTATAAGGGAACAGAAAGAGTACCATCATAATATAAGAGTTTCCTTTGAAGAATCCCTGCATAAGAAATTGGGTGAGATTTTGATAGAAAAGGAGAGGGCATATCTTGTAAAGGAAAGGAGAAAGGAAAATAGATTCCACGAGCTGACCCAACTCTCATGGTTAACCTACAAAGCCAGATGGAAAGACAAATGAAGTAACTACAATAGTTATAGACACATATAGTAGGGTAGTAGTACTTAAAGAAAAGTAGTAAGCGTAAGGAAAGGCACATGAAGCAACTTCAATAGTTATAGACACAGATAGCATGGTAGTAGTACTTAAAGAAAAGTAGTAAGCCTAAGGAAAACTAGAGGATACTCAAGAAAAATACAAGACTTTCATAATCCAAACTGAGAAATAGAAGCTAGAATTCCAAAAGTAGTTGCAAGAAAAGGAGAATGCCTTGTAGGAGAAGACAAATGAGTTCACTAAAAAGAAGCATTGTTGAGGGAGGAATTCCATAAGTAGTTGCAAAAGAAGGAGAAATCCTTATAGGAATTGAGTGAGAAACTCAATAAAAATAATTTATCTTTAAAGGTGAAGGGTGAGAGCCTTGAAGTGGAAGCACAAAGTAGAAGCAAGAGCTATGGTGGAAGGAGAGAGAGAGAGAGAGAGAGAGAGAGAGAGAGAGAGAGAGAGAGAGAGAGAGGGGGGGGGGAACTCCAACAATCACAATATGTGATTGGCCTTCCCTTTCTTCAAATGTTACTGAAAGAATAAAGAATGAAGTGACAGTGATGGGGGGCACCCGTTGCTTGCAGTGTACAAGTGTGTAGGTATGTGAGTACTATCAATGTAACTAATACACAAGTGGCTTGACATAGGTGCCTTTAGCCCCAACAACCTCCCACTTAAAGTTGAATGTGCCCCTAGTGAGGAGAGAAAAAGAAAAAAGTGACAACGTACAAATGTACATAAGTACAATAGGATGAGGAAAGATGTCATCTCATCCAATGCTCCATCAACTTCCTAAGGAAGGCAAAATGCTCCATTGAGGGACTTTTAGTAAGTTGGTCTGCATGATTATGGTTAGTTGAGATCTTGATAAGCTCAATGGACATCCTCAACAACCTCTCGTATAAAGTGGTAACACACCTCAATGTGCTTTTTCTTCGCATGAAAGACTAGATTCTTGGACAACTGAATAGCACTCATAAAATTCGAATGTAGTGTAGGGACCACATAAGTAATGCCAGGTCTATTACCAAATGACCTAACCAGAGAGCCCCCTTGTAAGCCTAAGTGGTTGCAACATACTCTGCCTTTGTAGTAGATAGGGCCATGTATTTTTTCACATCCAAGAAACAACACCTCCAACAAAGGTGAAGACATAGCCAAAGGTGGACTTCCTACTATCTACATGTCTTGCGTAATCAGAGTCAATGTATCTCATGACTCCTATATCTTGGCCATCGAAATAGATGCACATAGATGATGTACCCTTTAGGTACCTCATGATACCCTTGATGACATCTCAATGCCATTTGTGGTAGGTGTAGCCATATAGTATGTCACAACTCCCACTGCAAATGGTATGTCAAGATGAGTGGCTATCATGGCATACATAAAATTGCCCACTGCAAATGTATAAGGGATCTTGGCCATCTCAATATTTTTCTTATCAGAATATGGATAATTGGCCTACCTAACCTTCATGTGAGAAGGTAAAGGACAACCAATAGGCTTAACATCCTGCAGAAACTACACAAGGACCTTTTGGATGCACTGTTTATGTGATAAGTAGAGGAGCCCCTTACAGTGATCGTGCGTAATGTGCATGCTAAGAATATGTGAGGCTTGTCCCATATCCTTCATCTCAAAGCTCTTCTTGAGCTGATATTTCAAGGCATCCAACTCATCATGAGCACTTTCAGCAATCAACATATCATCCACATAGAGGATCAAAATCATATGGCTACCATCACGAGCCTTCTTTTGTATAAATATAGATCTATATCACTATGGGAATATCCTTGTGAATGCATAAAGGCATCAAACTTATGATACCATTCTCTAGGTGCCTGCTTAAGGCCATAAAGGCTCTTTGTCAATATGCATACTAGGTGTTTCTTGCCATGTTTTGCAAAGCCATCGGTAAATCTCATCATGCAAGTCCCCATGAAGAAAAGTTGTCTTAACATCCATTTGATAAAGATCCAAGGCAAGCTGAGCAACCAAAGCTAGTACCAAGAATAGGATAGTCATCTTCACAATAGGAGAAAAGACTTTATCAAAGTCCATACCATATTCTTTCTTGAAGCCCTTGGTAATCGATTTGGCCTTGTATCTTGACTTGGGGCATTCAGGGGTACTTTTCAACTTATATACACACTTGCATGGCAAAGTATGCTTGCAAGTAGGCAAAGGAACCAAATCCCATGTATAATTTTTTTGCAGTAATTCATACTCTGACTGCATGGCCCTCTCCCAAGAATGACTATCACCTTTGTGCATGGCCTCATCTTAAGTAAGAGGCTCACCAATATCTGTCACCATAACATAATCCATAGAGGGCTCTAACTATGTAGACTATCATCTATCTCTAATAGGCTAGCTCAAAATTGGCTATGAGGCTTATACATCTTGTAGAGCATCAGGGACCTAGGCCATTGGTGGGGCATCAGCTTGTTGTGGTAGGTTGTCTAGTTGGTTGCATAATAATAGGAGGCTCCTCTTGAAACATCACTCTATGTACCTCAATGACATGCTTAGGATGCTTATGCATTTTCTCCTAATGGAAAATAACATCATGGCTTTGTAGATAACCTTTCGAAGCATGTGGATATCCCATAGGCTATAGCTCATGTCACTTGCATCCCCATAACCAAGAAAGATGCATTTTCTGGACTTAGGATCCAACTTATTGCGCTTGTTCTTGGGTACATGGCAAAAAGCCTCACAACCAAAGAGATGCAAATGAGCATATGAGAGGGATGTTTTCCAAACCATACCTCCTCTGCAACTTAGTAGTCAAGGGCAATACATGGGGAGCAATTTATCAATTGTATGATAGTAGTAACTACCTCAGCCCAAAAGTGATGTGATAAGCCTGTGTTACTAAGCATACTATGAACTCACTCTTGAATTATCCTATTCATGCGCTCAACCATACCATTTTGGGGTGGGGTGTATGGGGTAGTCAATTGATGCTTAATATCCCTCTCATCACAAAATTGCTTAAAGGCTTTAGAGACATACCCACCCCCATTATCTGACCTTAGGTATTTTGGCCTATACTGAGATTGGTTCTCAACCAAACCAAGACAATGCTAAAATGTGGCCAAGACTGTATATTTCTACTTAATAGGATATGCCTAGACCTTATGTGTATAGTCATCAATGAAGATAAAAATATACTTTGCACCTTCTAATGACTTGTAGGGCATGGGACCACATACATCCAAATGAAAAAGAGCCAATGGCTTGCCCATGCATGGTAGACCAGACTTTTTATGTGTATTATGTGTTTTCCTACCATATAAACAATGATTAAAAGACTTAAAGCACTTATAGTCAAGGGGCAAAATATATTGCAAACAAGTAAGCATTTTCATTCATGTCAATGATATATACCCAAGGGAATGATGCCAAAGAGATAGATGTGGAACTACATCCACTATCAAAATATGGTCAATTGACCACTCAGATACAAGAAAGGGGTAGAGAGTATTGGACTTATCACCACATACAATGACAAGATTCGCACGGGTAATCTTCTATCAGGAATCTCCAAAGAAACAACATAACTTGCATCATGCAAAGTACCAACAAAGATAAGGCTCTTTGTGAGAACTCGTACATGATGTACATCATGAAAAGTAAGATTCAACCTAAACCAAAATACAAGTGGACATTACCAATACCAACTATCCTCAATGCCAAGTCATTACCCAAACAGAGATAGATCCAATCATACTATGATAGGTGTGAAATCACTCTCTATGAGGGGTCACATGAAAGGAAGCCCTTGAATCTATCAAAACCAACATTGAGTATACCTTGATAGAGCATCAATTAGCTGTGATGTATTAAGAGAAGAAGCTATAAGTATAAAATCATCATCAAAATTAGTCTGCACAAGATTAATCTCTTTAATCTCAACAATGGACTTGCTAGGGACAACGTTGAGATCATCATTTTTATCCTCTGCTTGATCCTTGCCCTTTTCTTTGCACTTGTCCTTGCACATCTTGTGGCATTGTGGCCGAATATGCCTTGCTTTCCCACATTAATGACAAGTCAATGATGACTTATGGGCAGGGGACTTATTACATGTGATTGAGAGTGAGATTGCTGAGAGTCTCTCCCATGGCAATAATTATTTCTCCTACCATTATTGCCTCTAACTGTCAAAGCACAAGAGGTGCAGGAAGCATAGATATTCTTTTTATTAACCTCTTCAATAAAGAGTGCACCCTCTATATCTTGTATCAATAGGTATGTTAGCACTCATAGTAGTATGAAATGGATCCCATGATTCATGCAAGATAACTAAGAGAAACATGGGAAGAAGAGTACCCTTGAATTCAATCCCTACGAAGAGAAATGACTGACAATGGAATGAAACACATTTAATTGGGATGATATAGAAGTGCCCTCTTTCATGTGAAGGTCCATGAGTTGCTCTAGCCAATACATTTGAGAAGAAACAGGGCTATGTTTGTCATAGAGATTGTGAATCTTTTTCCATAATTTTGATGCAAACTGCCCATCAGAGAAAAAATTATAGAATACATGCTTAGAGAGGGATTATATGATGGTGGAGTTATGTAGCTAATCTAATTTAGCCCAAACATCTGCATCAATAAGTTTGGGCTTGAAACCCTTATGTTTCAAGGACCTAACCTACATTTTCAGCACTAAAACTTTCTAAATTTGGGCCTTCTAGTAGCTGTAGTTGGTGCCATCCAACTTATCAATATTAAAGAAAGCACTATCATTCGAGCCACCCTCCATAATGAAGGCATACAAGTGCACAAACTATCCAAATATGCTGTTGTAATTACTAGAAACAACCCTAAAATCACTACTAAATTAGGCTAAAAACAAAGGAGTACTAACCAAGTAATGAACTATCCACAAGCTCAATGCAAAGAACTACAAATGAAGGTGATTGATTGCATAAACAATGCATTAAACTACAATTACAACATGTTGAAAATGAAGTACATAAGTAAGAAATCAATGCCAAAGAAGGGGCAATAACTGATATAAGATAAATTGCAAGTGCTAGGGAATAGCTCCAACTAGCGGTGAGTGAATATGCGATTGGCACCAAGAACTGTCAAAGAATTAGTATGTTAGACTAAGGTACATCCCATAAGCATAATCGCCATGCATAGAGTGGGTCTCATGGGTAATATCAGAGACCAAGTAGAGGCACAAAAAATTGAGAAATGTGACGGAAGTTGAACCAAGGTGCATAAATAATTGAAAACATCATGATAGAGATAGATGCTGGCCCAAAAGTAATGTCAGATCAGTCCATTAGGCATCAATTGCGTACATAAAGCATGACAAGAGCATGTACATGTCACCAAGTCCCATGGTCTCATTGTAAGACCCTCAAGTTCAACTACATAACCAAATGCTCAATGTAACATCCAAGTATTAAGAAGTGCCTCCCACTCGAATGCCCAATGAGAAAATAAAGCTTAAAACATCATGTGGAAGGCATCCATACATCCAAGATCCAAGTAGCATACATCCAAGAGCATTAGGCCCAAGTAGCTTGCAAAACCCTCATTGGAGCATGAAAGACCCATAGATAATGGTAAATGACAATCAATGTCAAGATTCAAAGCTCCACTCTTAGCTCAAAAGAAATCCACAAGCATAACCAAACATGTAACATGAACCATAAGCATCGGTATATCAATCCAAGTAGTCAATAAGTACCTAGGAGCAATATGCATATGGTTTCATTGAAAACATTTATCCCTAATTATTACAATAGTAAAAAACCTCTATAAAACCGAGCAAAAGAGTGCTCTAATTTGTCCCACAGAATTTCAATACATTGGCATAACATCCCTAGATGGTTTGACATCAAATAGATATCCTTGGAAGCATAAGTGACCTCCAAACAATGAATGAAGTGCCATCCTAAACTATATGACAACAAAATATTAGAAACTGTGAATGAATGGCTAATCCCAAGAGCTCCAACTGATGCCCAAAATCATGTCAAAGGTGTCAGTGAAGATTCCAAAGATTTCCAAGAGTCAAGAGAATTGCAAGGAGTTGGAGAATGGGGCAAACTGATCAAGAAGGAGGGGGCAACAAACAAGCACAAATCATGTTGATATTGGTGCTCTTGTTGTTACGCTTGCTACTAGTATTGAGGCTTTGGAAGCACTCTAAAGTGTTCAAATGAACTTACTAATGCCTTGGAACAAGTTGCAAAGGGGGGAAGAAGTCAGGTAGAAGATAGAGCTCAATGCACACCTTGGGGCGAAGAATCCATGGCTACCATTGAAACTGTGAACTAAAGCATTTCTCCACAAGGTGAAGTAATGCCGAGTCAGTGTGCTCAAGCTCTTAGGGAAGATGATTGTGGTACCAGTTGAAGGGAGAGAGCCCTAAAGTGGAAGCACTGAGCAGAAGCAAGAGCTATGGTGGAAGGAGCAAGAGCAAGAGCAAGAGCAAGAGCAAGAGCAAGAGCAAGAGCAAGGGCAAGGGCAAGGGCAAGGGCAAGGGCAAGGGCAAGAGCAAGAGCAAGTGCAAGAGAGAGAGAGAGAGAGAGAGAGAGAGAGAGAGAGAGAGAGAGAGAGAGAGAGAGAGAGAGAGAGAGAGAGAGAGAGAGAGAGAGAGAGAGAGAGAGAGAGAGAGAGAGAGAGAGAGAGAGAGAGAGAGAGAGAGAGAGAGAGAGAAGATGTGGGAACTCCAATAGTCACAATGTGTAATTGAGCTTCCCTTTATTCAAATGTCACTGAAAGATAAAGAACGAAGTGACAATGATGGGTGCCCACCACCTGTAGTAGTGTACATGTGTGCAACTATGCATGTATTATCAGTGTAACTAATACATGTGTGGCTAGGCACATGCACCTTTACCCCCCAACAAAAGGGAGTTTTTAAAAGAAGAAATTGTAAGAGAAGGAGGTTATCTTGCAAGAGCATGTTATAGAGATTCAAAAAAACTAGATGACACCAAACGAATTTTGGAAATGGACAAGATGAGAAAATAAATTCTTGATATAAATTACCAACTGATGACACTTTAAATTGAGCTCTCTTAAGAAAAGGAAAAAGTATAGCTTAGGGAAAGAGAACACAGTACCAATTATAAGAAAAAGAATTGTGGAAGGTCAACTAAGAAAACTTACAAAGGACAATGGCCACCAAAATGACCAAAGCAGTAGACTCAGTAGGCAAAGGACACAGAGAATTTGGGAATCAACACTAATGAAGCTGTCCATTGACCTAGGGGCTATTATATATGGGGAATTCTGAAACAAGGTCAAACTAGATGCTTATATGGTTATTCTCAATAAGCAATAGAAGATCTACAAGGATGTGACACTCAGAGCTAACATTCTGCAAATTGGTGACCCTATTGAACTCAAGGCCCACCAACTTGCAATAGCCACAAGCATGCTAGAGAGCATGGAACAAGTTAAGGAGGTTAACCTAATGACTATAGAACCAACTAGACAAGACCTCATACCTCACTTGTAGCTAAAAGGATATGCCGACCAAGAGATACATGCCATTAGATCTCTACGAGCCAAGTCCTCCCACTAGAGTCCCCTCTTGCCTTGGAGCCACCCGCCATCATGACACTGTGTACAGATCTACCAGTCTACCAAATAATGACTTTGGAGAGTCAATGGAGCAACCAATTGAAGAAACCCTTGAATAGAAGGAAGCTTATAATGCCATGGTTGAGAAGTTGAATGTAGAACCAAAGAAGGTAATTGGTTTTTCTCTTCCACCAAAGCTCCTAGTAGAAGAAGAGCAAGGAAATCTTGGGGAGGTAGTTTAGAAATTTTAGATACAATGATTTTTTATTTAACTGGATGAAGAAGATAGGTTTAAGGAACTCTTGCCTCCATGAACAATGTGCGTACTCATGAGAATAGGCAAAAACATAGTAGATAAGTGGATATGACTACTCTTGACATTGAGGCATTAGAGAGATATTGTCAAGCCATAGGTGCTAGAAGTAGATATCTTACCATGAAACCATGGGAACCATGGCTAGAACAATCTGAATGCAGATACCCCATCTTGGAAAATGAAAAGTAGCATGGCAAGCCTTCGTTTACTCCAGTGATAGTGCAAATATAGATCCACTCCATTGCCCCTATCCTTGTCAGTAGTATGGCGATGAATACAATGAAGGAGAACATGGCATATACAACTTTTTGAAGATTCCAAAAATCAAAGCCATTAAGAAGAAAAGATTCTACCTATTCTAGCATTTCGACCTCATCCCATCTTTCATTTGTTTTGTAAAATAATTTTCCAATTGCATGGATCCTTCCTACATAATAACATGCAACTACCTTCACCTCCTCATCACATTTCTTTGGCGGCCCGCCACACCATATGAGGAGAGGCTGCTGCCACTATTCTTTGATGTAAATGCCGATATTGACCGAGTGGTGATGATATGACTAGACCTCAAGGTAGCACATCTTCCCTTTTACTGTGTAGAGCTATTATAGCATATGGTGGCCAATAGCTTTGCACTTTCCACCCCTTCTTTCCAAAATCATACCCATGGCTATGCAATTCATTAAAAGGATATATAGTCAGTATAGGGGATGTCTCCAGCAAGCACTTACACTAGTCCTTGAGTAGCATAAATGTATGTCCATAATGACACACTCACTACACTTAGAGGCCCATCCCCTAGCCCATGTCCTTACATCACAACCTTAGGGAACCCAATCTTTCACCAATCGAGTCCTCAAGTATGGGGCAATGTTCTTAGTATATTTGGAACTCGACCCATCTCCCAATTGCATGGCATGTGCATCCCACACTACATGAGAGAGGTAAAGACATACCCCTCATAGAGAGCATAATGACATAACATGTAATGTTCTTAGTATACTTGGAACTCGACCCATCTCCCAATTGCATGGCATGTGCATCCCACACTACACGAGAGAGGTAAAGACATACCCCTCATAGAGAGCATAATGACATAACATGTACACCAAGTGCATGTAAAATCATCAACATTGGTGGTGCATGCTTCTACAACCTCCTTCATATTTGGCAACCACAATCCTCCCACCATACTCCCCTATCCTACATCACCTACACTATGGCCTTCTCATCAACCCGTCCCCACACCCCTTGCTTATCATTTATCTACTTTTGGCATGAGTGCCATGGTGCTGGCACTCGACTAGGGGGGAAAAAATGTTAACAATATAAAGAGATGAATACATGAACACATGAAGGAAGAGGAGACCATGAAAGGCCCACAATTTTTTTGTAAATTACTATGTTTTACCATTGTATTCAAAGATCTAATGAGAGCCCGTCGGACTCCTTCCTGTGTGAATTCTATTGACAAATGAGTAGCACTTGAGTTGCGACATGTTAATAGATCTACTTGCATGCAAGGGGGAATGACTAGTCAATTGGCCAAAAAGAGGGCTTACATTCCCAAGGTGGAATAGGGAAACCCTAACCCTAAAAACTTATGTAAAGAGAATGAGAAAGAATAGAACAATCTATTCTTGTGTGTGCTAACTTTTGGCTTTTACTTTTTTACTTTTGTCTTGAGAGAGAGAGAGACTAGGTGTGTGTATGTGTGCATGTGTGTGAGGTTGAGATTGAGGGAAAGAGAGTGAGTGTGGTGAGGGACTAAGAGTGAACCCCCCCATCTCTTCTGTACTTTCTCATGCCTTATCCATGCTCTTTCCTTGCATGATGAATGTCGTAGAGGGCTTGAGAGCCTAATAAGTGCATCTTGGATCTTGGGATGTGCAAGAGTATTCCTCGTGCATGGGTATATGCTTTGCGTACTCATTACAAATGAATGTTGATTCATGTGCGAGAGACTATGTGAGAGGTAGTTGTTGATGTAGTGGCTAGACCTCTTGAATTAATAAGAGGGTGTCCAAAGTCCTAACATTGAGCACGTGGTGCCCAATATCCTTAGCTATTGTGATATTCATAAGCCTATGTAGGAAGCCTTGACTATTGTTATATCTCTCACCATAGGTACTTGAGTGGAAGTTGAAGGTAGTTGTAGGAAAATTATGGATTTATTACAAGTTTAACCATGGAGTTTACGATTCAATTAAGTATCATAGGGTCCATATAGGTTAAAGCATGGCTAAGCAAATTTTCCTAAAGTATTCTCAAGGTTTATGTGGACTATAGGGTAAAACATGTACAAGATTGAAATCTATGAGTTATTTGTTGAGTCCTCCCTTGAATGAAGCATATTTAGATTTGGAAACATGTGTGAGATAATTTGTTGAGTCCCCCCTTGAGTGAAGCATACCTAGATTTGGAAATATGTGCCGAAGCACATCAACCACTATATTATATTTTCCAACCATATAATAGATATCATAATCATAACTTTGTAGAGTGGCTACTTGTCATTGTTGCTTTGGATATAAATTGGGTTGAGAAAGGAAATAATCCAAGACTCAATGATCATTATTGACCTTGAAATGGTTTCCATAAAGGTAATGATGCCATTTCTTAATAGTATGAATTATATCAAGCATCTCTTGCTCATAAACATGAAGTCCTCCTTTCTTATCATCAAGTTTTGGACTTTCATAAGCAATCACTCCATGGTGTTGGTACAAAATAGCCCTGATACCACATCCACTAGCATGGGCACAAATGATAAACTACTAAAAAAAATATGGATGCTTAAGGATGGCTACTTAAATAAGTAAATATTTTGACTCATTAAAGTTTTATGTGATGGTAGCTTCCCAAAAGAAGGCTTCTCACTTCAATCAATTGGTAAGAGGGGCTACTACATGCACATGATTCTTTATGAAGCACCTATGGAATGAGGATAGACCAAGAAACCCCCTCAAAGAAGTTGAGTTGGTTGGAATAGGCCAATCCTTAACACATTGTATTTTCTTGGGATCCACCATAATACCCTTTTCACCCACTATGTGACCCAAGTTCTTCACCTCATTTGCCATAAAAGTGCACTTGCTTTCTTTGGAAAAGAGCATGTGTTTCCTCAATGTGTCAATACAAATGGTCTTTCTTATTCTTGCTATATATAAGAATATGATTGAAAAAGACTAAAACTATTTTGAACAAGAAAGGTTGCAATATCTTATTCATCAAAGCTTGGAAGGTAGTGGGTGCATTTGGCAGCTCAAATGGCATATCTAGGAAGTAGTGGAGACCCCTTTCTATCCAAAGTGGATTTCAACAACTCTTTAACTTGTTTCTCTACCTCCTATCATACTTGGATAACCTATAAGATGGCTTGTTGATGGGCATGGTATTTGGTGCTAGATTGCGAGGGAAGCAAAGGTGGGATATGGGGTAGAAGCTATGGACTACAAGAGGGTTGAGAGATAGAATAACACAAGAGAGTTATGTGGTTACAAAATAAATGGTCCTTATTCTTTGTTATCTTTACCTATATATGACTGTAGAGTATGTACATATATAGGATGCCCACTTGGGCCTTTACCCCAAAAAAATCCCACTTAAAGGTCAATATACCTTTATGGGAGTATAAAAAGAAAGTGAAGATGTTATCTAATGCCGATCAGTACTCTGCAATGTGCAAAGCACTCAAAAGATAAACCTTTCGTAAGAATATTTGCAAGGTTCTCATCTATACGGATCTTGACAAACTTAATGCATTTTTCCTCAAGAACCTCCCTAATGAGATGATACTTAACTCAATGGGCTTTGTCTTTACATGAAAGATAGTGTTCCGTGTGCCAACTGAATGGCACTTTGACTATCATAATGCAATGTAGGCACCTCTCTTATGCTGTACAAACCTCTCACTAGACGAGTAAGCCATATAGCATCCTTGTAGGCTACCTCAAGCTACAATGTACTCTACCTCAGTGATACATAGTCTCATACATGGTTGCAATCAATAGATTCAAGAGATTGCACTACTTGTGAAAGTGAAGATAAAACTATGGTAGACCTCCTAGAGTATCTCATGATACTATTTACTACCTCCTAATGCAAAATCAACATCTATATATCCAAGAACAAATGCATCCTTACTTCCAAAGCATATGCACATAGATCTAATGCCATTCAAGTATCTTATGATCCTCTTTACTTCCTCTCAATGCTTCTTGCTAGGGTTTGCCATATACTTGCTGCTAACTACTCCTAGTGCATAGGCAATGTTTGGGAATAGAAATCATGGCATACATCAAGCTATCAACTACAAATGCATATAGAATCTTGGCCATTTTAGCCTTTTGCTCATCTAACTTATGGTTGTTCTCTTGGCTAAGTTTCAAATATGGTGGTGATGGAACATTAATAGCCTTTCCCCTTTCCATATTGAAATTTTCTAATACATTGCCAATGTATTCCTTTTGAGACAAATAGAGTATCTTTTTGTCTTGATCTTGCATGATGCACATACCAAGAATGTGTCCAAAGTTTTCCAAGCTCTTTATGTGAAAGCTTTCATGTAACCTTTTCTTTAAAGCATTCACATCCATAATAGACTTTTTTTAACAATCAATATATCATCAACATATAGAGTCAAGATCATAAGGCTACCATCCCTAGCCTTTCTCATGTATAGGAAAAAAATGGTCTCACACCTAGTGTATCCCTAAGACATTGTAAATGTATGGAATTTATGATACCATTTCTTTAGATTCTATTTCGAACCATATAAACTCTTATGTAGCCTACACACAAACTACTTCTTGCCTTCCATAACAAATCCTTCAGGTTGCTACATGTAAATATCCTCATGCAACTTCCCATCAAAAGAAAAGCGGACATCTACATAACAAGAAGGCTCACCATAATCCGTGACTAGGACATCATCTAGAGAGAGCATATCTATTTGGTGATATAGAAACCCTTGTAGACCTATGTAAAACTAACCCAATAGGAGCTCTAGATACTCCATTTTTTAAACCGATAAAACATGAGGTTATCCACCATCTCGTGGTACTATCATCTCATCTTTATTGGCTATCCAAACCCTACATCATGAGGAATAGGTGGTACAATTTTCTCATGTGTTGGCTGTCCATCCTCTTGAAACACTACTCTATGGATCTCAATTGTTTTAATTGGTTTCTTATGCATTTTATCCTCATTAAAGATAACATCATGGCTACGTACTAATTTCTTTGATTTAGGATCCCATAAGCAATAGCCCATTTCACCCAATTCTCCATAGCCAAGAAAAATGCATTTGTTAGACTTAGGATCCACTTGTCCCTATGTATATGTATAAATACCTCATAGCCAAAAACATGCAAGTGATCATAATGTGATAGTCATATAAATCAAACTCTCTAGTATCTTCTTGAATATAGTAGGGTCTTTTATCTCATTCCCAAATTAACACTCAACTTT
The DNA here is from genome assembly GCF_053477565.2 of Lygodium microphyllum. Taxonomy (NCBI): domain Eukaryota; kingdom Viridiplantae; phylum Streptophyta; class Polypodiopsida; order Schizaeales; family Lygodiaceae; genus Lygodium; species Lygodium microphyllum. The sequence continues at coordinate 79,599,288 of NC_141139.1, forward strand.
ATATCTTGCTCTAATGGCACTGAAAGGGTCTTACATGTTGTCATACCATACTTGGATAACATATCCAAGTCATACCAAGAAAGTACCTTAGCTCACCCAAATCCTTTATCTCAAAATGTTACTTCAAAAGGCCCTTGATATTAGTTATCCCACTATTACTGTCATGTGTAATAATCAAGTCATCCACATAGATGACTATGACAACTAAACCTGCATTCCCCTTCCTCACATAAAGTGAGTGACTTGTATGAGAAATATAAAAGCCAATGTTGATAAGATACTCTTTGATTTTGTCAAACCATGCTCTAGTTGCTTGTTTTAGCCCATAGAGCATCTTCTTTAGCCTGCATACATATGTGGGATGCTCTACATCCTCATAATCTACCGGCTACTTCATATATACTTCTTCTTACAAATCACCATGAAAGAAGGCATTCTTCATATCTATTAATTGTAAGCTCAAACCTTTGGTTACTGTCAAAATAATCATACATTTGACACTTGCTATCCCAACAACTACATTGAATATCTCTTCATAATCTATGTGCTATGTGTATGTGCATACTTTTTGCAATCAACAGGGCCTTATACCTACTACTAGAATATTATGTTTTATTTTATAGACCCACTTATAACCAATAGCTTTCTTACCTTTGGGCAATCATACTAGGTTCCAAAGTCATATTACCTCTCTAATGCTTGCAAGCACCTCCTTATTCATTGTTGCATCCCAATGGGCATAACCAATAGCCTTCTCAAAAGAAGTGGGTTCAATATCTTCAACTACTTGTACAATATAAGCATAAGGGTGAGTTGCATAACCCTCAAAACCAAATTTTCTAATAGGGTATCTCACCCTACTAGACTTGCATACCATTGGATCATTCAATTGAGCCGTTACATTGCCATGTGCTCTTTGTATAAACGATGTCTTGATTGAAGGAATACCAAGCTCATCATCTAGACTCTAAACACTAAAGTCTCCATTAAGAACCGCATGACTAGTAGATGCATTATTAACATTTGACACTTTCTTATTTCCTTTGTTACTATTTGTGATACTAGTAGATGCACATGAAGATGTAGGGCTACTCCTTAGTCTCCTTGACCAAGGACTGGCTATAGATCTACTAACAAATGATGTTTGTGGTCTACTAAGAGTCTACGATTCTAGATTTTTTGTTTGCACATGACTATCATGATTATCAACATCATCCAATGCATCTCTACTAGATGCATATTGACTACTCATCTCATAAAAAATAACATCATTGCCAGACTCACCATTAATAGGGTTATAACAACAATACCCTTTCTGATTAGTAGAGGATCCCATGAAAATATATTTTTAAGATAGGCAATCATTCATTAATGCATCTACCCAAGCATGGCAAATAGAAAAAAGAAGGATCGGGTAATGAAAAATGTAAATGAGGACTTGTAGATATATTATGCTAAACCAAATCCCTCTGTTTTTGGTCAAGTTATTATGGGTATTAGTGCTACAAATGGAAAAGGATGTTCTTCTATGATCCCAAATGTCAATAGAGAAAGGGTTAATCATAGTATCTCTCATGATTCAAATGAATATGCCCAAATTTCCAATGATGTTAAGCACATAAATGAAGGTATACTTAGTTCAATAACACTATGGGCAACATTTGGTATATTATTTGAGATATTGGTGTCTTATTCAATTCTCAATGAACCTACGATGAATAAAATAGAAAATTGAGCATATCAACTCTTCACTTTATGAAGGAGGACAAGCAAGGATTAAAGAGACATTTCAACTAGCCCTTACACATGCAATACTAAAAGTTATTCCAAGGAGTCATGAACATCATGAAGACTTACGTTCTAGCCCGAGGACGATTTGCATGGTTGTGTTTCATTCTATAAATAATTGTATACTTAGCTCAACCAGTCTCCTTACTGGGTGATTAATCAAGAGCCATCTTCAAAATTTCCCAAATATGGTAGATTTCATCCCAAGTCAATGAACAAGTAAGAAGATTTGAAGATAATTCAACTTTTAGACAACACAAGTTAAATCAACATTCTTATGATCACCTTCCTATTGAACAACATTCATTGGATAGTGATTCACAAATTCAAAAAGATTCATTCTCATGGATAGATGGATAGACTTTCAATAGTGGACATCCCCATTATTATGACAAGAAATACAAAGAGAAGATAAATATTCCAAACTTCAAAGGTTATAACGCTTGCCCTATTGAATTGAGAGAGTGGATCAATAAGTTGAAGATGTATTTGTCTCTTTACCCACACATAAAAAAGAGAGAGATTTATTATGCAGGCCTTTATATTTAGGATACACCCATACTTGGTAGAGGGACATGAACAAGTCTAACCAATTTTTTTGTCTTAGGATACATTTAAGAAATCCATGGTTGAGGTTTTTGTTTCTCCCATGGAAAAAAAAGGCAAAGAGAATGTGATATTCACTCCAACAATGAGGCTTATTTGTGAAGGTTTACACCAACATGTTCCTCAACCTTTCAATGTATGTTGAAGGCATTTTAGATTAGCAAAGTTGAACACATATATTTTTGGTCTTGATCCTACCATGTCTTCACAAGTTGGATATATATAGTCTACAAAACAATGCATGAAGCTATTTAATTTGTTGAACACTACAACTAGAAATATAGAAGGGATATGATAAGCTTTCAGTCTCTAAAACAATGGGGTTTACTTAATTGAATTAGTCCATGTGTTAACTGCATGAAGGTGAAGGATGGAGAAAGAGAAAAAGAATACGCCATGAAGAAAAGAAAGACTCTAAAGGTTGCCCACAATTTCTTTTGATAAGAATATATGTGGAAAAGTCATTGTATGGAATGTAGTAATGAGAGCTAGGCTCCCTCTCATGAACATTGTATTCATGATTGATAGTCACCATAGCCTAGGCATGCACAACTTGTTCTTGCTCACTATGAATGGAATATAGCATTTGTGATATATGAGAGATGAATATCATGGAGTTTGTCATCTAAGTTTGCTTGAATCCGCTCTGCAAAGGAAGGCTCTAGTTATAGCCTACAAGGATCAGCTTGAGCCTGGGTCCTCTTCAGTTTGAGTGGATCTATGAAGCAAATGCCTGAAGACCAGTGCATGAATACCATTAGGTGACCTGAGCTTATGTAGGGATTGAACTAAGAGTCTTCCTTCATAAATGTGACTTAGAAGGTTTTACGAAACATTTTCACAATGATTGTCCTAGGAAATATTATAGAGAGGTTGACCTCATGTCATTTTAGGTGGGTGGGGTGAGACTTTGCCTTGTGGGTAGAGGGGTTGATGCATCGGCTCCCCTTTATCTCTCACATTGTTTGAACCAAGTGCAACATGGGTCTGCTTTAGTTTGAGTTGATTTGTATAAGAAGTTGCTCTATGAACAATGTTAGATAAGCCATTAGGTGACGATAGCATTGTTTAGAAGCCCTAAATTTAGGTTAACCCTCTTAGGGATGGAGGAGATCTTCCTTGAAAGGTAGATGAAAGCAAGCCTCTAGGAAAAAATATGGGTGATATTCCAAGTGAGTTTTGGACAATATTTCCTAGGACTATCTCTTGATGAGCTACCCAAATCATGCCATTAAGGGTTTTTTTGATAGGCATGTTACAATTTCCATAACTTTCTTTTTTGATAGGCATGTTACAATTTCCATAACTTCCTTTTTGCCTCACTGATGAGTAATACATTGGATGCGAATGAGGTGAGTGACTTTGAGGATAACCAATTAGTATAGGATGATGAAGACATGGACTTTGACTCAATTGATCACAACATAGATGGTCATAACTTTGAGCAAATCTATATGGATCCCAAATCCTCTCAAGTTGGCAGCTTGCTCATTGGTGAAGGCATTGTGAGACTTAACTCAAAGTGGGAATGGCTCAAATATCTTAAGGCCTTGGAATACAAACAAATGTTGTTAGGACCTCAAAGTGTTCACAATCTATGACGAATTAATGAATGTCCCAAGGAATACTTCCTCAATGAGTTTTGACTTTGGCTCTGACGGAAGCACTAATTTTGACTCATAAATTCCTCAACCAACTAGATCCACCAAACAAACTTCTAGTCCATGTGGAGAGGAAAACACTTACCATGTAATCCTTCTATGGATGAGTCCAAAACTTGCATTCAGAAGAAGCCAAAAGATCTTCCACCAAGGTTCACAAAGTTCCAAAAGTGATAGTGAGTAGTTGTCTTATTGGACACAAAGCATAAAGACTCATCTAATGAACCCATTGAGGGACCTACAAAGAGGTAAACATTGCCTTGCCAGGGGAGTCTCCTTAGCCTATTTACATCACCTAGGATCTTAGTTGCAAGAGGTGAGGATCAACTACTTAACTTGTTGAAGGAACATCTAGAGGTTTTGACTTGGAACTATTTTGACCTCAAGGGTGTCCCATCACAAGTCCTTACCCACATGATTCCTCTAAAGGATGATGCCAAGCCTATCAAGCAATGCCCTTATTCAATGAACCCTTGATATACTGATCATGTCAGAGAGAAGATTTACAAGTTAATAAAACTAGGATTTATATATGAAATTGAGCATAAAGACTAAGTATCACCAATTATAGTGATACTCAAGAAGAATGTAAAATTTTGTATATGCATTAATTACAAAAATTTGAATGCTGCAACTAAGAGAGATTACTATCTGCTACCATACACTGATCATATGATCAAACAAGTGTCAGGAAAAGAAGCATACAACTTTCTAGATGGGTTTCATGATATGATCAAGTCTACATCTACCCAAATGATAGAACAAATACTATATTTTCCATTGAATTGGAGGTATTTGCTTACATCGTCATGTATTTTGGGCTAACCAATAGACCAGTAACCATTCCAAGAATCATGCCTTTTGGGTTAAGCAATGGACCAGTATAACCATTCCAAGACTCATGTGCATTATCTTCAAGGAAATGTTGTGGAAGTGGCTCAAGGTGTTCATTGATGGCATGTGTATCCATTCTAAATGGGCTAAACATCTTGACAAGGTTCACCTAGTTCTTGAATGATACAAGTAGTACAACCTTTCCTTGAATCCCCTTAATTGTTAGCTATTAACATGGTAATAATCATGGGCCAGTTGTGACCAAAACTAAAATTGCAACTGACATTGATAAAATCAAAGTCATTACATGAATCTCTTTGCACCTGCCAACCCAAAGGGGGTTTAGTGCTTTCTTGGCCACATTGGGTACTATCGATGCTTTGTGTTAAACTACGATAGTGTTGCACGACCATTCTATAAGCTATTGATAATGTGGACCTAGACAAAGGAGTGCCAAGCTTTATACAAATAATTAAAATAGGCTATTATGATTGGTCCCATATTATAAGCCCTAGATTGGACCATAACATTCCATGTATACATCAACACCTCTAAAAATAGTATTGATGCAGTGTTATGCTAGCCTGGTGAACATAGTATGGATTTCCTCGTGAGCTTTGCTAGTCACCAACTCACCAAGGTAGAAATGAACCACTCCATCATTGAAAGGGAAGGGTAGCAACGGTTTAGACTATTAAAAAAGTTTCACCACTATCTCCTTGTTATACCTTTTTAACTTTTTTATTGACTGTCAGACACTAGTGTATCTTATAGATAAACCTTGCACCATGGCACACATTATAATATGGCTTTTATTACTCTTAGAGTTTGATTTCTCTATTGTAGTGTGCAAGGAAAAACAACAATTCATTGTCAATCATTTATCGCAAGTAACCAGTTGGTGAAAAGGCCACATGAGTTGATGACTTCTTGATACTCATCTATTCCATATTAATCAAGAAGCTTAGCTCTTTAAGGCTGATGTTGCACATCATTGGGCTAATGATATAGTACATATCCTCAAGCAAGGTCTACCAGAATGATCAATCAAAAAGGCTCCACTAACATGACTATTGATTAAGACTTGACCCTACCAATTGATCACAAGCTAGTTGTATCACCTAGGGTAGGACAATATTCTAGGATGGTGTGTCTATGAACACAAAATTGAGGATGTGCTACACAAGGCTCATAGTGGCATAGTTGAAGGTCCCCATTAAACATTCACATAACATTCCCACCCATAGCCACATGTCATTGACTCCTCCACTCGTGTTGGCACCTCCTTCTCAATCTACAGATTCTACACTCAACATGGCCTCTCAATCCTCTAACTTGAACACAACTATTATCGCCAACTTACCTCCACAAGAGGATATACTTCTTGACTTATACCAAATTCTCCCATATCAAGTGAGTGAATATTGACCCTCTCCACTGGCCACATTAAAGAAACTGTATTAATGCCAATCAATCTATAAAATGGTTGAATACTTATTAGCTAGGTAGGAAAGCACCTATTCAAATGCTTTCTACAACTCGACTCCACATTTGTTTGGCACATTTGCCAAAATTTTTGCTATGATTGACATCAAGCTAGTTGACACTAACATGATCACAATTGCTTCACAATGGCATCCAACATGGAAGGAGAAAGAGCATATCTTCTAAAAAAACCTCAAAATTCAAGTGGCACAATGGTTTCTTATAGCTCAATACTAGAGTTTACTTAACACCTCAAACCACTTTCAAGTAGAAAATCCTTCAAGAGATGCATTCTTTACCATTGGTGGGTTGTCTTTGACTACTTGAAGCTTTTAATAAGTTACAAAAGAGTTTCTATTGGAAAGAACTTTGGAAGGATGCTAAAGAATATGTTTTCATATGTCTACTGTGTTCTACAAAATAAGGATTCCACTCTTTTGTCTAGTGGTTTACTTCAACCTTTACCTATTTCCACCTTGCAAATGGATAGATATTAGCATGGAATTTATTACAGGGTTTCCTATCGCAAAGTAAAAATGCAATAGCTTTTTGTTGTGGTTGATGGGTTGACCAAATCAGCCCATTTCATACATGTCAAAGTTCAATATTCAACAAAATACGTGATTGAATAGTTTATGGTAGGAATTTTAAAGCTTCATGGGCTTCCATTGAAGATTGTGTCTGATAGGGACACAAAATTCACGGGGAATTTAAAAAAATCTTGTTCACTTCCAAAGGCACTACTTTGACTCTGAGTACTACCTATCATCCTCAAATGAACAGACAAACTGAGGGGGTCAAAAAATGTATGAATATTTATTTGATGTATTTTGGCCATGATGTTTAAGTCTCTTGGGACTAATGGTTACAACTTGGGGAGTTTTGTTACAATAATACCTATCTTGCGAGCATGGAAACACTTTATGCCCATGAAGTACAAGTGTCCTCAGCCATTTTCCATGATGATGTTAATCCTCAAGCTAATTTTGAGTTACAACTTGGGGAGTTTTGTTACAATAATACCCATCTTGTGAGCATGGAAGCACTTTATGCCCATGAAGTACAAGTATCCTCAGCCATTTTCCATGATGATGTTAATCCTCAAGCTAATTTTGAGTTAGAGAAAATGGAAGCACTCATGAACCAATGTAAAGAAAATATCTAGAAGGCACAAGATGTCATGAAAGCTTATGCTAATAATAAATGAAGGCATTTGGAGTTTGCAATGGGAGATTGGTATTTTTGAAGGTTCCCAAATCTAGGGATGCTTTACTCGAGGGGGAATAGATTTTATGGTCCCTACCAAGTCATCCAAAGGGTTGGAGATCTTGCTCACAAGCTTGAATTGCCTTCTACCACTTGAATTCATGATGTTTTTCATGTCTCCCAACTAAAGAAGCGTGTGGGTCTTGACATTAAAGTACTTGAGAAATTGCATCCTATGGATGATGTGATATTGCAACTTTGATTTAAAATCTTTCTGATTTCTCGCAAAATGGACTTGAAGAACTCTAAAATCATTAAATAGAGAAGATCTTGAGCAAAAAAAAGCTGACATTTTTTTCAGATTGACAAGGACTATAGCCACCCGTAACGGAAGTTACCATGTGAACGAGAGTTATGAGCCATATTAGTCACTAGTTCAGTGTCTATAATAGTATGGATGGTCCAAAAATACTAGATTTTTGGACAAAACTAGCATATTTTTTATATTATTTACTGTAAATATCCTAAAAAGCTATGGAAACTGTGATATCTTGACTTTAATTTAAAATATTTTCAACTTCTCACAAAATGAACTTTAAGAAATCTAAAATCATTAAATAGAGAAGATCTCGAGCAAAAAGACTCGAAGATCATAATTCGACATTTTCTGGATTGACAAGGACAGTAGCCACTCTTGTCGTGGGGAGCTCTAGTCGCAAGAGGGGTGAGGATACCAAGGGGCTTTGGTTATAAACTTCTTAGGTTCTTACGAATTGCCAACTACCCTTCGATTTCCAGACTGTGTCTAGAAGTTCCAATACTAGTTGGGGAATAGAACTTGGAGAGAATAATATTTTGAATAGAAAACATTGTAAAGGTCATTATTTTTATGAAAGGAAGAAATTGCTTTCCTCTATTTTTGTGTCATGAATTAACAACGTGTAACAAATTTGTATCAGAAGATAATTCAAGGAAGCTGATTTTATATGCTGAACCTAAAGTGGTAGGTAATTAAATAACTAAAACTACTCTCTCGAGGGAAGTGAGAGGATGGACCCTCAACAGATCTAGACCTATGGCTAGGTGGTCTCGGTAAGCCGAGAGCTTTCCTAAGAAGGAATAAAAATCACACTTGATGGACCATTAGAAACCAGAAAGACTAACACACATCGCTTTAGAATCCGCTAATATTAATTAGCTGCTAGTAATAGATTTAACAAAAAAGACTCAAGTCGATCCTTATGGGAGTAGCCAAAACTTTGACTGCGGGGTAGACTCAGGCGAGCCTAGCTAGCAAACTCTAAGTGTTTTATCAAAAATCAGGAATGGCGCTTCCTAGGACATCTCTTGATGGGCTACTAAGAACGTACCACAAAGGAATAGCATGGGCGGCTCATTACAGTTGGTATCAGAGCGTATGTTGATGTAGGACATGATGCAAGTAAATAAAACTAGTTATATTTACAACAAAAATATTATCCTTTCATTAAGTAGTGACATCTTCTCTTGTTGACATATGTTCTTGATTTTTGGTAGAAAGATGAACCTTGGGAATGATTCTTGATTTTCTAAGTTAGGTTTATGACAGCAATGCACTCCTCTAGCTTTAGCGGGAGAAACCAGACGATGGGGATATTAAATCAGATATACAATCCTTCACCCCTGTATTACGAAAGGTGATGGATGTTAAGTGGAGGGTATTATTACATTGACACAAATCGTCTTGATTATCTCTAGAATAATTTAAGGAGATTAAGGTGGATGGAAGCCCTTAAGGTTGCCAAGATTGATCTCTTCTATGAGGCTAGAGTAAACTCAAACATGTTCACTTGAGGGCAATAGGTCAAACTAAATCGGTACATCTATGAGGAGGTTACAAGGGTTATACTAGCTGATGGAGTCATGGTTGTAGGACACTCTAGTTGTCACAACTACAAGAAAGATAGATTACCTGATCTTCATCTAAAATATAGATTTTTGGATATCTATTCTTAGAATCCTAATTACTATTCAATGGATGTATCACAATGCCATGCCTAGATTGTGGTAGGAAAATATTTTCCAAGAATAATATGAGCTCCCAAACTACTCAAATAATGTATTCTCTTCCTATTGACGTAAATAATTATTTTTGTCCAATCGTTTGTCTCCTTGATAAATCAAATGCAGTGGGAAGCTTTATACGCACAGGAAGGAGCAATGTGTTTCTATTGCAAGGAACCATGACATTTCAAGAGGCAGTGTCCAAAGCTTGGCCAAGGTCGGTTTCATGGGCAAAGCCAAGATGCTAGGGGAAAGATCGCTAGAATAAACCTAAAGGAGGTCAATAATGACAAAGATCCCACAATGGAATCTGATATGGAAAGAGCCAAAGTGCTGCCCACTCTCAATAAGAGGGGTCCAAATTGCCAATTCTAAGTAATTCAAACACCAACGGATTATCAAAGCAAACCCTTTCGAATTTTAATCAGTTGTGGAAGTGCCCACTCTTTTGTATCACCAAAATGTGCAAAAAGGCTAGGCATAAGCACTATTCTTGCACCCAGAATGCTTGTGGAATTAGCAAACGACAAAAAAAGTTCTATCAACACAACAAACTAGCATGGTAGAATTTAGCTTGGGTGGCAAATCTTCCAAAATGAGCTTTTGAATTATGAATCTTAGGGCTTATGATTGTTTGCTAGGAATGGATTGGTTAATTCCAAATAATCCCCATATCCATTGTGGAAAGGGCCAAATCACATTCCAGAACTCAAAGGGAGAACAAGTAACCACTCAGGGAGAAGCAGGAAACCCTAAGGTTCAGCTGGCAAAAGCCTCGCGAATAGTAAAGGGATTGAAGAAAGGATTACTTGTCTATCTAATTAAATTCAACAAGGTTGAGCAGGATAGTGAAGCCAAGGATCAACCATCTTAGCTAAAAGAATATATGGATGTTTTTCCAGAAGACCTGACATTGCTCCCACTAGCAAGGGAAGTAGATCATGAAATTCAACTCATTCCAAGCGCTACCCCTGTCACCAGGCACGTAGCGCACCAGCGGAGGGGCATGTGCTGCATGTTCCCGTCGGCTGTAGAGAGCGTCCTTGCAAGCTAGCTACCCTTGGTTCTCCATGTTTTCCTCGCGGGGGGACCTGTAATATGCGAATCAAGGATTAGGATTTGTCACATGATAAGACCATTCATATGTAAGGGATTATAGTGCAGGTTATCAAGCGCATAGGACGAGAAGGGAAGGGGTGGGGCATGTAGTGCTTGTTGTAGGGGGATGGCCCCCATGATGTGTATTTAGCCTCCTGCCATTAGCAGATCTTGGTTCACGCTAAGTTACATCGGTTGGCGGTCATGGATTTAGGCAGGGCTCCTCCTCGGAAGGATAGACCAGAAAGGAAAGAAGGTGTATAGAAAGGGACTACACATGTCTACACCATCAGAGTTGTTGGTCAAGGCTTCCTATGGCGGTAATGTGGGTTGCATGCCCTTCACTTGGAGGTGGGGATGGTCGCATGGATTTTAAATGCATGATGAGAGGAGGACTTGAGAAGCTTAGCCTGTCAGACCCAACTCTTCTCCCTGCGCTTCACTATCATTGCTTGTGTGTGTTGATATTGTTTATACACGGTGACACACAATTCAATGTTTATTTATATATATATTTATGAATCCATGTCACTTCACGAGGATAAGAACCAATTGTAGAACTCAGGGTTGTACTGGAGTGTGGCACAAGCGTCTAGCACTCGTGGCAGCTTACTCAGTACCAATAGATATTTTTCCACATCGAGTAGCATGGAACCTTGTCCGAGTCTACTGGCAACGTGTAACTCCTCCTCAGTGAGAACCTTATCAATCGAAGGGCTCTCTAGGCTAGTTCCAGCTAAGTCCATACCCTGAATGCCAGTTAGCACTCGAAGGGAAGTTGGTGCCACATAGGTTGGGTCTCTTTGAGACCGCCATTTGGCCAATCGCTCCTCAGAGACTGTCATGATTTGAGCCCCTAGTTCAGCCATTGCAACGTGGTTCTCACACCAACGCTGTTCAAATTGACTTCGGCCCTCTGTTAGTCGCTTTAGTTTCTCTATCTCTAAGAGATTTGGTTGGCAGAGCACATCATTGAACGTGATAGTTAAGCGCAGTTCATTGGCTTCCTTGTCAGAGATGAGTCGCATGCGTTTATGCAGGAGCCTGTCGTAGTGCTCGTTAAGATGTTCTTGCTTTTTCGAGAATAGAGGAAAGGGCAAGTAATCTCCAAGCTGCTCCTTGGGGATTGTGCCCACGTCCGCAAGGACGTAGACTCGTGCGAACACCTTGAGCTTAGCATCCAACTCAGCTAAGCATTTTGCGATACTTCTATGTTCAACGAGGGCTTGCTGGGTTGCCATCTCATGCAAGGTTCTAGGAGTTTGTCTAGGCTTTAGCATAGCTAGGGGTTCAGGCCTATATGAGCAAGATTGGTCAACGCTAGGATTGCTCATGCTCTTGGGGTTTCCATGTTTCTCTTGAGGCTTCGTTATTGTGTCATGGTTCTCCTTGGGTGTGACTGGTGTGAATTCGTCACCCCGTCATGATAGTGTTGTATCCACTCTTGATTTGTCAATGTGAGTTCTATTGTCGGTGGATTGAGTGTTGAAAGCAACTGTTGATGGTAATGACCGCTTTGATTTTTCAGAGCACACGTATGTGTCTGAGGTTTCACCGCTATTAGGAGAGACATCAATGGACTCACTGGTGGATGGACTTGATGCTTTATTCTCCAGCTCTTCAGCGCTCTTGGTCTCAACGTTCTTGGGGTCCACAACCACCTGCAACTGTTGTTGTTTTCGTTGTTTTCTCCTCTTTTTCTTGGTCAGCGCAGGTGCATCTAATGGCTCAGGACCTTGGGCTAGGTTGACCGCTGATGTGCTTGGTTGGGCCTCAGCATTTTCCTTCTCTAGTGTGTCCTCATGGGACCTAGTCATGGCCTGCGGAATAGCCTTGTCAGGTTGAGTGGTTCGATGCGCCACCTCCTTGACCACATCCTTGAGAGGTTTCTCCTCAAGCCTAGGCTTTTTGTGCTTAGGAAGGGCTAGAGTTGTTAATAAAGTTGGTTTGACACCTCCTCCACAGGTAAACTACTAAGGACACGTTCCGCAAGGGGTCTTGTCACGGCCAAGGGCTGTGGCTGTTGTGATCCCTGATTTGAAGTAGTAGTAGCTAGTTCAATGGACTTGCTACTATTGGTGGATTGCGGTGTCAAGTCCTTAGAGCAATTGCAAGTGGTCGTGTCTTTTGTTTCCCTTAGAGCATTCACTTGCGTAGATCGAGTATCTATTGATCTAGCCACGGTGGATTGCACAGGCACATCGTTAGGTTGAGAGCTAAGGGTGGTGTCGTGTCCTGCCTCTTGGACATTTGGAAGCTTTGATGTAGGTTGAGATTGGGATTGAGTAGCCGCACTTGACGAGCATTGTGCTTCCTGTGTCCGTTTAGGGGAAGAGGGTGTAGGAGACTTGGGACTCCTAAGTGGCTTTGACACTGGCTTGGAGATTTGCTCATGGTTGTTAGATGATTTTGCTATTTGCTTTGTTGAGCATTTAACCTTGCCATGAGCAGTGTTGTGCCTATGATGCCTGCTATCCTCTTGGGGAATCAAAGGTTCCTTGGGCACTAGTGGCTTTTGTGTATCCTCAACGATTACATCTGATGTCTGCTTGTCAAGCACGCTAGGCTGAGGATCTACCCTCCAATTGGTCCCATTGGGTTTCTTGATTTCGACCATGAGGGGCTCAGTCACTCCACTGTTTTTGACTTGAGACTTGGTTCTTCATTTAGATCTCCTCCTACGCTTCTATGTTCTTGATACAATCTGGCCTTCAGTTGACAAAGGGGTTTTAACAGGGGGTTTTGGTACCCAAATCCATCGGTTACCTGCATAATACCCTTGAGCCAGTAGCAACGCTTTAGATATCCATCGCGGCGTTGTATTGACTCTCTGTTGATGCCTTCGTCTATAAGGCTTGGGCTTCTTTTGGGGTCTTCTATGATATTTGTAAGTCCAAAGCCCGTCCTTGGCATTGTCTCTTGACCTTCTTGTTTCACGCATGGCCTCACTCACTGGTTCTCGGTGTTCGACTTGTGCTTGTATCAGTTTTTCCAACAAGTCCTTTCTCTCGTTAGTAGGCTTGACTATTACGTCAGCACCTTCCTTGCCTTTCCCTCAAGGTTTGATGAGGTCACCCTTGCTAAAGGTTGTGACTATCCTCACACCCGGTAGTGTCAGGTGTATCCTCTGTGCTACATAGTCGGCCTCACACTTGGTCGCCCTTTTGAAGGGTCTTCCTAGGAGGGTTTCCTTCCCGTAACTAGCACTATTTGGAGAAACATGAAATAGGACATGCAAGCTTTCAGTTTCAATTGTCGCAAGGATTTTGCACTTTCCTATAAGTGCTTGTGGGTGTCCCCCGTAAGGGCTAAGAGTTGCACTAGTCGATGTGAGCTCTGGTTGTCCTAGTAGGGTCCATGATTCATAGGTCAAGATGTTAAAATCTGCTCCTTCATCAATCAGAGCATCAATAATATGCTCTCTTTTCGCAGTGAGTTTGACCCTAAGATAAGCAGGTGGTACTATGTCTTCATCTTCTGGGTCCTAGCTTGTAAATTTAAGCCTTCTGACAGATGCCTAGCCAAATTTTGAACCACTTGCTCTAAGTTTCAGCCCAGTGACGGATCTGTGATGTGCCTTTAGCTCTATGTAGCCTTTGGGGTCAATTTCGGGGTTTAGATGCGTCAAAATGGGTCCGAGTGGTCCGATCGGATAGGATGGTCCGATTGGACGGTTGTCCGAGCGTCCGATTATGGACTGGTCCGTCCAATTCTGGGGCTCGGACGAGCTGGTCCGACTACGCGGCCGACGGCCCACGTGTTGCACATGATGCCTCTAAGCTGACGTCTACTACACCGAATCGTCCAGCGCCTTCCAAATAGGTACAAACACTACAAGGAAATGCCAGACATGCTTGGAATTACTATGGTCCTCGAATCAAACGTCACTCCAAGGATCTGTGCCCCTATTTCCCTATTTTAGCCTGTTATACAGTAATAGAAAACCCTACTATTTGCTTCTTTTTCTTTGTTTTTTCCTATCCTAAATGCATACAAATCACAAAACAATCACCTACACTACTCCAAAATGCTTTTCCAAATCCAAAAAACCAAAAATCTACTTGCTAAGGAGATCGAATACCTCTTCAAACTCCCTCGCTTCCTACCTATCTACCTCAAGCACCGGTTTGGGGAAAACCCTACTCCAATGCTCGATTCGAAGCGCGCAAGCGCTCAAGGCTTGAATCCGTTTGTCCCAGCAAATGGAACCAAAATGTGGGAGCTCACGCTCAACTGCCAAGACCCACGGACCGCTTATTGCTTCAAGCGTTCCAAGTCGAGCACTAATGGCTACCTCTCACATAGCCGACGCGCCATCCATATCTACAGGTGTAGTGAGCTTACCTCCATGCCGTTCAAGTTACCTCCTCTCCCGTGCACTCCGGTAGCTCCACGATCCAAGTGCAAGCTTCAAGCAAGCTCCATCCTCAAGCTCCACGCTCCAAGCTCCATTGCCGCGAGCAAGAGAAGAGAAGAGAAGAGAAGAGAAGAAGAGAGGAGGAGATGGAGAGCTTCTCCTCCTCGGTCCCTCACCCTCACACACTCACTCCCTCACACTCTCACACTCCCTCTCTCAAGCACAAGCTCAAGCAAGCAAGAACAAGAAGAAGAAGAAGAAGAAGAGGAGAGCTACTTTTGGCCACACACAAGAATGAGCTTCTCATTCACTTTTCAACTTTATATACAAAACTCTAAATCCCTTTTGGGCGGTCATCCGCTTTTCCCCTTTTTTACATGGCCGGCCGTAGCCTAGGCCTCTTTTTTCCCATTGTCCTTCTATCTTCCTAGCTTCCTTTCCACCGCCCGTCTATATTTACAAATTGCACGGGTGAGAGCTCCGCGCTCCTTGAATTAAACCATGATGCGCTTGCGCTCTTTTACAAAAGTTTTGACTTGCGCTTTTCCTTGTGCACCTTTCTCCCTTATTTAGGACTTTTCTCCTTGTGCGTCTTTGTCTTCCATTTCTCTTTGCCTTGGCCTTTGTCGGATTTTCCACCTTCGTTCATTTGAGGGGGCAACCGCCAAGACCCACGGACCGCTTATTGTTTCAAGTGTTCCAAGCCTAGCACTAATGGCTACCTCTCACATAGCCGACGCACCATCCATATCTACAGGTATAGTGAGCTTACCTCCATGCTGTTCGAGTTACCTCATCTCCTGCGCACTCCGGTAGCTCCATGATCCAAGTGCAAGCTTCAAGCAAGCTCCATCCTCAAGCTCCACACTCCAAGCTCCATTTCCGCGAGCAAGAGAAGAGAAGAGAAGAGAATAGAAGAAGAGAGGAGAAGATGGAGAACTTCTTCTCCTCAGTCCCTCACCCTCACACACTCACTCCCTCACACTCTCACACTCCCTCTCTCGAGCACAAGCTCAAGCAAGCAAGAAGAAGAAGAAGAAGAAGAAGAGGAGAGCTACTTTTGGCCACACACAAGAATGAGCTTCTCATTCACTTTTCAACTTTATATACAAAGCCCTAAATCCCTTTTGGGCGGTCATCCCCTTTTCCCCTTTTTTACATGGCCGACCATAGCCTAGGCCCCTTTTTTCCCATTGTCCTTCTATCTTCCTAGCTTTCTTTCCACCGCCCGTCTATATTTACAAATTGCACCAGGTGAGAGCCTGGTGCTCCTTGAATTAAACCATGATGCGCTTGCGCTCTTTTACAAAAGTTTTGACTTGCGCTTTTCTTATTTAGGACTCTTCTCCTTGTGCGTCTTTGTCTTCCGTTTCTCTTTGCCTTGGCCTTTGTCGAATTTTCCACCTTCATTCATTTGAGGGTTAACAGCTTCTACGATTACGTATTTAGCTTGCAAGTACTAGGCTATAGAGCTAATGGGACTGATAAAGTCGATTCCCCAATTTTCAAATGGTTGGCATGCTATCACTAGTATCAGTTCTATCTTGTCATTTTGAATGGGTATCTTTGTATTCTAGCTGTTGTCACAATGCTTGAAAAACTTAATAGCATTACAAAAAAGCATAGGCCACCATACTTGAGATTGAATAACTTTTTTGTAGTTATTTCTCCATTGAAGTTTCCTACAATTCCCCCATGTGCCTCCATGAGTACATCATGCATCTCATATTCACAGACACACCATCTTAGTAAGCCATCTTGTCCTAACTGATAAAGTTGATTAATAATTACCTGATAGAGAACCTTGAGAATGAGTCACCTTAGTCTAGCCTTATCAACTGTATGATCTAGGATTCCTTTTTCAAGAATCAGGACTATCCACCCAATAGGGTGTGAGGGTTGCTTCTATAGCCCTTCTTTGCTAGAGACTTTGAAGAGATTGGCATTAGGTAAATCATCCATGATGCGCTGCTTAGTCCTTCTCCAATGTTATGCAGGACATGTGGTATTATATTGTTTACCTTTACCCAACAAAAGCAAAAGAAATTTGGCAATGCACATAGTTGCACATGGCTTATTCACAAGATAAAGAAATATCGGAAGGTCTGTAAAGAAGGTGAATGGTGTAGCCAAAAGACAACACCTAAATTTCTTAAATGAATGTCATTGAGTAGTTCATTTTTGTATCAATGAGTTGCCTACTTACAAAGCTCAATAGGAAATCCTTACTATGTTCACTAAGTTGGCATTGTACTACTCCCTTGGAAAATTTTGAGGCATCAATATGCATGTGGAAGGCGATTGAACAATCTAGGGCCCTTAAAATTGGTGCTAAAGTTAGAGCCCATTTAATCTTTTCATAAGGTTGTTGGCATTCCTTGGTCCACTCTAAAATAAATATTAGTTTGTACAGGGGTTAGGTAATCAATGCATAGTTCAACACAAATTGCTAATAGTATCCTATATGGCCAAGGAAGCATTGCATTCCCTTGTAGTTGGTTAGAGGTGGGAGATCAACAATCACCTTGACTTTTGAGGAGTCAATGCAAATCCATTCCTTAACACAATGTACCCTAGTATGCATCCACGTTTGACCCAAAACTAGCACTTCAAGGGGTTTAGCTAGAGACCATATTGTCTACATCTTTTAAAGATGATGTGAAGTTTTCTAGGTGTCCTTCCCAATTGGTGTAAACACAAAGGTCATAAAAAACGAATACTTCTAACCACTTCCTGAGTATATTTTTAAAGATAGCACACATGAGGCATTGAAAGGTAGCACATGCATTTGTTAGTCCAAATGGCATGACTATGTAGGCAAATACTCCCCATTTTGTAGTAGCGAATGTTGTTCTGTGCATGTCGTCTAGGTGGACTTACACTTGATTATATCTTGAAAACCCATCAAGGAAGCTATATGCTTCCTTCCCTACCACTCTTTCAAGCATGTGCTTTATGTAGTAAGGTAGAGGATAATTGTCTCTCTTTGTTACCGCATTGAATTTTTTGTAGTTTATGCACACTCTAAATTTTTCATTCTTTTTTAGTACAAAAGCTATATGTGATACCGAGTTAGTGTGCTCAATCTCATAAATATATCCCGCACTCAAGAGTTTTTCAATCTCCTCCTTCAACACATGAACATGCTTACGATTGATGGCGTAAGGTCTTTGCTTTATTGGTGCTGCATTTGGAACCATAGGGATGTTATGAGCCATAATGCTAGGGTCAATACCTCCGAAATATTCCATGGACCAAGCAAATACATCACACAATTTCTTTAAGAGATAAATGAGGTAGTCTCATCCTCCTTAGTTAGGTTGTTTACTATGAACACTAGTCAGGGCTTTTCCCCTTCACTAGCCAAGTTCACTTTCTGATGCCAGGAGGCATATTCCACGGTGGATTCCGTGAGGTTTTACGGTGGATTCCGTAAACTTAGATGACCGGGACTCATACACAAAGAGGATTCTTTGTGCGAGAAGTTGATGGGGATGCCTGTCCTTTTCGGGCGTTTCATTAATTTAGTGTGTACATGGGTGATTCCATAGCGGGTGATTCCGCAAAATGCATATTAAATTAATAAACGTTTATGAGTTTAGAGTGCGCACTCGTAATAAATTAAGGTTAGGATTTATTTCTAACCAGTTGATTTATTTATGTAGCTGAAGACTGCTAGGTATTCACTTTTGTCGGTTTAATTGTATTATTTTACTAACGATTGTGAATGCTTCAGTTGATGTGTAGAGATAGCAGCAGTGGCGGAGGAAAGCATTGGAATCTAGCGAGTATTCGACCTTTGGACTATATCTTGATAGGCGCCACGCCTATATTTTGTTATGTCTATTGAGACATTGATTATTGATTATTATTTTGTATGCGCCTATGGGCACGGATATGTTATTTCTATTTGGACATTGAGATTGGGCGTGCCAGACTCTATGGGCACCGTCCATTAGCTTTATTTTCCTATTTTTGTAGAAAGCAAACTCAAAAGCTAAAAGCTTGTCATATTTTTGTAATTGGGCTATTATTGAGCATGAAGATTGGAAATATACATTAAATACATGCTTTGTGAAGCGCTCACACAAGGCATGGGGGAGATTGAACCCAATTTGTCTCTTGCCTCTTGTCGTGCATGCTTTTACATTGTTTTTTGTGCAAAAAGGTAGAGTTCATTGTTCTTGGGGACCTTCAGGGATTCACTACGTGAGCTATCTGCGACCGATCTGCGCACCAGTGGTATCAGAGCGGAGCAGAGATCAAGAGCTTCCAATCGCTACCAATCTCGAGCGAAGGCGGAGCTCCAGGAACAAACGGGCTCTACAGTCAATCTCATCGCGAACCGTCGATACAGGAAGACTTCTGGCGATCAAGAACCCCTGTTTCCACTGTCAGATCGCGAAGGACCAGGCTCTGCAGGCGGAGGACCACTCATACACTTCCATCATCAAGTCGTTGAAAACAGTGAGGAAAAATTCTTAATCTTCTTAATCAAAAGCTCAATTATCAAGCTTTATAAGCTTAAAGGAAGCTTAGTGCTTCAAAACTCACTTCGACGTATCAGAAGACCCCCCCGAAACTTCCGCGTAATCAAAAACGGCCCCCCCCCAACGAAAATTCACGTCGCCTGCTAAGTCCTCCATTAAGCTATTAAAGCTTAAGCTTAATCACTAAAGCTTAAGGCTTTCTACAAGTTACACAGGGCAAACAAGTTCAGTAACTCCAGGTCTCGCACTTCTGAAGTCAAGTTCAGCAAGTCAATTGACATCAAGTTCTGTAAGTTTTGCAAGTCGGCCTAAGTTCAGCAAGTCAACAACTCTGCAAGTCTGCTAAGTCTGCAACTCTGCAAGTCAGACTAAATCAGAACTGACTAGTGCTTAAAACTCATAGAAGACTTGTTCGTATGCAAAAACTCTGAACTGGAAAGTTGTTCACAGCAAGCTGTTCTACCTATCTACAAGTTCGTTGAAGTACTTTCAGCAAACGGATACAGAAATATTGCAGATTTTCTGAAAATATACAAAGAAATACCCAAAAATACATAGCCTTGTAACCCCGAATTTGAGCTACGCTCATCCCACTAACCTGATTTTGAGTGAGAAAGGTTTATTGAGTTTTACAGGATGACTACCCCACATATGGATGATCCTATGACTGAAGACGACCTACCTGAGCCTACCATGGAACAAAAGCTAGATCTAATCATGCTACAATTGGAAGAAGAGCAAAGGGCTAGGCAAGCATTGCAAGCGCAATTGACAAAACTACAAAGAGCATCAACCGACAAAAGTGAATACCTAGCAGTCTTCAGCTACATAAATAAATCAACTGGTTAGAAATAAATCCTAACCTTAATTTATTACGAGTGCGCACTCTAAACTCATAAACGTTTATTAATTTAATATGCATTTTGCGGAATCACCTGCTATGGAATCACCCATGTACACACTAAATTAATGAAACGCCCGAAAAGGACAGGCGTCCCCATCAACTTCTCGCACAAAGAATCCTCTTTGTGTATGAGCCCCGGTCATCTAAGTTTACGGAATCCACCGTAAAACCTCACGGAATCCACCATGGCACGGAATCCATCGTGGAATATGCCTCCTGGCATCACTTTCTTGACCTTAGCAAGTACCTTGATGGGTTCATTGGCATGTCCTTGTCTCTTGGCTCCTATTAACATAACTATTCAGTCACCTTTCTTGAACTTTATGAAGCACTTTATCAAATCATGGGGTTTCTTTTATTTCTTGGTGTTTAAGTCCTTAGACTATTTCTTCTTCTCCTCCTTCAACTCCTATGTTACAAGTGGATGGCAAGGCCCCTTTGGTACATCTAGTTTTAGCAGATTGTGGAATCTTCTGGTAACTATCAGTTTGACCTTGAATTTAGACTTAAAATTTCATCCTTCACTAGATGAGGGATTTTTGCTAGGCACGTCTAGTTTAGATATAATTTCTATTTCATACAAAGTTGTGGATCTAGCCTGATTCAATCCTACCCATTCATAATCCACTACCTCTACATGTTCCAACAAAGATCAATCATAGTCTACTAGGATGACCCCTTTCTCAACCCTCTTGGGGCTTGGAATACATAATGATATCCTTAATTATCCACCTGTCTATGAAATAATCAAGGGTTTCTACTTCATCATCAATTGTTTCACTTTTGAAATCATAGTCTACATATTCATAATCTAAATTCTTTCATTCAAAGAGCTTATCCTCTACTTTCTCACTAGTTGCCAGGTTCTCATGTACCCTAGTCCATTTCCATTTTGGAGTTTCCATGAGATTTTTGAGAGGCTTTAGTTTGGCAACAATGTTCTCAGCTAATTTCCTTGTCAAATACTCAAGGATTCTATGTAACTCTAATTTTTTTGATGGAGCATGGTAGGTCATAGAAGGTGGCTTCTTACTTAGGTTTCTATCCATCATGCAAAGAGGCATAGAATATATGGTTCATTTTTCCTAGGAGCACTTTCTTCTACAATCTTGTTTTAGGTGCTTGTTTTCTCAACTAGTTTCTTGAAATCATCCTCATCATTTGAGATTGGAAAGTCAATGGTTACAAGCACATGCATCTAGTGATGCTCATCCTCTAGATATGGGATGCACTTTGTCAAGGGACCATAGTTGAGTTTGCTATGTGATCCACCCTTGAGCACTATAGAGATGGGATCCAAATCAAAAAGTGAGGTCTTCTAGGTTTCCATTTCTATTTGGACTACTTTAGTTCTATTCTTGAATAATATCAATCCATTACCCCAATCTTCTATCACTCTGGCACCTCTCATCCAAGGTCTTCCTAGAAATATATCATAGTCCGTGCCCTTCATGACAATGAAGTTTACTAAGAATTAAATCTGACTATCTTAATAAGTCAGCCCTTTAGCACTCAAAATGGACAAACTTTCATGCTATTAACAAGTGTTATATTGAATCAAGCAATTCTTCTCATAGGGGGACCACTTGAAGCCTCCAACAATGTATGGCTAAGAACATTCACTCTTGCATTCACTCTTGCCCCATACCCATGATTCCCTTTCAAATTGTATCACCTAATTCCACAACTAGAAGAATCGCATAGATTTTTGTAACTTCATAAAAGGCATTAATATGTAAGGATGTTACACTAGGAATGTGATATTTTCTTATAACACATTGTCTTCCCAAGGTTTCCATACTCGAGCATGTAAAAATGAGGGAGTTGAGCGTAGAGTGACCCAAGGAGAATAGGGCATCAGCCTCAGGTCCTAACTCGGTACCCAAGAGCCTACTAAGCCCTTGCGAGGTGACATTTAATCCCTTTCTAACACTCACTTTTATTTTCGCTCCAACCTTCCTTCTTTTCTGGCTAGATGCCACCATTAGGAAGACAAGGCATCGGCCCCAGTTCTTGACTCGTCCCCAAGAACCTACCAAGCCTTTGCAAGGCGATAAGCAATTGCTTGTAGGAAGTTTCTTCCTTTTTCTTTTCCTTTTCTTATTGAGGGGTTAGAACCCCTTTTTACACATATTTGTAATTTTTTTATTTTTAGATAGATTCAAAACTTGCTCTTCTCTTTAATACTTTGGCAGGCTTGTCTAATTGCCTCACACGAGTAGGGACTCCTAGGCAACTGCTGAGCAAGCAGGAAGGACATGGTCACAAGGACTACCCTCTATCACAGGCCTTTATCGCTTGACAATGTCCTAACAAGAGGTAGACAACTACTCAAATCTCCCCCGGCCAAACCTGAGGACTTCATGCCTTAATCACCGGTCCCCAACAATGAAAAGAAGATAACCCCCACATACAAATATAACACTATTAGCTTAAGAGGAAAACTCGAAAAGGCGATGATACCACCTAGAATGGCCACAAGAAGCTTATGCACAGAAAAGGCTCCCTCTAGCCACTTCATCCAACCTGTGTGATATAATCACTAAAACAGAAAACCATTAAACGCACCTGCACCAAACTGTTGTATGGCCCTCTTTACCTAAAGGAATATAATAGTTTACAAAAGAAATGGCCCTCTTGGCCTAACATAAATCATTTTGTTCTAACCAAATATGGTCTACTTAGCATGCATATTATATCTTGTCAAACTAATCAAGCTAAACCAAAGTCACAAGTCCAAGCCTTCCTACTGATATAACCTTAGCATGGGCTATTCCTCTTTGTGTGCTATTAGTTGAACAAATGACCTCCTTAGGCTCGAGTGCCTTATAATCCAAATAGACTGCTTGTTCTAGCTTTTCAAAGGCCTCTCCTATAAAGAGATTCGTGGTTTTCGGCTCATTTAACCCTTTCCTATTTGGATTTTTGAATGTGTCATTGTTACAACCCAAACTAGGTAAGGATTGAATCCTAGGCCCGTCATAACAATGCATCCTGGAGTGGTGCACATTTCTAGATGTATTATTATGGTCTCTGGTCTCATCCACTTGGGAATTGACCATGGTATGTCCATTTGGAACTCTTTTGGGCCTCCAAACCCATCTCCTTATAATCTTTGCATGGCTCGATTGGTTGCCACCAATTCTTCTATTTGTATGATCTTTCATAATGATCGATCTATCTCAGCTTGCTTGCTGCCTATCACTTCCACATTGAGGCTGGGTCATGCACAGTGGTCGGCTTGGAGGCTCTACCCATCCGCTAGGCACTGGAGCCCACAACAGACCACTCTAAGGTATGGGAGATCGTAGGGAGTCTTACTAGATGGCACATCTGGAAGGCGCGGTATTAGGAGGTTTTTGGCAGGGAGAGACTTTCAGTACAGGCAACTTTGGCAGAGCTCTGGACCTCCATCATCCACTCCCTCTGTAGCCAATGGGACCATGTGCATGGCGAGTCTTGAGCTCTTCATCAAGAGCTTCTTTTCACTTTATGCACACTTGGGGCGGCCAGGACCTATTCTTCATGATATAGGTAGCCAACCCTAGACGGTGATATACCCCCCCCCCCCCCCCCCCAATGGCTTCTTGCCCCCATCTCCCCCAAACTACCTTGAGAGTCTTCTACACATGATTTATTTATGAGTGAGCATAAAAATTCTTCTTGAACATTCCCCAAGTCGTAGGTATCCTTCCCTCCAAAATGAGAGTCAACCACAGTTGTGAGGTTCCTGCGAGATAAGTTCTCTTCCAGTTCTTTTCTTGTTCTAGTCTTGTCTTGTAATTAAGCCATGCTTTTGTGAGCATTCCCTTCTAATCAAATTATCTAGCAATCAAGTTCTAGTTCAATTTCTCTTTCAATTTCTTCTCGTGTAAGTTGTGAGAGCAATACTCACTCTCGAAGAGCACTTGCCATGTTGTACTTGCAAAAATGGCATAAGTGTGGAGATCCTATTGCTTTAGGAGTTTGACCATCCAATGCAAACTAGCTCTCAGCTAATCTCTCACCTCTATCTCGTAATCATTGGCTACCCTAACAAATGGTAGCATCAATCAATAGTATCAAGATTGTAGTAGTAGGCACACCTCAAGTTTGCTCATCATTGTAGTCTCTTACAAGCCGAAGAATATTTCACAATCCTTGTGTAATTGTCTTGTTATGCAAGCTCTCAATCCAAATGAGCATGCTGCCATGGGACTCAAGTTGCCATTCTGAGAAGAATGTAGGGACAAGGTGCTAACCCTTAAACGAATGAAGGTGGAAAATCCAGAAAAGCTAAAGCAGAAGACAAAGACAAAGGCCAAGGCAAAGAGAAACGGAAGACGAAGGTGCGCCAAGAAAAATATGGAAGCACAAGAAATGCAGAAAAGTCCTAAATAAAGGAAAAGGGCGCACAAGAAAAAGCGCGAATCAATACTTTTGTAAAAGAGCGCAAGCGATCATGGTTTAATTTAAAGAGTGTCGGGCTCCCACCTGTGTAATTTGTAAAGGTAGATGGGCGGTAGGAAGGAAGCTAGGAAGATAGAAGGGCAATGGAAAAAAGGGCCTAGGCTACGGCCGGCCATGTAAAAAAGGGGAAAAGGGAGATGACCGCCCAAAAGGGATTTAAGGTTTTGTATATAAAGTTGAAAAGTGAATGAGAAGCTCATTCTTGTGAGTGGCCAAAAGTATCTCTCCTATTCTTCTTCTTCTTCTTGTTCTTGCTTGCTTGAGCTTGTGCTTGAGAGAGGGAGTGTGAGAGTGTGAGGGAGTGAGTGTGTGAGGGTGAGGGACCATGGGGTGGAGAAGCTCTCCATCTTCTCCTCTCTTCTTCTCTTCTCTTCTCTTCTCTTCTCTTCTCTTCTCTTCTCTTCTCTTCTCTTCTCTTGCTCGTGGTGATGAAGCTTGGAGCGTGGAGCTTGAGGATGGAGCTTTCTTGAAGCTTGCACTTGGATCGTGGAGCTACCGGAGTGCACGGGAGAGGAGGTAACTTGAACAGCATGGAGGTAAGCTCACTACACCCGTAGATATGGATTGTGCATTGGCTATGTGAGAGGTAGCCATTAGTGCTCAACTTGGAACAGTTGAAACAATAAGCGGTCCGTGGGTCTTGGCGGTTGAGCGAAAGCTCCCACATTTTTCTTCCGTTGCCAGGACCAACGTATTCAAGCCTTGAGCGCTTGTGCGCTTCGAATCGAGCATCGAAGTAAGGGTTTTCCCCAAACCGGTGCTTGAGATAGGTAGGAAGTGAGGGGGTTGAAGATGGTATTCGATCTCCTTGGTAAGTAGGTTTTTTGCTTTTTTGAGGTTTATGTTGTGAGATGGAGTAGTATAGGTATTTACTTTGTGATTTGGATGCATTAGGATAGGAAAAAATAAAGAAAAAGAAAAAAAACAAGCATCAAGGTCTCTGCTGTCATAACAGGGCATGAGGGTTTGATTCGTTTGTCGATTTGCATTTTGGAGTTTATTGGCTATTCTAGGTATATACAACTCTTCCCCTTCACCCATAGCTTTGATATGGAGGTGTGTATAACACACCGTGACCTGAATCATGTGATTCGGGCGATTTATCATTGTGCCGACAAAAAACGCACCGCACTCGGCGTGTCCGAGTGACGGCGATTCTGGGCCGAGTCCCAGAATCAGCCCTCTGCCCACTACCACTCGGACCACTTGACTCGGCCCGGACAACTTGGCCCTAACATTGACTCGGCCCGTCCAAGCGATCCACTCGGCCCAGTTGACTCGGCCCTCAAGCATCCAGATTCGGCCCTCGGCCAACCAAAATTGGGACTCGGCCCGAAAACTGTAATTTTTTTAGAATTCCATTTTGGCTAGAAACTGAGTTGCCACCACCAAAATAGACTCTAGAAATCGTATAGAGCCAAGGGCACATCATAGATCTATCACTAGGCTAAAATCCACAGCAAATAGTTTAAAAATTAGCTACAAGAGGTCCTCCCAATCATGCATGGTATTTACCGTAACAGCCCTTCGGGCCACGAGGGACTGCCCCCCCGGACCCCCGCAGAGGGGGCTTTGCCCCCTCCGCACCTCCCCCGATAGGCTGGAGAGAAAATGCGCACCGCAACAGGTCCTCCGGATTAGGCCCTAGTGTAGTAATGGCTCTACATAAGCATAGATCTTCACTTGCAAAGCAGCAAACAGAAGCCCATACCCAAACAAAGACCCTAGAACCTCAACGGGCCAATCTAGCCATCAAGGGCAAAAAGGCCACACCACAAGAACACATGTACATTGTGTTCAAACTGCATCTAGTCGAAGCAGAATGCAACATCATCAAGCTATCAATGCGAGGATGACTAGACATGACAGTCCTGACGATAGATGTACCTTGAGTAGTGGTGCACAGACGACCCAAGACCTCAGTAGAGAATCCACATCTGACTATGCAGTTAGGGACTCAAAGGCATGTATCAGAAGGCTTGAAGCTGTAAACCAAGACCCGGAAGATGAAGACATAATGCCACCTGCTTATCTTAGGGTCAAAATCACTGCAAAAAGAGAGCATAGTGTTGATGCTCTCATTGATGAAGGAGCAGATTTCAATATCTTGACTTACAAAGCATGGACTCTACTAGGTCAACCAGAGCTCAAACCGACAGATGCAACTCTTAATCCTTACGGGGAACACCCACAAGCACTTCTAGGGAAGTGCAGAATCCTTGTAACTATTGAAACAAAAAGCTTGCCAGTCCTGTTCTATGTTTCTCCAAATAGCGAGAGTTGTGGAAAGGAAATCCTCCTAGGAAGGCCCTTCAAAAAGGCAACGAAGTGCGAAGCTGACTATATAGCACAGAGGATACACCTAACACTACCAGGTGTGAGGATAATCATGACTTTTAGCAAGGGTGACCTCACCAAACCTCAAGGGAAGGGCAAGGAACATTCTGGCATACCAAGCAAGCCTAGTAATGAGAGCAAGGAGTTGTTGAAAGAGTTGATACAAGCGCAGGTTGAACGGAGAGAACCAATGAGTGAGGCCATACTTAAAACAAAAAGGTTAGGAGACAAGGCCAAGGATAGGGTTTGGACTTACAAATATTGTAGAAGACCACGAAAGAAGCCCAAGCCTTATAGACGAAGGCATCAATGGAGAGCTCGCACAACGCCACGATGGATATCCAAGGCGTTGCTTCATGCTCAAGGGTATTATGCAGGCAACCGATGGATTTGGGTACCAAAACCCCCTGCTAAACCACCTTTGTTAGAAGCCCAAATTATATCAAAAGCAAAGAGGCGTAGGAGGAAACCTAAACTAAAATCCAAGTCTCGAACCAAAAATATTGGAGTGATTGAGCCCCTCACGATTGAAATCAAGAAACCAAACATGACCTATCAAAAATTAGATCCTCAACCTAGCGTGCCTAGCAAGCAGATATCAGAGGTAACTGTCAAGCGTGCACAAGGTCCACTAGTGCCCAAGGAGCCTTTGACTTCCCAAGAGGATAATGAGCACCACAGGCACAACATTGCTCATGATAAGGCTGATTGCTCAACAAAGCTAATGACAGAATCATCTACAATCATGAGCAAATTCTCCAGTCAGTGCCAAGCCCACGTAGGAGTTTCAAATCTCCTACATCCTCTTCACCTAAATGGACATGGGAAGCACGGCAGCAGCAGCCTCGTGCCGCTGGTCAATCGGCACAAGTGAATGTGCAAAGGGCAACAAAAGACATGACCACTTATGATTTGCCTAAGGACTTGACACCACAGTCTACCAATGGTAGCCAGTCCATGGAACTAGCCACCACTACTTCCAATCAGGGACCACAACAGTCACAACCTTTGGCCGTGACAACACCCATTGCGGAACATGTCCTCAGCAATTCACCTTTGGAAGAGATGTCACAACAAACATCCTTGACACCTCCAATCCTTCCAAAGCACCTAAGGCCTAGGCTTGAGGATAAATCTCTCGAAGACTTGGCCAAAGAAATGGCGCATCTGACCAATGAACTAAAGATGAAGTGCATGGGGAAGCTTGATCACAAGCTGACAGCCATCACACGTGCATACGTCCATGTGGACATCGGAAGGCCAACACCAGAGCACACAAAGCTCATAGCTGAACCACTGACTTGGTATGAGTAGCAACATGTCTGTTTCTGCTATGCAGCTATTGTTGAAGAAGTCATGAATGACATCCCAAAAGCCACAGCTAGAGAATTGCGCTTGATACCCTCATTTTATACAGCTCTATGTGAGACAAACAAGGAAAAGCTTGAAGCAATCAAACGAAAAGGGAAAGGACAAGGTACCTTTGCACAAAATTGGTACTCCAACCAAAGTTTGGTAGCCAAAATTGGCCACCGACTAATGACACTTGCTGAGCAAAGAAAAGCCCTTTGGACATCAATACATGATTCCACGTACATTTCCCCGACCTCATTGAGAGTGTTGGCAACTGCCCATGATGTCCAGCTTTCTACCACTATCCAAAAAAATCCCTTGTATGATAAAGTGCTTCTAGAAGAAGATCTACACGTGGCTAGCAGGCTAGGAGTAGGGAGCATGGTACTTGATGTCAACGCACATGTCTTCTGCCTCACTCAAGACCCTGAAATCCTAGATCTCTATGCTTCCCATCAATACAACCCTGACTTCTTCAATTGGTTTCTTCCAAGCCTACATGACAAAAACCTAAACCGTCTCATAATTCTACACTAGAGTCACCCAAATCTCCAGAGCAAGAGAACAACAGCTCTAAACACAACATTCACCTTGACAAGAAGCAATGGAGACAAGTTCTAGTAGATAAGGACAAAAATCTAGAGCAAATACCTAACCAGGAGCAACTATCAATGCAATCGAATGCGGGGCCGAACAGAGGAGAATTAGCTGGATAGCTAGACTCTCCAAAAAGAGAGGTAAAAAAAGGGGAAAAGGGGGATGACCGCCCAAAAGGGATTTAGGGTTTTGTATATAAAGTTGAAAAGTGAATGAGAAGCTCATTCTTGTGTGTGGCCAAAAGTATCTCTCCTATTCTTCTTCTTCTTCTTGTTCTTGCTTGCTTGAGCTTGTGCTTGAGAGAGGGAGTGTGAGAGTGTGAGGGAGTGAGTGTGTGAGGGTGAGGGACCGTGGGGTGGAGAAGCTCTCCATCTTCTCCTCTCTTCTTCTCTTCTCTTCTCTTTTCTTCTCTTCTCTTCTCTTCTATTGCTCGCAGTGATGGAGCTTGGAGCGTGGAGCTTGAGGATGGAGCTTGCTTGAAGCTTGCACTTGTTGGTCATGGAGCTACCGGAGTGCGCGGGAGAGGATGTAACTTGAATGGCATGGAGGCAAGCTCACTACACCTGTAGATATGGATTGTGTGTCGGCTATGTGAGAGGTAACCATTAGTGCTCGGCTTGGAACGCTTGAAACAATAAGCGGTCCGTGGGTCTTGGCCGTTGAGTGAAACCTCCCACACAAGGAAAGAGCAAAGAATCACCAAGCACTTCACATCACATCCCCCGTGCTCTCATTGTCACACACTCTCTTAAACTCCCTTTCTCAACAACACATAGAAGCTCAAGGTAGTAGACATAAACTGAGAGAAAGAAAACTCACAAGAAGTTGTGAATGACTTATTTCATTGTCTTTCCTCCATTTTATACACTGTGTTAAAGGTTTCCATACTTTTTTATCTCTTGGGCATGTAGCCCATTCGAATGGCTCCAAGATGGATTTTTCCAATGCAAAAGTATAGAAACTACATCGAACTCTACTCCACAAAATGTTACTAGTTTCATAGGAGTGAGCCTGGCAATTAGTTTTTACATGAATATTTATTGATGTGGACAAAAAAGTTAATGCTTCCCATTGTTGGGCACTCCCTTGCTTCTCTATTTTCTTGTGATTATTGATGGGGTTAACATTACCCCCTCCTAGACTTGTGCCACAGTCCCATGGCACTTCTTAGGAGCGGGCTATCATGAGGAGCACTCTGATGATTAATGTTGGGACAAAGTTCGAGATTGCGGATGTTGTTGAGAGTTTGTGGATGTGTGTTGGATGAGCTAGGTAAATTTAAGGGTGATATGATCTTTAGATAGGGTCATGAATGGTGGATGATGTAGTGCCACTAATGTTGAGGGATCTTTCAGGATTCTTACGGCATTATCAAATGTACTAGTACTCTCTCTAAGGGGTGTGTCTATCTCAATGGTGTTGTGGATATATGCTATCCTCCATGAATGGTGTTGGAACTTTCTATTCTAGCATCACTTTTTGGTGTGGACTTCCTCCTTACTACCTACACCTCCGTCATGTGTTAATTGCTCCCACAGCTTCAAATGAAAACTTGAAGAGCAACCTTTTTGTTTTTAGTCCCTTGGTTTCCTTCACAGACCCCAAATTTTGAGATAAAATTCCTTTTGTATTTATAGACTTCCTCCTCTTGCATTACATAATCTCCTTATTTCCTTTCAAAGTTCATTATTTTCTCAAACATGGGAGTCCAAACCGCTACTCTGTGCACATACATGAAACTTGTGATAGGCTTAGGAGGTTGCTCATTGCAAAACATTATAGAATTTTTTACATGCTTGAGCCATAACCAAGATGTGTGTTAAAGATATACACATGTTGCCTTGCACTCTAAATCATGGCATTTTCCATCTTCAACAAGCATGCATTGTAGAGTGAGATCTTATCCTTAAAGCCCTCCCCAATGTGTGTGTGTGTGTGTGTGTGTGTGTGTGTGTGTGTGTGTGTGTGTGTGTGTGTGTGTGTGTGTGTGTGTGTGTGTGTGTGTGTGTGTGTGTGTGTGTGTGTGTGTGTGTGTGTGTGTGTGTGTGTGTGTGTGTGTGTGTGTGTGTGTGTGTGTGTGTGTGTGTGTGTGTGTGTGTGTGTGTGTGTGTGTGTGTGTGTGTGTGTGTGTGTGTGTGTGTGTGTGTGTGTGTGTGTGTGTGTGTGTGTGTGTGTGTGTGTGTGTGTGTGTGTGTGTGTGTGTGTGTGTGTGTGTGTGAAAAGAGAAAAGTTTAAAATATCTACTACCATCATCTTGGCTACCCCCTTAGATGTCAGTATCTTCTTAGCTTCCTCTATTCGTGAGGTGGTTTATGCCACATTGCACCGCCTTCCCAATGCATATGCCACTCATACAACTTACCCATCTATGAGGAGAATAAGGGATTGTAATTTGGAGTTTCAAGTCAAACCACACATGCTCTCTATGTCCTTGGTGTTTGGGTAATCTTTATACCACATCTTACAACCACATTGGAATATATGGAAGTCAAGGTCACACCACTTTCACAGAGCAATCAATGGACTCACATGTATTATGACTGACTATAACAAAAGTTAGGTTTCCCAATAAGCTATGTTATTTTTCCACCAACCAAACTAAATTATTTGTATGAGGTCCTTGGTGTCTAAAAAGTCTTTGTAGCATGCCTGTCAACCATATTGGAATATATTGAAGTCAATGTGACACAACTTGCACATATCAATGAATGGAATCATATAATTTATGAGTGCTTACAACAAAAATTAGCCTTCTCTAATGAGCAATGCAAATTTTCCACCAACCAAGTTAAATGTCCATAGATAGGATGCCACTTTTATGCACATTGTGTTTCTACCACCAATTTCTTATCAAGGATTCTTGTGGGCTAACATTTACTCTTCTCTCAACTAGCCTCCATTGCTCTTGTTGCTTCTCCTTCTTGAAAAACTTACTTTTATGTTGGCATAGGCTCTGTGAAAATGTAGAGAGCATGGTTATGATCATCAAAATAACAATATAACATGTTAGGTATATGAAAATTTTAAACAAAGTCTACTCACTTATTTTCACATGCAAACTTGTACTTATACCTATGCCCATGTAACCATTGACGTATCTACCATATGAAACACTAAAACCATACACTCTGAGAAGGCTCAATCATCAATCTGCATCAAGTTTGATTAGTTACCAATCTTTGGATTGCAAAGTGGTCTAGGTGGACAAACCATTTAGTTCTATGATCAAGTTGGTCATCCAAAACTTAGATACTATCCATGCACTAGTTGTTGCTAAGTGAGAAGTCATTGACAAGGATGATTAGTGTGGCATAAGCCAAGGTGATGCTTCCTTACATAAGTCCTTAGCATCTAATATGTTGCATATGAGGGTGGGTTTGAACCTACAACAATGAAGCCTAAGGTCACAAACTAAGGTGGTAGCCAAATGCATCCACAAGTGAGCTAACTTGTGGGATGTGAAGAGACTCAACTAGAAGCTCGGGGATCTTGTGTGCAAAGAATTCCACCTCACTGCAAGTGACTTAGCATGACTACATGAAATATTGGAAAAAGAAGGACAATTTTCCCATCTCTTAGAATGCATATCAATTCAAGATGCTAGCATATGTGAAGTATCAAGGGAAATGTAGAGTCACTAAATTGAAGAAACGAAGAAGCTTCATCTAGCTAGATATTAAGCACTAAGTCAAACTAACAAACCAATGGGGTAAGATTTCCCCAAAATTTCCACACGCAACCTTGGGTATGCAAGAGTAGAAAGGTATGAAAGGCAATACCATTTTACAAGGTCAAACTTCTTTGGTGGATATTGTTGTTTTATAAAATCCCTATGAAAGATTGGATTGCCAAGCTTTGTAGATGCAATCCTCTCTCGACCTTTTGCAAGTAGAAATAAGAAGACACAATTTATCTATTTTGGGGATGTTCATTTGTCATCAGAAGGTTAGGAAGGAAGCTTGGGAAAGTCATGTTGCAAGTAGGCTTTCGTTTGGGCATCAGACTTAAGCAAGCACTTTTGGGTGATCAATGGGGCATGCTTGAAGATGCTTGGAAGATTTAGGTCATGCTAAGCATCATTAAGGAGGTCTAGTGGTGGATGAGGAATAAGAGAGTCCATGGGACCCCGAGGTTTTTCTAGATGATATTGATTGTGTGTTTGAAACATGCCTAAAAGGGTCAAAATCCTTGTTTAGAACTTTCAAAAGTGCCTTTTAGGTTTACAAGGTAGCTAATAAGAGTTTTGTTGAGGTATTGTAAGTATTTGAACATTTTATCAATATATGTGACCACATTTAAAAAATATGTGAAATATGATACCACATTTGGATGCATTTACACATTACGAATGTTTTACATATCTCAACAATGTGTGTGGTATTGTGGAAAATGATACATTTGCAAGGTAGTTAACTTTACTACATTGTTGGACTTCTACATGGTAGTTGAATTAATGCTCACACAAACCTAACCATGCTTCCTAAAATATTTTATGTGTTTAAAGGTTAGAGAAATAAAAGTGCATATATAAAATTCAAGAGGTAGCAATAGAAAGGTTACAATAATGTCACCTTTTTTAGATGTTTAACATAAGCATCATATAGCCAGTTTCATGATTTTTATCAATTGTAAAGACAGCCCAAGTGAAGATTTGAATGTTAACCCTATATTATTTTATGATCCAACTAGAGGTGTAAATAACAATTATGCATGACATGACCAAACTTTGATATTGTTAAAAAAGTTAGGACAAACTTGATTAATGTTTGAATAGAACAACTTGCATAATAACATCATGTAGGTGTAGATGATGTTAACTTTAAAAACTTAGTTTCCTTTTAAATGTTAAAAAATGTAGACATGGAGCCTTGAGAAAAATAAAATTATGAAATGCAATCAGTAAAATAGCACAATACATAATCACATCACTTGCATTGTGTTGGATAAGGAAGAACCTCAATCACAAACTAGTCTATTAGTTTCCTCTCCATTTCCTAGTGGGGCTTGCTCTATATGTTTTGGGGGGGGCAAAGAGAGAGAGAGAGAGAGAGAGAGAGAGAAAGAGAGAGAGAGAGAGAGAGAGAGAGAGAGAGAGAGAGAGAGAGAGAGAGAGAGAGAGAGAGAGAGAGAGAGAGAGAGAGAGAGAGAGAGAGAGAGAGAGAGAGAGAGAGAGGTGCAAATAGCTAGTGCGTGCACCTATCCTTTTCTCCCCATTGAAACATGTACTTAAGATGCTATCATATTTCAAATGCCAAAATACAGATTTTACTCAATAGAAGTGTGATATTTTTCACTTTTAAAAATGGCTAGGTGACAAGAGTGTGCATTTGACTATAAATACATCCAAGAATAACACTTATAGATTGTTGTATGAATGATAGAACATAGATTGTAGTTTTACAAAGTCAAGGGAATATATCATTTTGCTTTGTTAAATCTAATAATGAAGAATGGAACACAAAAGATATATTTTGTTAAACCATAATATTGGCATTGGTAAACACCTTATGCTTAGAAAGATGCAAAGTGCATACATCATAAGATGGGCTCTAGGTGACATCAACCTCGTTATTCTATCTTATGACATCAACGTTACTAGTTTATAGCAGATGAACTTTTATGTTATTATTTCTTTGATAAATTTGAGAAAAGCTAAAAATCTAGTTTTTACTACTTTGATATAGTTTAGTTTCAAATGTTTGGTCTCAAGGCCAGTGCTTACACCCAAGGCCTACAATTCCATGAAGGCCAATGTCATCCCAACGAGTAGCTCACCAATTAGGGTGAAGATCATTCCAAATGGACTTGCCGTGTGAGAATGATTTGTCTACCCCCCTTTGTGATAGTTTATGTTTAAGGTCAACTTAATGTAATTAAAAAGCCACCTTTCCACCAAGGGCTTCTCCACCTATTGCTATCACTTGAATTATTGGTACATGCACCACCAAAGAATGTTTGTCCATAAGTGACCAAAGAACCAAGGTGTCTCACACATCTAGTAAGCTCATGGAAAGAAGCTTTTAGTCTTACACCTTGAGCTATGCATTTTGGATGCCTTATCCAAAAGGATTTTTAGCACTCGATTTTTTGATATTATGAGTACCACCTTACAAAAATGTATGGAAAGGACACTAATAGAAGGAGATTTGTCATAACTTGGTTGGTTTATGTCTAAATGGTATTCCAAGTGCATGAATTCCAACCCTAGGTTGTGGATCCAAAGGTAGGTCATCTTTAGATGATTTGATATTTTTTTGTAAAAGAAGAAAAGCATAGCTATAAAAGTGATTTTATTCTTCATGGAATTAAGTTTGGGGCTTAAAAGGCAGTAGATTGTACCACAGATTTACATAGGCAATGCTAAAAAAGGGAATGCTTACATGATGGTTGATATATTTTGATGCCACTGAGAATCTTCTTACACACTAAGTGACAATCATATGTGACAAAGCAACTAAAAGATAACATGTGAGTTGACACAATATGACAAAGGACTAAAATATACAAGATGACAAACATGAGACGTGTGACTTGCCAATGACTTGAAAATAAAAGTGTGAATAAAATCCCACATAACTAGGAATATAAAGTCAATGACAAGATGGTTACAAAGGACAAGTGTAAATGAAGTGAACACATAACTTTTCAAAGAGGCTTGATATCAACCACACCATTGTTGAAAGAACTTCTAACAAGGACTTGACTCTCTTGAGAGATTCATGAGGAGAATTACCTTTTTTATGCCAAGGAACATGGTTGATACCTACATGTAAAGGGCTCTTAGAAGCAAGGTGAACCAAAAGGCGAAAGATTGTGGGCCTTATTGAACGAATGTGATATTGAAACTATGCACAAAAATGATAGCTAAGAAGTGCAACTACATTGTTGGAGTGTAGTGTTTAAATAGTGGCAACAATAACAATATAGTAGGTGCAAAGAATGCTAGGCCACTTTGTGATAGCTTCACATTGTCATGTCTTTCATCGCGTTAGCATGCCAAGATTCCACAAAGCATCTTCGTGAGGGAAGCAAAATTGTCGTGAAGCTTCCCTT
Organism: Lygodium microphyllum; assembly: GCF_053477565.2. Taxonomy (NCBI): domain Eukaryota; kingdom Viridiplantae; phylum Streptophyta; class Polypodiopsida; order Schizaeales; family Lygodiaceae; genus Lygodium; species Lygodium microphyllum. Next base: position 79,635,549 of record NC_141139.1, read on the forward strand.
TCCTTACTCCCCCCCACACACACACACACACATTGTATTTCACTTTCCTCATCTTCACTTGTATTTATCTTAACTTTACTCTCTTCTCCCTCTTTCTCTCTCTAGCTTTTCTCTTTCTTCTCTCTATAAGTTTTTTCTTTATTTTCTCTTTCTCCAAATTCTCTCTCTCTCTCTCTCTCTCTCTCTCTCTCTCTCTCTCTCTCTCTCTCTCTCTCTCTCTCTCTCTCTCTCTCTCTCTCTCTCTCTCTCTCTCTCTCAATTCCTCTCTCTTTGCCTCTCTCTCACTCTAATATTTTTCTATATTCTTCCCCCTCTGTACTCCTAGTTTTTTCATCTCTTAATTCCTCTTTCTCTCCCCCCCTAAAATTTGTTCACTTTATATCTCTCTCGCTTCCCCCCAAATGCTTTTCTCTCTCTAAAATTTCCACTCTAGCTTTCTCTCTCTTCATCCTTTCTCTCTCTAAAGTTTCCCCGCTCTCTTTTCCTATCCATACTTTTTTATTCTCTCTCTCTCTCTCTCTCTCTCTCTCTCTCTCTCTCTCTCTCTCTCTCTCATATATGTATAGATAGATATATACATACACACAAATATATACATATACATATACATACATACATACATACATACATATGTGTGTATGTGTGTAAGTAAAACCTATCTCTCTCTCCATTCTCTCTCTGAAGTTTTCATGTCTCAGGCCTCCTCCTATGCTCTTGCCTCTCTGCACTCCCACATGTCTAGTGCATCAACCACCAAGTGCGCCCACCTATTGCGTGTTTGCCTACTTGTCCTACCTCTCTTTGGTTCCATCTCTTAGTTTCCACTCGCCTTGTTGTTGCTCTCAGCTACATAAACACTACCACTTACTCAGCCTATTGTACCCTTCCAGGAGACAGAGAGGTCATTTTTGGCCTAAGAGAGAGAAGGGGTAGCCTCTACTATGTGGCCACATGCTTTGATGCCACCATTGCTCACTTTGATGCCACCACCACCACAACTTACTTGGTCACGACTACCACCGCAATGGCCTACCCAGTCACCATTGTTTTTGGCACTATTGCCACTATCATCTCTGACATTGTTACATGTTATTGGTGCTAACCCTACTACTATGTGTGCTACTGTAACATTTCTACTAACTGCATGGAGAGAAAGAGAGAGAGACTTGTTGATTGCTAGCTAACTAGCTAGTTGTTTACTCTCGTGTGTGTGTGTGTGTGTGTGTGTGTGTGTGTGTGTGTGTGTGTGTGTGTGTGTGTGTGTGTGTGTGTGTGTGTGTGTGTGTGTGTGTGTGTGTGTGTGTGTGTGTGTGTGTGTGTGTGTGTGTGTGTGTGTGTGTGTGTGTGTGTGTGTGTGTGTGTGTGTGTGTGTGTGTGTGTGTGTGTGTGTGTGTGTGTGTGTGTGTGTGTGTGTGTGTGTGTGTGTGTGTGTGTGTGTGTGTGTGTGTGTGTGTGTGTGTGTGTGTGTGTGTGTGTGTAGAGAGAGAGAGAGAGAGAGAGAAGCCTAACAAAAGTGATTGAATCTAAGACCTTGATATGTGGGATTTTGGGGGGAGATTTAGAATTAGGCTTGGTAACCATGGCTAAGGCTCGAAATCATTTTGGTGGTTCAAAAAACACCTAGCCACAAGCAAAATAATATAATAGTATACATGGTATTGCTTTGACAAGAGCCAAGAAAGTGCAAGTTTTTTTACCTTTAGGTGCATTTTTTTTGCAAATTTTGGAAACCCTTTGTTGCTTGGATTTAGACATGTGTATTTACCAAGTTAAAACCATTGAGCTAACATTTTTAATCCATGTTACTTCATATATTGCCTCAAGAAATGTGAGTATAAAACAAAAATAGTTTTCACAACATACTTTTGATTGGCTCGTATTCTCTTTGAGCCCATGAATCATAAGTTATTTATAAGTAAATCTTGTAAATGACCAATGAAAATAAACATACTTACCCATAACTCTATAACTCCCCTACTTCTCCATATAATAAGATTTTGAGAAAATGTCTCCAATATGGACACAATGTATATGACCTAATCTAGCATGATTTATATTAGTGCTTCCCAAGACTTTCATTGATGAAAGTACATGGGATGAAGTTCAAAGTGCCATACCTTTCACATCCAAGATCTAATTGAGTCGTGCCTCTTATGCACTTGATAGTAAGATTTTACATTTACTAGACCCCCAATGAGTATGTTTCCTTGGTTAGATGTCACATAAAACATGATAGTAAGTCCAAATTGAAAAATATGTAATTTGATACTCCTTAAGGTGACTTTGAATGCTAACATTTACACCCTTTTTTGGTAGCATTATTGCGATTGGTCTTTTAAGTATTTTATGACCATGATAAGCTTTGCTTTTAACTCATAATTGAATCCTTTGAGAAAATTCCAATAAGAAGACACATATATAATTATAACTTCCTCTAGTATGAGTATCTCTATGATGTTATCCTTCTTTAAAAATGTCATCATCTAGTTATGCTTACATTAAAAAAGGTTGACAACTTTCTTCTAAGGGGTTTTCTTGGATGAATATGTTTGGAAACTAGAGGTGTTCATATATCTACAAATTCTAAGTGTTGTAAGCCTATAATTTGATCCTCAACTTGTCAACTCGTGGGTTTTGCCCAAAATATGGCAATTCCCTTTGGATTTGATAGGATTGGGGATGGGAGGAGGCCAATAGCTACAACATGTCAAGCATACCCTTTGTCAACTCAATCTGTGAATACCCCCTTTAAATATCACCCATTTGTATTTTACTACTATAATATTTTTGTAGTAGGTTTGGAAAGCCTCGAACCTCTAGAGGGCTTCTCTAACCTCCCCCCTTCTCCAAACCTCCCTTTTTCAATCAAAACCCCATCCCATCCTCTCTTTCTCAAGTGTAATAACTCATTTTCTCTTCCCCCTCCCTTTTTTCATTAAAAGCCCCTCCCCCCCCCCCCCCCCCCATCTATCACCTCCCTTTTTAAAATTAAAACCCCTCCCCTCTCTCTCACTTATAATCTCTCTCTTTCTTTTCTCCCTCCCCTTTTTAATTAAATTCCTCCCCCCCCCCTCCCTTTCATGTGTAGGGCCTAGGTTCTCTCTCTCTCTCTCTCTCTCTCTCTCTCTCTCTCTCTCTCTCTCTCTCTCTCTCTCTCTCTCTCTCTCTCTCTCTCTCTCTCTCTCTCTCTCTCTTAATTAAATCAAACTTCTTTTTACATCAAAAGTTTCTCTCTCTCTCTCTCTCTCTCTCTCTCTCTCTCTCTCTCTCTCTCTCTCTCTCTCTCTCTCTCTCTCTCTCTCTCTCTCATAGGTTAGATTAAACTTTTTAATTTTAACTTTTCTCTTAATTAAATATTTTTTTGAAAAAAATCTTTAAAATTTTTTTAACATATTTTTCACACACTTTGAGAGAGAGAGAGAGAGAGAGAGAGAGAGAGAGAAGAAGAAGAAGAAGAAGAAGGATAACAAGAATAAGAAGAAGAAGAAGGATAAAAAAATGACGAAGAGAGGAGGGGGGAAAAGAGGAAAGAGAATAGTCTTTTTTTAATTACACATTTTTATTCTCCCCCTCCCCCCTCATGCATTTCTCTTATGTCATCACAGGTGAGGTACCTACCATTAGTAGCATCATGCTACCCATGCATGCTACTTCTCATAATATGCACAATCACCATATACATGTTGACCTTAAGTATGCACATGATGATACCTTTGCTCATTGACCATACCAAGGGTGTCCATAATTCCCATGAGAATGGTCATGCTACTTCTCATAATCATGCTACTAATAATACTCATGGTGTTCATACCCATAATAGTGTGCATCATAACAATGTTCATGTTGTTGATTATACGGATTGTACCATTTCTCATGGTGATGTTGTTGACCATATTGATCCTTCATGGATTGATCATCAACAAGTGTCATTTGATCCAATAGCTAATCAAACTTGGACATTAGTTGGTTGTGTCTCTTAGCCCTAATAGCTTCTTATTACCATAGAGTAGCATTCAATGCATTCATGCTATGATGCCAAATTTGAGAGAAGAAGCTAGAGCTATGAGCCATGATTGATTTTTTTGCATACATGTTTGCCCCCTTTGATTTAACTCTAACTCCATCCTTGCAACCACTCAGCCCATCATCTCAATGCAACTAGTTAGCCATATGAACCAAACCACTCGACTTATCACCTGAATGTAACCAATTAGCCATATGAACCAAACCGTTCATATCAAACCAAAAAGACTTCCCAACTTAAGGCCCTCTTAAAATACCATCAATTTTATAATCAGCTATTGACACAGCCTCAAAAATAGGTGAGACTAGACCTTGGTCTCTCAGATGAAAACACAATGGAAGTAGTGAAATGTCTACCATGCTCTTGGGAAGAATGTGGGCTCATTTTTACAAAAACATCCTCTATTATTACTGAATAACTTATCACCACTCAAGAATTAGGAGAGAAAACCCTTCAAGAATGCTTTATCATCTCCTTTAAACACAATTAAAATTCACTTAAGGATCTTGCAGATCTAGATGGACTCACAAAATCGGAATCCACGTTCTTGCAACAAAGGCTCGCTCTACATGCCAAGTGGGAGCCTATTGGTTGTTAGATTATGACCAATGTCAAACAATGTCATGTTGTTAAAACCTCTGAGTACGATCCAACTTATGTTGCCCCTACATTATTTTGGATCCTTGCATTGATCCATAATAATAGGTTGATCGATGAGAACATTCTAGTCCACCCTTACCTAAATAGACTTCTCAATGATGAGGAAGAGCTTCATATTGCTAACCGAATAGGTTATGGAGATGTATTGATAGATGTCCTAATCTATATAATTGATATTGGCATCTATCCACATGACATGGATCATTACACATGTCATGAAGATTTGCATAGGAGGGAAGAAGAGCTACACAGAAAGGACAAAGACCTACCTAGGAGGGAGGAGGAGTTGGCAAGAAAGACTGATGCACATTTACTAGAGGGAAGTGAAACTATCAGCAAAGGGAAGGAGAAAGTTATTGAAGGACAACTAGAGCTATAGCTAATGCTAACTAACTATTAAACCATGCAAATATAATTATTGGAATTAAAGAAATGGAATTTTTAAGGAAAATTTGCCTCCAAGAAGGATGGGCAATAGCCAGATGACTCCACAATTGGCTCTTACAAGTGAGTTAGTCAACTAGTATATGTAGAAGGAAACTAGCCAACACAAGGAACTATGTGATGAGATAAAGAGGCAAAAATCCCAAGTACTTAGAGACAACTCAAAATTGCAAGCTGGGCTAGGTGGAGTACTAGAAACATACCAATAAACATTTGAAGAAAACCATAATGTAACAACAAGACCTCCGCAAATTGGATGCAGAGTAAAAACAAGGAACTAGAATAGTTAAAGATACAAGTCCAAGGGATGGAAGATGTGCAAAAGCATGCCAAGGACTCTAGAATACAACTGGTAGAAACCAGAGTATAGATGGAACAAGAAAGGAACAAGGTGGCAGGACTCACCAAATAATGTGCAAATGTTCAACAAGCCCATGCCCAACTACAAATTGTCTTTACGAGCCTACAAACCATCCTAGAGACTAATGTTATTATAGAGACTAGAAAATATGGCAAGGGAACCCAAACAAGCTCAATTGGTGGACACAATGTAGTGCATGGCTGCTAATCTAGGTAGTGCCCTCTTGTAAGAAAGTCAATACAAATAGTAGGTAGCTATATGCAAGGATGTCAACAAAGAATGTAGCATGAGGCAAAAACCATTTTTGTAAAGCTCCATAAAAAGTAGGCTGAGGAGTTCAAGTCTCAACTGGAAGTGGCCATAAAGGCCTTGGAAAGTTATGATTTTGGCATAGAATTCAAATTGATAACCTATGTGCCTACAAAGGAGATACTAGCGGCCCATCTTTACCTTGTGGGGTATGATGAGCATAAATTGAAGGACATGGGATTCCAGATACCTATCTCTTCACCAACAAGTGAAGAACATCAATTTTTGATAGAGAAAACATGGGAGCCACACTTAATAGTGACTCCTTTAGAGGATTAGGAAAAGTTTTTAGATTATGATGCCCCATCAGAAGCAACCAATGGTGAGGTTCCAAATCCACAATAAGACACAGAAGCCACCCCAAAGTAGCAAGAAGCCTATGAGAAGATCTTGAGGATATGGAGAGTCCAGTCCTCACAAAAAGTGATGGATGCCCCTTTGAACATACAAGCAATAGATGAATAAGGGGAAAGTCTAGAGGAACTTGTGGGTAGGTATAATAAGAGGTAGGAACAAAGTGCAATGATGATAATTGATTTTAAAGTATATGAGGATTTCAAATTTAGGAGACCCCTCCCCTTGAGAATAGTACACTTACTCATTAAGACAAAGGAAAGAATGGTCCTAGATGGTTAAATAGCAGGATATGGAAGCCCTTTGTAAAATTTACAACATTGAATAAAGGTTTAGAGAAGCATTCCCAAGGTAGCCGGAATGGTGCTACCCTATTTTAGAAAATGTGAAGATTGCTTGGGATGCTTACTACTATACACATGAAGCACAACCAATCAATCCTACTTATTATTCCTATCCTTACAAGCACAATAATAGGTATAATGAGAAAGAGTAGGACATGTACAATTTTCTTAAGGTTCCTAGTGTTTGGGCTCGTGAGTATGAGAAGACATATATTTTTTAGCAGTGGGACATGATTTCCTCATTATAAAATTTATTAGGAGATCCAGTTTAAAAATATCCAAATGCATCATTCATCACTATCAATATTTACATATGACTACTGGTGACATCGTGTAACAACCACACATCCCCTATGAGGATGGGCTTCCACCCCTCTCTCTTCTTTGATGTGAATGTTGGGATTGAGAGAGTGGCTATGGTACAACTACATCTTCATGCACTTCTCCTTTCTTCTTACTGCACATAAGTATTTTGGAAGACACGCTAAATGCACTCATCCATTCTACTTGAAGTATCTTCTCAACTTGAGGCTATCAATAAAGATTTACCTACTTAGAAAAGGTTGCTTGATGAGAGCACTCTAGCTGCTTCTTGAGGCATGATAGTCATGCCTCCACAAAAAAAAGAAAAAAGAAAAAAAAAGAGATCAAATTAGGTAGGTAAGCTACAGTGTCACTCCACCTGGGGGTCCTCGAGCTGGATCACTTGGCAATTTTAGCCCCCCTAGCCCTGTCCCTACAACATAGACTCAGGGCTTGTCAAGGGCAGAACATCTCGGGTCACCTAGTAGATATGTCTTCCTAAGCATTGCATTTCACCTTACCTTGTACCAATTGGGTCCTTAAGTATGGGAAAACATTTTGAGTTTACTTGGAATTCAACCCAACTCCCAATTGCACCAACACAAGCATATCCACAACACCATTGAGATAGACACACCCCTTAGAGATAGTACTAGTACATTCGATAATACTATAAGAATCCTGAAAGGTCCCTCAACATTAGTGGCACTACATCATCCACCATTCATGACCCTACCTAAAGATCATATCACCCTTAAATTTACCTAGCTCATCCAACACACATCCACAAAATCTCAACAACATCCACAATCTTGAACTTTGTCCCAACATTAATCATCAGAGTGCTCCTCATGATAGCCTACTCCTAAGAAGTGCCATGGGACTAAGACACAAGTCTAGGAGGGGGTAATGTTAACCCCATCAATAATCACAAGAAAATAGAGAAGCAAGGGAGTGACCAACAATGGGAAGCATTAAATTTTTTGTCCACATCAATAAATATTCATGTAAAAACTAATAGCCATGCTCACTCCTATGCAACTAGTAACATTTTGTGGAGTAGAGTTCGATGTAGTTTCTATACTTTTGCATTGGAAAAATCCATCTGGGAGCCATTTGAATGGGCTACATGCCCAAGAGATAAAAAAGTATGGAAACCATTAAAAGAGTGCATAAAATGGAGGAAAGATAATGAAATAAGTCATTCACAACTTCTTGTGAGTTTTCTTTCTCTCAATTTCCGTCTACTACCTTGAGCTCCTATGTGTTGTTGAGAAAGGGAGTTTGTTGTTGAGAAAGGGAGTTTGAGAGAGTGTGTGACAATGAGAGCACAAGGGATGTGATGTGAAGTGCTTGGTGATTCTTTGCTCTTTCCTTTTCCCTACATTCTTCTCAGAATGAATGGCAACTTGAGTCCCATGGCATCATGCTCATTTGGATTGAGAGCTTGCATAACAAGACAATTGCACAAGGATTGTGAAATATTCTTCGGCTTGTAAGAGACTACAATGATGAGAAAACTTGAGGTGTGCCTACTACTACAATCTTGATACTATTGATTGATGCTACCATTTGTTAGGGTAGCCAATAATTATGAGAGAGAGGTGAGAGATTAGGTGAGAGCTAGTTTGCATTGGATGGTCAAACTCCTAAAGCAATAGGATCTCCACACTTATGCCATTTTCGCAAGTATAGCATGGCAAGTGCTCTTCCAGAGTGAGGATTGCTCTCACAACTTACATGAGAAGAAATTGAAAGCGAAATTGAACTAGAACTTGATTGCTAGATAATTTGATTAGAAGGAAATGCTCACAAAATCATGGCTTAATTACAAGACAAGACTAGAACAAGACAAGAACTGGAAGAGAACTTATCTTGTAGGAGCCTCACAACTAGGGTTGACTCTCATTTTGGAGGGAAGGATACCTATGACTTGGGAAATGTTCAAGAAGAAGTTTTATGCCCAGTCATAAATAAATCATGTGTACAAGCCTCTCAAGGCGGTCTCGGGGAGATGGGGGCAAGAAGCCATGTGGGGTGGGGGGGGGGGGGGGGGGGGGGGGGGGGGATATATCGCCATCTAGGGTAGCCATCTAGGGTTGGCTACCTATATCATGAAGAACAAGTCCTGGCCACCCCAAGTGCGCATAAAGTGAAAACAAAGCTCCTGATGAAGAGCTTGAGACTCGCCATGCACCTGGTCCCATCGACTGTGGAGGGAGTGGATGATGGAGGTCCAGAGCTTTGCCAAAGTCGCATGTACTAAAAGTCTCTCCCTGCCAAAAACCTCCTGATACCCCACCTTCCAGATGTGCCATCCAGTAAGACTCCCTACGATCTCCCATACCTCAGAGTGGTCTACTGTGGGCTCCAGTACCTAGCGGATGGGTAGAGCCTCCAAGCCGACCATTGCGCACGACCCAGCCTCTATGTGGAAGTGATAGGCAGCAAGCAAGCTGAGATAGATCGGTCACTATGAAAGATCACACAAATATAAGGAGTGGTGGCAGCCAATCGAGCCATGCAAAGGTTAGAAGGAGATGGGTTTGGAAGCCCAAAAGAGTTCCAAATGGACATACCATGGTTAATTTCCAAGTGAATGAGACTAGAGGCCGTAATAATACATCTAAAATGTGCACCGCTCCAGGATGCATTGTTATGACGGACCTAGGATTCAATCCTTACCTAGTTTGGGTTGTAACAATGAAACATTCAAAAATCCAAATAGGAAAGGGTTAAATGAGTCGAAAACCACAAATCTCTCTATAGGAGAGGCCTTTGGAAAGCTGGAACAACCAGTCTATTTGGATTATAAGGCACCCAAGCCTAAGGAGGTCATTTGTTCAACTAATAGCACACAAAGAGGAATAGCCTATACCAAGGTTATATCAGTAGGAAGGCTTGGACTTGTGACTTTGGTTTAGCTTGACTAGTTTGACAAGATATAATCTACATGCTAAGTAGACCATATTTGGTTAGAACAAAATGATTTATGTTAGGCCAAGAGGGCCATTTCTTTTGTGAACTATTATATTCCTTTAGGTAAAGAGGGCCATATGTTTGTTTTTTGTGCAGGTGCGTTTAATGGTTTTCTGTTTTAGTGATTGTATCACACAGGTTGGACGAAGTGCCTAGAGGGAGCCTTTGCTGCGCAGAAGCTTCTTGTGGCCACTCTAGGTGGTATCATCGCCTTTTCGAGTTTTCCTCTTAAGCTAATAGTGTTATATGTGTATGTGGGGGTTATCTTCTTTTTGTTGTTGGGGATCGGTGATTAAGGCATGATGTCCTCAGGTTTGGCCATGTATATCTGGGGGAGATTTGAGTAGTTGTCTACTTCTTGTTAGGACATTGTCAAGCGATAAAGACCTGTGATAGAGGGTAGTCCTTGTGACCCTGTCCTTCCTGCTTGCTCAACAGTTGTCCTAGGAGTCCCTGCTCGTGTGAGGCAATCAGAGAAGCCTGCCAAACTATTAAAGAGAAGAGCAAGTTTTGAATCTATCTAAAAATAAAAAAATTACAAAGATGTGTAAAAAGGGGTTCTAACCCCTCAATAAGAAAAGGAAAAGAAAAAGGAAGAAACTTCCTACAAGCAGTTGCTTATCGCCTTGCAAAGGCCTGGTAGGTTCTTGGGGACGAGTCAAGTCTTGGGGCCAATGCCTTGTCTTCCTAATGGTGGCATCTAGCCAGAAAAGAAGGAAAAGAAGGAATGTTGGAGCGAAAATAAAAGTGAGCGTTAGAAAAGGATTAAGTGTCACCTCTCAAGGGCTTGTTAGGCTCTTGGATACCGAGTTAGGACCTGAGGATACCGAGTTAGGACCTGAGGCCAATGCCCTATTCTCCTTGGGTCACTATATGCTCAACTCCCTCCTTTTTACACGCCTGAGTATGGAAACCTTGGGAAGACAATGTGTTACAAGAAAATATCACATTCCTAGTGTAACATCCTTACATATTAATGCCTTCTGTGAAGTTACAAAAATGTATGCAATTCTTCTAGTTGTGGCATTAGGTGATACAATTTGAAAGGGAATCAAGGGTATGGGGCAAGAGTGAATGTTCTTAGCCATACATTGTTGGAGGCTTCAAGTGGTCCCCCTATGAGAAGAACTACTTGATTCAATATAACACTTGTTAATAGCATGAAAGTTTGTCCATTTCGAGTGCTAAAGGGCTGGCTGATTAAGATAGCCAGATTTAATTCTTAGTAAGCTTCATTGTCATATGAAGGGCACATACTATGATATATTTCTAGGAAGACCTTGGATGAGAGGTGCGAGAGTGTAGAAGATTGGGGTAATGGATTGATATTCTTCAAGAATAGAACTAAAGTAGTCCAAATAGAAATGGAAACCTAGAAGACCTCACTTTTTGATTTGGATCCCATCTCTATAGTGCTCAAGGGTGGATCACATAGCAAACTCAACTATGGTCCCTTGACAAAGTGCATCCCATATCTAGAGGATGAGCATCACTAGATGCATGTGCTTGCAACCATTGACTTTCCAATCTCAAATGATGAGGATGATTAAAATAAGATTGTAGAAGAAAGTGCTCCTAGGAAAAATGACCTATATATTCTTTGCCTCTTTGCATGATGGATAGAAACGTAAGTAAGAAGCCACCTTCTATGACCTACCATGTTCCATCAAACAAATTAGAGTTACATAGAATCCTTGAGTATTTGACAAGGAAATTAGCTGAGAACATTGTTGCCAACCTAAAGCCTCTCAAAAGTCTCATGGAAACTCCAAAATGGAAATGGAAGAAGAAGAGAGAGAAAAATAGGAAGAGAGATGGGGAAAAAGGGAAAAGTCTTTTTAAAATTTAATTTTTTTTTCAGAGAGAGAAGAATGAGAGAGAGAGAGAAGAAAAAGAGAAGAAAAGGGAGCGGAGAGAGAGAGAGAGAGAGAGGAGAAGAAGAGAGAGAATATAAACATTTAGCGAGAGAATTATATATATGGAAAAGATAAAATTTATATACTTTAAGAGAGATGGGGAGGGAGAAGAAAGTGAAAGAAGAAGAAGAGAGAGAGAGAGAGAGAGAGGGAGGAAACGTGTAGAGAGAATTGTAGAGAGGAAAGATAAAATTTTAAAAGAGAATAAAAATAGAGGAGAGAGAGAAGCGTAGAGAGAAGAAAAGGAGAGAGAGAAAAATTTATTAAAAAAGAGAATGAAGAGAGAGAGAGAGGAAGAAGAAAGGAAAATAGAGGAGAGGGAGAGAGAAGGAAAAGAGAGGAGAGAGGGGGGAGAAAAAAAAGAGAGAGAGAGAGAGAGCCAAGAGAGGAGAAAAAATAAACTAAAATAGAAAGTAGAGAAAGAGAGAGAGAGAGAGAGAGAGAGAGAGAGAGAGAGAGAGAGAGAGAGAATTTGGGGGGAGAGGGAGAGAAAGTAAAGAAAAAAATTAGAAATAGAGAGGGAAAAGAGGAGAGAGAAAGATGAGAAATGGATTGTTGAGCAAAGTTGCACGGCTTGTTGCTTTAGGGCTGTGATGTTGCCTAGTGCTAGTATAAATACTATAGAAGAGAATTTTAAAAATCCCTTTTAGTGAATCCATATGATATTCTTATATATTTTTTATGACCCCGTTGAGCAACATGTTGTGATTGAGAACAACGGCAAATCATTTTTACTTAAAAAATGTACCAAATTATTCTCAACTTTTTGATAGATGTCACAAGATCAACGTCTAGTTGTGTGGACCAATCATGCTCTATGGAGCATAATGTTTCATGCATTATTGATTGGGTGGGCTTAGTCCTTCAATTAAGAGGGAACGCTCATAGTTGATGATTAAGGGGAACCTTTGCATTTGATAATTGCAGTTCTTATGATAGTGGGGAATCCTCGTATTTCATTATAGTTCTCATGACAGGCCATTTTGTATTTGATTAGTGCCAGGGGACATAACTACTTTATGAGAGAGAATCTTGAGGCTTTGGCTATGGCTACTTACATGCACGTGGAGGTTGAAGTCATGAGGGCGTGAGAAAGAAACAAGGTGCTGATGTATTGTATTGTGTGTGCGTGTGTGTATTATATATGTACCGAATGTGGTTGGCCTGGAAGAGAGAACTCACAAGAGAAGCGCCATAATGGCAATTTCTTCTTCTGCTGCTCCTCCTGATGATGCATCTTCTGCAGCTAAATCTTATTCAGCTGCTGTTGCTGCTGCTGCTTCTGCATTCTTGTTCGAATCTACCCCGCAGGTAGCACCTGCGCCCCTCGATAATACTGAGGGTGACAACAGAGAACAAGGCCTGGAGCCCATCTCAGTAAAGGTATTACACTAGCAGCGCTTACTCTGGTTGAGACACTGTGTGTGTGTGTGTGTATGAGAGAGAGAGAGAGAGTGTGTGTGTGTGTGTGTTCTAGAGCAGTAAAGCTTATGGAGTTGCACCTTCTTCCCCCCCGCCCAAAAGAAAATCTCTCTCTGTCTGTGTCTCTGACGTCTTGGGCGCCGGAAGCAAGCTGCAGCCATGCATTCAGGTTATCTAGCTGCTGTTTAAGGAGATTGTGTGAGAGCCTAGAGGTCGATTGCTAACACACACACCCTCTCTCTCTTCTCACCGTCTTCGACTTACCTCAAGTAAGCTGCACCGAGCAAACCAATGTAGATGTAGCTTACTAACTTTTGCCCCTAGATGGAGAGTGTGTGTAGATGAGAGAGAGAGAGAGAGAGAGAGAGAGAGAGAGAGAGAGAGGTCTTCTTTCCAAGAATGATCCGGCTTACCACCCTATCTAATATTTAGTTTTCATGCGACTATTTTACTATATTTCATGATTAATGCAATTCCCTATTACCAAGATGGGGGCTGCAAATATTTTAGCCTTAGAATGATTAGTAGCAAATTTAAGAAAATAACTATATGCCTTTCCAATCTCTTTAGAAGGAAAAGGAAGTTGCTCAAAGCCCTTCCAATCAAAACTTGGAGAGAGAGAGAGAGAGAGAGAGAGAGAGAGAGAGAGACTCCAAGTTGCCTCAAGGAATATCTTGCTTCTCTCAAGTGTCAACCCTTGTAGCATTAACCATTCTACAACCGTAATGGCAATAATGGAGTTAAATACTTAGTTAACTCAAGGCGTTCAAACTTCATAAGTTGGAGAGAGAGCACAATGGAACTTTATCTTTCTAACTCTACACTCTTTGACCTTATACCCTAACTTTACCTTTCCAAACTATCAAAGCCCAAGTTAATCCTTCTTCTACCCATGCTACATAGGAGGGGCTAGCCAAATAAAAGGTAAAAATATCAATGGTAGAAGGGGATTTGTGCTTATGACCTCGATCAAGGCCTCCAACATATCAACTAGAGCCCAGTTCCACAAAAAGTTTGGGGATTATAAGTGTTCTTGAGCCTATAAGAAATATTCTCACTAGGCATTATTGGGGGACTACTACCAAACTTAAATTCTTAGCCCCTCTCAAGTTTCATGCAATTCAATGAAAATAGTAGTCCCAATCAATCAAAACTTCTTAAGGAGCCCTTCCTTGAATTGCCATTCATTGATTGTGCAAGCTTTAGGAGGATTCACAATGGGTTTTGGATATTGAACAAAGGTTTCAAAAGCATTAGATGGGTGGTAGGTGTTAGTAGAAGAAATATGTGCCCATAATTGATGTATTTGTGTCTTGTTTTTTTTTAAAGATGGATTGTTAAACTTTCATTGTCTTAGTGTGTTCAATAATTATAGATAGGTCCAAAGTTGAACAATTTTGATAAGTTGTCCGCAACTTGGTTCAAACTTTCTTAAATACCATTCCTTGCCCAAGGAGCAAAGTAAGAAGCCCATTCTACCTTTTTAACAATATATACATATAAAACGAAAAACAATTTATGGTAGTATTGTGCACCTATCTTTAATGTGGATGTGAAAGAAGAAGTTTAATAAAGTTTGGTAGCCTTTACAAGTAGGACTACATGGTTTAGAGAGAGAGAGAGAGAGAGAGAGAGAGAGAGAGAAATAGATATTTGATATCTTATTAGCAAAGAACCTTGAGTCCCTTGAGTTATAAAAATTTATAGATATGTGTTTAGGGAGAACTATTGTCGACAAGGTTGCAATTTTTTTATTTTGACCCCTAAGCTATTTTGCACTTTTGTTTTAGGTAATGAAGTGTAGCTTTAGTTCATTATAACACTTAGAACTTGATATAAATGATGCACAATTATACTTTTCCTATATTTTATTCCCAACTTAGGCTAGTTACACACCAAATGATGGACGCCCAACCCTTGCCCAAATTGTGGGCATGTAGTTTTTGAAACTAAGTGCAACCATTGGCATAAATCCTTTACACACCAAAAGGATACATATTGCAAAAAAAGTGAAAAAACAATATGTTTATTATTTTCTTGATTGGCTACAAATGCAAAATGTGCACCCTTGTCCATCACTTTACAAATTGGGCAAGGAACCAAAAGGACACATTTCACAACCCCTAAATAAGTATTTTGATTGGTTAACACTTAAAAGTGTACATCCACTATTTAGTGTGTAACCAGCCTTAGTTAAGAGTTTAAATTTGGTTTGTTTCATATACATGCATTGTGGGTTCTTTTTTGTTTGTTGGGGGGGGGGGGGGGGGGGGGGGGGAAGATTGTTTTGCCAAATTACTTTTAGCCCTTAGCCTCTCGAATAAGCAATGTCTTATAGTTCTATTGGTTGGTTCTTCATGGTGGTTTTCATCTCATACATATCTCACACACAACATAAAGAAAAAATGCATCTAGGTGTATGTCAATGTTTATTTGTGCATGCTCTTGAAGTTATTGTTATGTGTGTAAATATAAACATTCCATATCAATATACATGCTTGATTTTATGTTCTTTTGTACAAAGGGAAAGTGAGAAATCTCCTTTCATACATTGGCATGCTCTTGAGGTTATTGTTGTGTGTGTATACATAAACATTCTATATCAATATACATGCTTGTTTTTATGTTCTTTTGTAGAAAGGGAAAGTGAGAAATCTCCTTTCATACATTGGCATGTTCTTGAAGTTATTGTTGTGTGTGTGTACATAAACATTCTATATCAATATACATAATTGTTTTTATGTTCTTTTGTAGAAAGGGAAAGTGAGAAATCTCATTTCATACATTGGCCCAGGTTTCTTAGTCTGCATCGGCTACATTGATCCAGGAAATTGTATGTACTAATCATTTTTAAGCATCATCCCAAATCTCATCTCCTTGATTACTCTCCCATAAAAAACATATTTAATTTTCTCATTTCCTTTTTATACTTGTAGTTGAAACTGACCTCCAAGCAGGAGCTGATTACAAATATGAGGTAAAGACTAAATGTTCAATCTTTTCATTTGGCATCATGCAAAATGCAATCTTTGTTTTCCAAACCTAAATGCAAAAGAAAATTTACATATAGTGATGATGTGATGTATCAATATTTGGTTCAAGAGGTGGTTCTTACTTTCAAATCCAAAAACTTGAAATAAAAGTAAGCCCACTATCAAAGTTTTGTTCCTTTTTTATAAGTAACTAAGTTATTAATAAAAATACTTAACTAATCAAGAGACAATAAGAAACCCTCTTTTCATGTGCAAAGCAATAAATACTTGAGTGAAGTGTTGATATCTATAAGCCTTGTGATTCAGCTTCTTTGGGTTGTGCTTTTGGCAACATGTGCTGCCTTATTCATCCAATCTCTTGCATCCGCTTTGGGCGTGGTAACAGGTTAGAATCCCTACCCTACCGTTGCATTTTGAAGGCCACCTTGTGGTCTCTTTCTAATATATTATACACATTCATGCTACTTTTCAAGCACAACTTGGTCCTTTAATAAATGGCAAGACATACTAAGTTATTTGTGAGGTAAGGATAAACAAAGAGAACATATGTTAGCAATGCTAGTCATAAAGATATGATAGTGCAAGTTTCATAAGGTAAGGTAATCGACAAAAAATTCAAGTTACTTTTTGCTTATTTTTTTGAATGGTAAATGATCTGGTTAAACTAGCATCATGGTTCATAGACGCTTTGATTACTCAAAATTTTCCAAAATCTAATAGAAGTTGGACTAGAAAATGAGAATCTCAAAAAAGGGAGATCGGTGCATTTCGTATCCAAAGACTAACATTGTTCATATAAAAATGTAGTTGGAACATATTGAAGGTCATTCTTAAATATTAGCACTCAAAATTGTTTAATGTCACTTTGGGAGCTTTAGAGCTAATAAGATATAATATTAACTTCTTTTGCTTTATCAAGCTTCCTTAATAAAAGGAGAGAGTAAAATAGTTTCTTTCAAGGAGGAAAATAATTCTAGAAATATTTTCATCAAAGCCCATGTGATCCATGATTAATTGGAGAAATCCCTAATTTCATTAAATGTTTTTCAACATCTAGTTGTATGAAAACCACCTACTGATTTTAGAGCACTTGGGGCAAATCTGCGACCAATTAAATATCATTTGTTATAAAAGTGACTTGTTGCACACGTATGTGTATAGCACTAGTTACATTGTGCCAAGCGGATAGGTAGGGAATTAGTTTTTTTTAATGTTTCTAATGAGCAAATTATTAGCCAAAGTATTGCAAATGCAATGTTTTTTGTATTTACTAGTGGAGTTGCGAGTACATTGGATAATTAATTTGGACACTATTATTGTGCACATTTATTTGTGCACTTATTTGTAGGATTATTTATTATTCTTTTGAGCTTGGTATTATGGCCTTAAAACAAGGCAATTATTTTTGTAAGTTTAGCTTTATGATTTAGGCCTTAGCAAATGGATTTTAAATTTTAGCTAGTTTATTGGTGACACACTTTCTTAGGGGATTTCACCAACTGAATATGAAAGTTATATTTTTGTCCATCACATTTAACTAGCTTATTGTTTGGGAACACAATTTCTTGTAGGGTTTTGCAAGGATTGCACTAAGTGAATTAGATATAAATCATATTTTTCTCCATCAAATTTAGCTGACTTTATTGGTAACACACTATCTCATGGGGATTCACAAAGGTTGCATCAAGTGAATTTGATAAAAATGATTTTTTTGTCCAGCAAAGAGCACACTGTTGTAAACAGCTCCATAGAATCTTTCCAATCTATGTACAATTTGACCATTTTGATTGTCATAGTTCTATAAAAGTCAATAGAAGGGAATCCTTCCTCAGCCCAAGCAGATGTGGTTAATCATTTCCAAGAAAATATTTTGCAATGTTGATCCCAAACCATCCATCTCACAATTGACAATGATAATACTATTGAAAAGAAGAATATCATATCAATCGTATATGAGTAGTGTCTAATATTTTTTCACTTTGTATATGGCAATACTACACACATTCCCTCTTCTCTTCTCTTCTCTTCTCTTCTCTCTCTCTCTCTCTCTCTCTCTCTCTCTAACATTTGTTCATCGTTTACAACATTGTGTTTCCCTCCATTTTTGCTATTTTTTGGCTCTATGTTAGTATGGAGTCTATTTCTCCATAAGCAAATAAATTTCCTTCTCTTTGTGTAGCTACTCTTCAATGCACTTAGTCATAAAAAGGACACAATCATTCAGACATGCATGGATCATGTTATATTACACTTTAGCCTTCACAATCATTGGGACATGGATCATGCTTAATCAAGAGACACATGCGTCCAACTTGGATAATCTTGAATCACAATGTTAACCTACTCTCTTAAAGTATCAAGATCATGATCATTTGAATAAAAGAAGGCAAGAATCATGTTACGCATTTCCAGCTCTATAAGAGGTTACGCGCTCCATTCCTTCTCTAGAGCTTCATGAGAACATTGCAAAAATCATAGAGATCTCTCCAATTGCACCTAGATGTTATCACGTCTTTTCTAGATAGGACAACACTCCCTAGCAAGTGACCTAAGGAAGAAAAAAGCTAAGGATCTTAGGCTGAATGATGACTAAGCCTCAGGGAAGTTTTTTCTTTTGTGATGTGTTTATTTGCCTTTTGGGGTGAAAGGCAAGTGCTCAAAGAAGTTTCTAGTATAGCCCTAGGCCAACTTATAACCTCTTAATTTTTTCCACATATAACACCCCTTGAAGCTTTGTTTATCTAGATTATCCCTTGGACACATCTTATTTCAACATCCTCTTTTGTAATTTTGGCTTATGATTGAAGGTTTCACCTTCATATGCATTCATGACCCTTTTTTTCTAAAACTCCAATTACTAACTAATTACAAACATCTAAAAGGTAGTACTTAAAACTATTTTTTGTATCTATACACAAACCCATTCGACAAAGCAGTCGCATGCTCTAATAGTACATGTCAATTATCATCCTCACCATATAATAAAGCAACACATTGCTATTCCAAAAGCACTAGCTATACTTAAAGGCCTATAAGAAAGATAAATCTTTTCATCTCAACCAATTTACTTTTTCTAAATAACTAGATCCTTCAATGCACATTAGCATATGATCCAACATATAAACAAATACGTGATAATAAAAGTGACATTTAAATTCTTAGACTTTACAAATTGATTTGGTGTTGGTTCTCACGAGAGAGAGAGAGAGAGAGAGAGAGAGAGAGAGAGAGAGAGAGAGAGAGAGAGAGAGAGAGAGAGAGAGAGAGAGAGAGAGAGAGAGAGAGAGAGGGAGGAACTATAATGCTACGTGTCAAGTGGTGGAGCTAGAGAGTCGATAAAGTTATCTTCTCACCCTTAGCACGAGTGGCATCAATAGTCCCCCCCCTCCCCCAAAAAAAAACAAAATTCCACATCAAGCAAAACAAGGGGGTCATTGAAATTTATCCTCATCCAACTGTAGCTATGGAGCCGATAGCTACAAAGCCATGTGGGCGATGACAATGTCAAAACACACACACACACACAAAGTGAGTGAGTAGAGAGAGAGAGAGAGAGAGAGAGAGAGAGAGAGAGAGAGAGAGAAGAAGAAGAAGAAGAAGAAGAAGAAGAAGAAAAAGAAAAAGAAAAAGAAAAAGAAGAGAATGGAGAGAAAAACTTAGAGAGAGAAGTTGAGAGAAATGCAAGAGAAAGAACATGAAACTGAAATACAATACATGGGGAAGAAGTGAGAAAATTGAAGTTGCCATGTAGTAGCAAGACACACTACATGGCAACTTTACTTTTGTCACAAACTTGCTTCGCAAAGCGACTTAGTGTTCCTTGCATGAAACACTAGTAAATTATTAAACACATGCACGAGGGAGGTGCTCTCATGCATGGGGGTGATTGTACCCATTCTCATGTTGTACAATTGTCTCTATTTCTCTCTTGCTCTCCACAATCCATTGCCTTGATCCACTTGGCTACGTCAATATAGACTATCGTCAACATTCAAAAAGTAAAGTGTTCCCTCAATTATTTGGTTAAATTTTATTAAAGTATAGTGAAGGGAATATCATGATTACATTGAACACAATGTCTAGGAGGGACCTACCTTTTATAAAACCATATTGGTGAGGATTAATTACAGATTGGAGGACGTGTAAGACTGTTGACCAAAGCCATGTCCAAAATCTTACAAAAGAGTGCTATTGGTCTCTAGTCAAATGTCGTTGCAACAAATCCCAAAACTCCTAACATGAACCAATAATGATGCCATTTTCCCTAGGTACTTAAGCATTACTTGAAGTTGTTCCTTGCTAGATGTTTTAGAGGTTAGTTCCATAGTGATGAGTCTGCCCATGAAGGGCAAAACCTTGGAAGTTGGAAGCTTTGAAGGGGTCTAAAGGGGAATTGGAGTGATTTATGCCTCATGTGGCTAGTGCTCAAACTGTTTAGTCCGAGTAATGATGGGTCCAAGAAGAATTGGTTGGAAGATTCTGGATTGTTGCAGAAATCGCTGAGAGAAGTGATACGGCTAATCGAATTGCCTAAATGGCTAATCAGATTAACTCTATCAACAAGGGCCTAAATGCTCCCAGCAAGAGCGCTATTCTAGAGCTGGGCACTGTTGAATGGTTCTGAAGTGGTGAAGATTCAAGTACATAAATATGCGCACACTGAGTGGATTATCATTTTTAAACAGGGATTGCATTTGTCATGCAGGTGGTGGGCTCTGATTAAAGCCTCTAGGCAGCCCATTCTGTTACTCTTCACCGAATGCAAGGTTGTTGTTGCCATCATTTAAATGGGGCTGTGCTAGAACATTTGCTTTGAAAGTTTATGATGACGATAGGAGGGAGAGAAATGCTTGTTATGGTAGGAACTTGAGTTAGCTTCAACTAGATGAGGCAATACTTGGGGATGATTCAATAAGACTGAAGAAATTGAGGATGCTACTATTAACTTTGTCCGTGTATGGGAAGGACTTGATTGCCTGGCTTTCTGCTGGAGGGCAGTTGGTTTTGCAAGACATTCATGCTTTTGATGCTTACAGGATGCACACAGTAGCCCGTCTTACTGGTCTAGGGTTGACAGGCTCTGATCACCATGGAGGTTGACTGTAGATTTTCTGCGTTCTAACCAATACCCAGTCTTCTGAGAGGTTAATGCTATTGGGCTCGTGAATATGTTATGTCTTCATGTACAGGAAGGACATGCTGACCCTTCGGCAGAATTTGTGAACACTATTCTGCACTATATGCCTTTAGAAGGATTATGTTTAAACAACAGGGGAAGGCAAGAAAAGGATTAGGCTATCAACACTCTCCACGTTCATGGCCTGTTTAGAATAGTTGAGATCTTTCAGCAGGCTGAAGCAGACAGAAACTCCTAAACAAGCTGCAAGAGATATGGAAAACTATATATTTTGATGTTCGATACGAGGAATTCGTAGATATCCATTATTGTTGGAGCAGCTTCATCAGATTTATGCTTGAGGAATAAAAAGATTGAGATGTTCATTTGTGACTTTGCAAAATGAGGATGGGAGCTAGTTAATAGATCAGGCATCCATTTTAAGCAGGTGCAATGAATTTTATTCAGATTTATATGTACCTCAGCCACAATGTCCAAGAAACTGCAACAGACTATGTTTCAATGCAACCCATTGAGCTCTTGATCAACAGCTAAAATGGCCCTTCATTTTCTCATACAAGTGGTGCACCGAATCCATTCTTTTTCTCATCTTGCAACATTATGAAAGGCTTCTCTGTCTCCATTTTTTCTTTTAATTTAGTTATCTGCACATAAATAAGTTTTGGCACCTGATGGACCCTAAGCTAACTTTGTAAGACTGCTGAAGACAATTGATCATGAGAAAAACACTTGTATTTCAACCTCACACAACCCACAAGTTCCAATCCTTGAGCCACTCCAAATTGTCCACAACATTCATCACCCTCACCTATCAAAACATTGTTATCTCACTCACATCATTGTATCACTTCTGAGAGCTGCATGCTGCCATCTCATCATCCACCATGTGATTCTCAACTACAACACTACTCACCAAATCATTAACTTTTTCATACACGAAGTCATGATTGAATGTATTCACATGATGAACATATTCATTATCTGCAGCATATCTATCCTCAATAAATGGTGAGTCAATCGACTCATTATCAGAAGTCAAAGAAGTTTTTGTTGCTAATAGATGTGGATGTTGCCTTTCTTGCAGGAAAGCATTTGGCAGAGCATTGTAAAGCCGAGTATCCTCAAAAATTGAACATCTTCCTTTGGATAGCTGCAGAGATTGCAATTGTTGCCAGTGATGTTCCTGAAGGTGCCCTTTTTCTTGCTTTCCTCTTTACCAGTACGAATTTAGAAACTGAACAATCATTGTCTATTCCCATTTTTTGATCCAATCTGTTTAGTTGTTTGGAACGGCTCAGGAAGCAGACAGTTTATAATTGTCTCAGTTGCAAATGCATTGTAAGTTCTCTCACTAGGACAACCCCCCTTACATCATAGAAAATTTCCTTGCATAGCTTCAAACATTGAAGCTGCAGTAGCCCCTTCTTGCACCAAATGGAACATCTCACAAATGTGAGCTACACATGAAAGAGTAATTTAAATCAATTATGGCTAGCTGTAACTTGGATTAACTAAATAATGGTATGTGGTCCCCACAGAACTGAGACTCTGAGAGAGAGAGAGAGAGAGAGAGAGAGAGAGAGAGAGAGAGAGACTGGTTAGGTCTGGAGTTCAACCCCTACACTCTGCACAATCATGTAGAACAATAAGGGAGTGAAAGTTGAACTTGGGTCAACAGCTTAGCATCCCAGTGTGCTGGAGAAAGTGGAAGTATTTTTCAGGCAGCTTGTCTAAAAAGAATGTAACCTAATCATCATTTGACTTCGGTGAGCCAGCATTGGCAAACTTAGTGAGTAACCACCAATATTTGGCCCGCTTGACTTTCATGTCATCCCCTTAATAGAAAATTCTTGAAGCTCAAAATTGAGATTGATACGTTGGGTTCGACCTATTGCAGCATAGTGGTCAAGCAGATGACTCCAATGCCCAATTGGGAGGGAAAGTCTTGTAATTGAGAATGGAACTCAGAAAGCAATCCTTGCATTTACTCAACATTGGCTATGGCATTTTGAGCTTTCCATTGACAGATGTGATCAAGATGAGTCAATCGAAGGCTCTAGACCAATGACTAGGTCCCAAAGACCTTGAGATTCAAGCACTCATTGCATAAAGGTAAACCAAGTGGTAAAATTTAACCTATTAAAACAAGTCTTAATTGTGAAGGCATTCTTGGCCATAACAACAAGAGTGGTAGTGTTGAATGAGGAATAGGGCGAATAGGGTGGGTAGGATGGGGGAGTAGATTACACTTGGGGATTAACCCTTGAGTGCCCACCATGCATGCAGGATGGTGCACAATGGATCCAAAAGTAGGTATGGGCTGATTGGGCATGGGCATGGTATACGCATGGGTGTAAAGAAATACTCATCTACAAATAACAAACACAATCGTACAATAAAGCGCAAACTCATAAGGAACACAAATAGGGTTACGGTAACTTAGAGACAATGAACAATGAAGAAGATAATCAATGAATAATGAATGCTGAATATATACGATGGTCAATGCAGCGAACACACTATGCAAAGGTGAAGTACTGACACTTGAATTCTCGTGTCTCAAGGACCAAGGCAGAGAGTATGAGCAGAAGAGTGTGTCTTACTTTGATGGATCTCAAAACGCAGTAGACAGCCTTCGGAGATGCTAGACAGCAGCAAATATGGCTCGAGAGAGGTTGGATTAGTGTCTAGCGGAGCAATCAAGGGCAGAATCAGCAAAACACCGATCAGATGATGACATGGCAGCTGCGCGATAGGCTGAAACAGAAAAATGCAAATCTGACTGACCCATGGCAATGCTGGTACAGCAAACCCTGCCATCAGCAGCGTTGGCAACAGTAGGGAGTGGATACAAGCAGGCTGGAACATGATCTGTAGCAATAAACACAGCTGTTCTTGTGATGACAGCAGGCTGGAAACAATTCACCAACCAATAGTAGCAAGGGGCTGGATAGCAATGGGCAGCAGCTAGAACTGAGATATCCTTCACGAAGAGGGTGTGGATAGCAGAGAGAAGGCACCTGCAAATTGCAAAAACAAGATTAAGTCTAAGTGGTGGGAAGCCTATCTATTTATAGATGGCTTGGTCCTTCCAAATTAGGGTATGGCTTATGGAACATAGACACTCTCTAGGAATGCATTTCATCTTATGAAAGCTTGGAAATTTAATTAATTAAGCCTGTTTTAGGGTTGTTTAATGTGGCTAATCAGCGTCTAATGCATTTCCAGCTCAATACCCCCTCTCAAGCCTAAAAGTGAAACTAGAAAGACACTGTATATGCCCAAACCCACATATTTTTTTTTTCTTTTAACCTAAGGCATCCCATCCCAAGGTAGCCAGGGCATCAAACAAAGAGTGCACGTCAGCTATCCAATAGCCTACCAAGACTATAGAAGCGATGGTTATCTTACTAAGGGAACCCAAGTCATCACCCCAGAGAGGCTGGATAAAGGGTACTTGTTGGCTTCCCAGTGGCCTATTGGGACCTACAAAGACAGATGGAATCATAGTGGAATTTGTTTGTTTGTTTTTTAGGGGTTTTAACCTTTGAAATGATTTAGCATTAAGTATAGGTTTTCAATCAATGTTTGTCCTATTGAGTAATCTGTGTCCCTAGGGGAGAATAGAAAGGATGGTTAGACCCAACACATCACAAAATGGACAAGCTATCCCAATCCATGTGGTGAAGGAAGCAAGGAGACTACCATGGGAGTTGCCATGAATATGATGGATCCAAAGTCCATCACTCTCTGACTTAAAAGGGATAAATGTGTACATATCCATGTTTATGTGAACAAAATGTCAATGCATAGGGTAATGCAAAGGGCAATGCAAGCTCATGCAAAATGCTATGCAATGGTGTTACTTGGATAGTGTCCTCACAAGGGAATTGTTCACTTTACCAAGCGCCCTTTTACAAATATAATCATCCTGATGATATGGATAATGATAAAAGTACAAAAATTATATCTTTGAAGTAATCAAAATCCTATAGGCACCAAGAGTAGAAGAACACCTCCTCTCACCATCGGACAATGGAAGGAGAAGTAAGCAACCCCTCTCTCCCCAAGATATCGACGTCGATGGGTAAAAGGAGAAGCACCCAAGAAAGAAGAGTGAATTGCATGTCCAGCTGAAAACTTGAAAAATGAATGGCCTCCAAGGTTGCCTCAAGGAAGGCAAGAACTCTGCTTCAGAAGGGGAAAACTCCATGTTGGTCCAAAGTGTGAAGCCCTCACAATGAAGGGAAACCAAGAAGTGTTGAATGATCCAAGCCTTTGTTCCAATCAACCTGTAAGTCTTGTAAGGATTAGTGTCAACTTGCAAAAGATAAGTTAGGAATAAAAATACCACATAGAACCATAAAACATGCGTACCTCAACTTCAATGAAAAGTGCTTGTGAGTGCAATGTGTTGGGTTGGAGAAGTCCCACTACCAACAGGTAGGCATGCTAAAGATGTAGGAAAGTAAGAGTAGGAATGTACAACAGAAGAGAGAAGCGAGGCTAGAGTGTACCCTGCAGGAATCAACAAATGTGCAAGCGGGAGGGGTGATAGGTCTACGGTCACCATCGCCAACATCTGAACCAGAAGAAGCTCCATAATCCTCTGGATCAAAGGATTTCTAGGGAAAGTGGGCTCAACTCCTTCTGACTACACACTCGATATAGAGGGCAACTTAGGAATAGATGGGGACTCATCAAGTCTATTCCCCAAGGAGACAAGGAGTGCCTGAGGACCAAAGTCCAAAATAGTGGCATTGGTGGACCAATCGGATATGAATAATGAAGTGAATGACTACTGAATATACAATGCTCATGTAACAAACACACTATGCAATGAATACTAAACCTCAAACTCTCATATCTTTGGGATCAAGGCAAAGGTTACAAGTTGGAGAGTGTCATACTTTGAACGGATCTCGAAATGCAAAAGGCAGCTTTTGTGTATCAAACACCAGCAAACGTAGCCACAAAAGACTAGATCTAATGTAGGCATGCAGTAGGAGAGAGAATATGCAACAAATACATTATAGAGAAGAGAGAAAATCTAGCGACCGTTGCAGGAGGCAAACACAAATAGTTTGATGTGGGCAACAAGGTGAATGACCCCGTGGAGGAGAGAAAAGATCAAAACATAGACAGTCTAGTCAAGGCCATAGCACTTGGATGATGGCAACAACTCCAGAAAGCCCCGGTGATAGTAAACGTAGCTTGAATGATGATGCCAACAATTAGAGATGGACGCCTGGCAAAAAACGTAAATTTGGCAGTGATGAATTAATAAGTAACAACTAGATATGGGTGATGGAGACTCAAATCAGGTGTCAAATAGTAGCAAACAATAATCCAAAATTGTCATTGGAAGCTATAAACTCTAGGCAAATAGTCCCTAGCTTAACCTACTCTTTGGTGAAATGGAAGTGAACCACCACATGCCATGTCCAAGGTGTGATGATCGGATTGTCTGCAAGGGCAATGGAACTATGTTAGAATCTCCTATCCAGTCAAAATTAGCGTATCCCTACAAGCATAAACCATTACCATAAGTGAGTCCATAATTATAGGTACACCTTAAAGATCTTAACACAAGAAGACAAGCAATCCAATGAGACATTCTAGGTGTATTAAAATACTAACTAAGCAAACTAACTGAGTATGCAAGATTTAGCCTAGTATGGATCAACCAAAGTAATTTTCCTACAACAGAGTGATAGATGTAAGCATCAAGAGACTGACCCGAGGTATCCTTATGCAGATAGACAATGGGATCAAGAGGTGTGGCCATTGGCTGTGTCTGATCGGTGCAATGTTGTTCTACTAATTGTAGAGTGTACTTTTGTTGTGACAGAAATATACTTTGCTCGGATTGAAGAATCTTTATTTCCAAGAAATAAGAAACAAACCTAAGGTGGTCATCTCAAATATAGCACAAAGCTTTGCCTTGATTTCTACTATGGCTACAGGAATCTAAGCCAGTGAGGAGCATATCATCAACGTACAACAGGATACAGTTGACCCCCGCGCTAGTGGTACAGACATATAGATTTGGATCATAAGGTTAAAACAGTATATATGAGTCCATAAGAACTCATCCATCGTATCGCACCAAGACCTTGGTAGTTGCTTTCGCCCATTAAGAGCTTTCCGCAAGTGAAATACCTTGTCATTAAAAAGCACAAAACCAATTGTACGACAAAGTATATGTTGAGCTAAAGTATACATTACTTGCTGGTTAGCCTCTTAAACAGCCTCAAAACACACTAAAAATGCTCTTTTAGAGTAAAACCCTAAAATGGGGAGCGGTTCAAGAGAGTTTAGTGGAAACCCTAAAACGAGAAGCGGTTCAAGAGAGTTTAGTAGAAACCCTAATTTTTGGAATATCCTTCCACATCTATAAATAGACAGGCTGCCCCCATTCAGCCATCATCCTTGTTTGCTGGTTACACCAACCCACACACCCTCTGCTGCTGTTGGCACCCAGTTTCCAACCTGCAGCTCGCCTCCATCTGTTGTCCAACCATCATCGATTGCAGCCGCATTATCTTCAGCCTGTCCATTGCTGTAGGCGACAACTCTCAGCTGCTGGCGATTGCTCCAGACTATCCCAGACTGTTGTTCAGCCTACTGTCCATCATCTCCAGGGTCAGCCAACCTGCGTTTTCAGCATTGCAGGCCCTGATACTATCAGACACTGTTTCAGCCTGCTGTTTACAACAAACTGTGCACAGTTTCTAGCCTCCGATCGGTGGTACACTGCTGCATTTACCAGTTTCCAGCCTCCAGACTGCTATGTTTTGGTGACCAGCCTGCTACCATTCACTATTTAGCACTCCTACACTCCGACTGGTGGTCAGACTTGGGATCCGTCTTCGGTGGACGTCACACTCCGACATTGCTTTGCCCTTGAGAACACTGTATACTCTAACATTCATTTACAGCATTCATTCACTTCACAGTTGTGTTTTCTCTCTCTCTCTCTCTTCTTCTGTTTGTGTTTGAGTTTTGAGTTTTGCGTTTAGGCTTTGAGCTTTTCCCTCTGTGTCTGTGTTTGTGTCTATCTCTGTCTCTGTCTCTTTGTGTTTCTGTTGTGGTCGTACACTCTGTGTGTCCTTAGTGCAAACCCTAGCAGTTTCCTTCACATGGTATCAAAGCCGGTGCTCTTGTAAAGAGTATCCTGCGGATATTATGGAGAGCTAGTCTTTGTGCGAGGCACACAATACGACTCATAACCAAATCACAATGTCCCAGACACCTTCTCTTCCAGTTCCTATGATGTTTTATTAGGCTTCTCTATCATTGGAGGCCGTGAGACGGCATTATGGACTCAGTGAGGAGGACGATACTCCACTTTCACCGAATTTCACTAACATGACAAAGGAGGACTTTGAGGAGTACTATTGCAATAAGTATGGTGATGTTTACACCCCTCCTACCAGTTTTGCTACCACATCCGGACCGGTTGGTGAGACTAGCCACCTCTCCAATCATGGAGAACATACAGCATTCGGAATGTCTGGCGATCCATCTTCATTATCTCAGCCAGGTCCAATGTCAGGTTTGTACAATTCTTTTGTTTTTCATGAATCAAAACCCTCGCATGTTTCTTCTTTTGAGGTACAAGATCCGGATGGCTTTATGTATGTGAACTTCAATAGAGAGGGCTCATGAAGCAGACGAAATTCAGGTACATCTACAGCTTCTGTTTTGTTTGAGCATATCACACACACTTCTGACTTCCCTTCCATCCCACCCTCTTCTATATCACCTCTCTCATCATCTTTCCAAAACCTTGTATTACACTCCACATTTGTATCACATATCCTAGGGCTTGGATCTTCCATCTCCACTCCTAGCATCTTTTCCTTCACCCCATTCTCTACCTCTTTGCACCATGGTACTTTGTTAGGGGGAATGCCACCCTTAACACAGTGTCTCTCACCTTTCAGCACATGAGCACACCCATAACTCACGGGACGACTGTGATGGGCATCCCCTCACTATCCCCAGCTTTACATCTCCCATGACCACTCATATGCAGGGGTTTCCATCCTCAGCTTATGGTGCGTCTTCACACTCTCCTTGGGTTACACCTTGCTCTTTCAGAGTAAAACCCTAAAACGAGGAGCGGTTCGAGAGAGTTCAGTGGAAACCCTAAAACGGGGAGCAGTTCGAGAGAGTTTAGTGAAAACCCTAATTTTTGGGGCACCCTTCCACATCTATAAATAGACAGGCTGCCCCCATTCAGCCATCATCCTTGTTTGCAAGTTACACCAGCCCACACACCCTTTGCTGCCATTGGCGCCCAGTTTCCAGACCGTAGCCCGCCTCCATCTGCAGTCCAACCATCATCAACTGCAGCCACATTATCTTCAGCCTGTCCATTGCTGTAGGCGACAGCTCTCTGGTGACTGCTCCAGACTATCCCAGACTCTTGTTTAGTCTACTGTCCATCATCTCCAGGGTCAGCCAACTTGCGTTTTCAGCATTGCAGGCCCTGACACTCTCAGACACTGTTTCAACCTGTTGTTTATAGCAGACTGTGCCCAATTTCCAGCCTCTGATCGGTGGTACACTGCTGCGTTTACCAGTTTCCAGCCTCCAGACTGCTGCGTTTTGGTGACCAGCCTGCTGCCATTCACTATTCAGCACTCCTACACTCCAATTGGTGGTCACAGACTTGGGATCCGTCTTCGGTGGACGTCACACTCCGACATTGCTCTGCCCTTGAGCACACTGTACACTCTTACATTCATTTACAGCATTCATTCACTTCAGAGTTGTGTTCTCTCTCTCCCTTCTTCTGTTTGTGTTTGAGTTTTGAGCTTTGCATTTAGTTTTTGAGTTTTTGAGTTTTTGAGTTTTGCGTTTAGGGTTTGAGTTTTATCCTCTATCTCTGTGTCTGTGTCTATCTCTTTGTGTTTCTATCATGGTCATACACTCTATGTGTCCTCAGTGCAAACCCTGGCAGTTTCCTTCACAGCACAAACCATTAAACTTAGAACACAATTCGGATTAGGCTTGGGGTGACTCAAACACAGTGAACACAATGAATAATAAAGTAAAGGAATAATGAATATGCAGTGCTCATGCAACAAACACCCTATGCAATGAATACTAAACCTCGAACTCTCGTATCTTTTAGGATCAAGGCAAAGATTATGAGCTGTAAAGTGTGTCGTACTCCGAACGGATCCTGAATTGCAATAAATGCAACCTCCGAGTGTCGAACACCAACAAACGCAGTCAAGGAAGACTAGAAGGAAGACTAGATCTAATATAGACAACAATGCAAGAGAGAGAAAGACTAAAAAAACAGGCACCTGAGAAGAGAGAAAATCTGAACGATAGTTGTTAGGTGGAAATGCAACAAACAGAGATGAGAGAATGTCAAGGCAGCAGTCAAAGGCTGAAAATGCAACATTCAGAGAAGAGAGAAAATCAAGGTGACAGTTCCGGGCTGATGGTAACATCACCAAATGCTGACGTCAATATCAAACATAGCAGCAAACTGTAGGCTACAACTACAAACACCAGGCGAAGGCTAGAATCAAGTGCCAAATGGTAGCACATGGCTGGGGAAAACTCTTTGATCACGATGTCCTCTGCGAACGGGGTGTTGGCAGCAAAGATACGGCTCTTAAAACCTGTAAAAACGAGATTCTAGAAGAGTCGTGGGCTATATGCCTATTTATAGAAAGTTTGGGATACCCAAAATTGAGCCATGAGAAATAAGCCCGTGATATAGATTTTCTTTGCACCCCAAGGCGTCCCATCCCAAGGCAACCAAGGCATCGAGCAAAGGGTGCATATTGGCTGCCCAATGACCTACCAGGACTACAAAGGCGATGGTTATCTTACCAAGGGAGCCCAAGTGATCACCCAAAAGAGGCCAGGTCATTGGATCAATGGTGCTCATCGACTGCCCAAGGGCATGCCAAGTCCTACAAAGGTGGATGGAATCAGCAACAATGGACTTTCTTTTTTTAAATGACTTTTGATGTGATTTGTTCAAAATATTTAGCATTAAGTGATAGTTTTAAATCAATTTTTGTCCCATTGAGTCACTACGCCTTGGAGTAGTGAAAAATAAAAATGGATAGCTCCACAACCTTCATAAAACATGTAAAACAATCCCACACACTACTAGGGTAAGTGCCAAGGGATTCCTAAGAGAGAGTGTGTGCGTGTGCGTGTTTGTGTGTGTCAATCTTACGGAGAATATATGGAGAGAAAAATAAAACAGGTAAGCGAAAAAACAAGCAAAGCCAGCATACAAGCAAAGGGAAAATTGCCTTTGGAGATTGCCATGTGCAATGCCATGATTATGGTGAATCTAGAGTCGAACACTCCAAGCGTGACTGAAAAGGGATAAATGTATACCAATGCATATTTACATGAACAAAATGCTGATGCATAGAGTAATGCAAAGAAAAATAAAAGTATTTATGCATATGCAGAATGCGATGCAACGATGCTACTTAGACAATACTCTCGCAGGGGAATTGTTCACTTGCCCAAGCGCTCTTTTACAATCAGGTCATCCTGACAGTGCGGATGAAGTTACAAATGTCTATAATATACACTACAAAATAAATAAATATCTGAAAGTGAAAATTTATAAACATCATCACTATCACTATCAAGAGAAAAAAACCACCCCCTCTCAAACTAAAAGGAAAAGTAAGAGGAAAGCACCCTCTCCTCTCATCAATTTGAAGACAAAAGATTTTGCAAAATTGTCACTTGATGGCACAAACTCTAGGCGAATGGTGTCTAGCTCAATCTGCTCTCTGGTGAAGTGGTAGTAAACCACCACGTGTCATATTCGAGGGGTGATTGCCCGCACGGGTAATAGCACTCTGGTTGTCACAATAGACAACTGTTGGCGACTCGCAAGAAAATTGTATTGCGTCCGGCAAGTTCCGCAAATAGATGGCCTCCATAGTGTCATCGAAAAGAGTTTGATACTCTGTCTTGACCGTGGAAGCCACCACCGTCTTCTGCTTATGATTGATCCAAGAGATAGGTGTCATGCTCAAGGTGTAGAGATAGCCTCCATGGAAATGCTCGGTGTCAGAATCTCTTGCCCAATCAGAATCAGTGTATCCCTACAAGCATGAACCATAAGTTAGACCATAATTATACATATACCGTAAATATCTTAACACACGAAGATAAGTAATCCAATAAGACATTCTAGATGCATTAAAATACTAAGCAAACTAGCTGAGAATACAAGATCTAGCCTAATATAAATCAACCAGAGTAATTTTCCTACAACAGAACGATAGGTATGAGCATCAAACCTTGTGTAGAAAGATAATTGTATCTAGAGGCGTAGTCACTGGCCGTGTCTGATTAGTGCAATACTATCCCACCAACTGTAGGACGTATTGTTGTGATAGAAAGATACGTCCCTTGGATCTAACAATCTCCATCCCCAAGAAATAAGACAAATCTAAGTCTTGTCATCTCGAATGTAGAGCAAAGCTGCGTCTTAATTTCTGCTATAGACGCAAAATCTGAACCAGTGAGTAATAGATCATCAACATACACTAGGATATAGCTAACCCCCGCTCTAGTGGTATGTACATATAGATTCGGATCATAGGGTAGAATGGTATCCATGAGTCCATAAGAACTCATCCATCCTGTGGTACCAAGTCCTCGACGTTTGCTTCAGCTCATAAAGAGCTTTCTACAAGCAAAATACCTGGTCAAACCGGTCAATAGAAGAAAAGTTGAGAGGTTGCTCCACATAGACTTCCTCCTTCAAATAACAGTTCAAAAATGCACTTTTGGCATCCATCTAATAGATCGTGCAACCGTGGTGAGCGACAAGTGCAATCAACAGACGAAATGATATCAATTGAGCGCTAGAAGCAAAAGTTTCTCCATAGTCAATGCTGTGCTTTTGCTTGAAACCTTGCATTACAAGGTGAGCCTTATATTTGTCTAAAGTACCATTAGCCTTTAGCTTGGTCCTAAAAATCCACTTCGTACCAATAATCGGAATGATCCACTGATGTCCAAGTCCCATTCCGACCAATACTATCCAGTTCCTTCTCCATGGCCTTATCCAAGAGAGCCTCTAGGACTCAGAATGTGCAATATAATCAGCTATAAATAGCGATGCATATGAAATATAAGGGGCAAGCTGAGCAGTCCTTCTAGGGCTCTCTGGAGTGAAATCCCGTGGAAGAATCCCCGAATCCCTCATGATTTGCTAGTACCAACAAGGTAACGGGTCTCGCGGAGAAGGCTTGGAAGCTAAAGAATCTGCAAGAAGGTCAAGAGCGAATAGCATAGAGTGTGCCATATTCATGGCTGTATGGTTCCTACGCTCTATGACTCCATTCTATGCAAGGGAGTTGTTAGAGGTGAGCTGGCATGCAATCCACTGCTCCTATAGAAACTCAAAAAACTCCTGGGAGGTAAACTCACCACCAGAATCACTCCTCATAGTACCCACATGACAACCAGTCTGGTTATGAACTAGCAACATCCAAGCACTGAAATAAGTAAAGGCATTGGACTTGTGCTTGAGGAAGTACACCACTTGTATTTAGAAAAATCATCCACAATCAAAAAGAAATACAATGCACTATTTAAGGCGGCAATGGATTTGGGACCACAAAGATCTACATTAATGAGCCCAAGGCATTCTACAACACGAGTGACAGACTGTGGAGGAAAAAGTGTACGATGTTGTTTACCTAGCTAACATGCTTTACATACCTCTCGAGATAGTTTTAGGTGTGGAAGGCTCTCAACCATCCCTTGACACAACAACTCATAAAGAGTGTTGTAGACAATATGTCCTAAGCGAAAATGCTAGAGACGCTCAGAGTCCTTGAACTCCCATGTGGTGGCCATAGCTTGGAAGTGATAAAACTCTGAATAATCAGCAGTCGGCTTGGTAAGAAAGTGTGTCATGTGGTAAAGGCAATTCGGCTATGTCTTACCGCGAACAATCACTAAACTAGTCTGAGAGTAACGCAACCGGGTGTAACGCAACAACTGACACTCAAACTCATAAAATGTAGGCATCTGAGGTTGTGAAATCACCTACTGCACAAAATGAAAATATTTTTTTAGTAGCTTGTTAAGAAACAATGTAACTTGATCATCAAAGGACTTGGGAGCCCCAGTGGTTAAAAACTTGGCGAGGAGACACCGATACTCAACCAACTTGACTTTGAAATCATCCTTGTCTCTGATTTTGAATTGCAATGGGTCCTATCTCGAGCCACATAGCGGTCAGTCAAGTATTGCCCAACACTCGAGTGCTAAGTTGAAATGTTGAAGCTGAGAGTGAAACTCAAGTGATAAGCCTTGCATAAGCTCAACAGTAACGGAGGCATTAGGAGCCTTCCATGAGTGGATGACCATGTATGGAACAGGGGAGAGATCAGGTTGGGGTTCCAACCCCTACATTAAACCCCATAGGTTGTTCTGAGAGTCTAAGACATGCCTCATCAAATTTGACCAAGTGGTGTAGTTTGACCCATTGAAACGAATCTTGCCATTAAATCCATGCTTGGTGGATAAGGAACTAGAACTATGAGGTGTTTGTAAAGATGGATAGATGGGATAAGATGATATTGGTGGTGGTGGATAAGAAGTAGGAGGGGGTAAAGATAGATAGGCAGAAATAGGCTGCTAATGTCCAAAGAGTGCCGATTGATGTGGAGATAACAAAACGAACATAGGTCTATAGAATATCGTAGATGTAGGTGGAGGCACTAGGACATGATAGCCTTATCCAAATGTTGACTGGGACACAACATAATGATCAGATGGTCCACTAGGTAATGACATAGAGAAAAATTGTGATACCAAATGATCCACACTCAAGTATATCTGAGATGCACTCCCAGAGGGATAACCCGAAAGTGTGTATGGGAGGTCAAGCCTTTGTCACAGGTACACCACCCGAAAATGGGTATATAGAGGTCCTAAAGGCGGTGCCTAAATGTACAAAACTCCCCGGTGTGGTGTGGGGTGAGTAATGTGGTACACTTAATGGAAGTGGAAAGAAAGGTGCAACAGAAGATGAGGGAGGGAGGGATGGGAGGGACCCCAAATGAATTTGTGATGGATGTTGTGGGAAACATGGTTGGTTCCTTTTGTCCATTAGATGCACTAGATAAAGATGCATCTTCTCCATATTGACCATGAGAAATAAAATTATTTGAAGGAAAAGGAAGGGATGAAATACTTACGAGTTCTTTTAGCAGCTTACCTAGTTTTGAGTTCATGAAGAAATACTTGTCTTCCTCATTACTCACATTACTCACAAACCAAAGCTTGTTTTGAAGAGTCTCTTCTTGATGAGCATCTCCCGATCCAACAGAAAATACAGAATTAGTTGGCATAGAATCTGAAATAGTAGGATTCATACTTGGCATTGGAGAAAAGAAAACTGTGGAAGTGATGAGTCCAGGTTCCACTTGTGGATGGCCGGACTGTAGTGGAGATTCCGAAGATCCTACAAGATCATTAGTTTTGTGCACCTAATCTAAATGAGAAAACTCAGGCTTATCTTCAACCTTCTGCTAAGCCCTATGCATAAGCATGAGATCATACTCAACAGTAGAAATATGATATGGTTTGTAGACTCCATGATAGTTCGATGGTTCTCCGCCCACGTCAAATCGAGTAGTAGCAAGCTAGGAGGCCCACTCCTAATCATTTCTGTCCATGTTTCGCAATGGAGACTAGAGCGGTGTTATGAATGTGTTCGAAGTCATCTCACCCTTCTGTTGTTTTTGCTTTCGCGAATGAGCTTTCCAATCAGAGAGTACATTGCTTTGATACCATGTAAAGAAATGCTCTAAATGCTTATTTATCAAAGAGTACTCTCTGATTGGAACTAACAAAAACGAGATTCAAGGAGAGATACAGCTCTTGAAACTAACAAAAACGAGATTCAAGGAGAGTGGTGGACTGCATGCCTATTTATAGAAAGTTTGAGGCACCCAAATTAGGGTTTTATATAGGATATCATGTTTCTTTTTAAAATAAGAGGTTTTTTAAATTAATTAAGTGTATTTTAGGGTTGTTTAAGTCAAGCTAATACATTTTTAGCTCAATAAATTGAGCGGTAGGTGTAAAGGTTTCTTCATAGTCAATGCCATGAATTTGCCTGAAACCTTGCACGACGAGGCAAGCCTTGTATTTGTCTAAAGTACCGTTAGCCTTTAGCTTGGTCTTAAAAATCCACTTCGTCCCGATGACCAGCTTGTGACAAGGACGATCCACCAAGATCCAAGTCCTGTTTCGGTCGATACTATCGAGTTTATTTTCCATGGCCTCATGCCATAGAGAGTCCTAGAGTACCTCCTACCAACTGCCTACCTCGGAATGTGTAATGTAATCAAATGTAAATAGTGATGCATACACAGCCTGAGGGGAGAGTTGAGTAGACCTTCTAGAGCTCTCCGAAGTGGAATCAGGTATCCCCGAATCCCACATGTTGAGAAATCACTTCTTCAATTTACACATTTCATGTAGCATTTCACACTAACAATCCCAAAAAGAGCCGATGTTCACATTTTGGCCACTTTTTTAGTGGACGCCCACACAGTGGTGCGCCACCCTAGACAATTATGTCAATAAATAGGCAGTCACTTCATTCATTCTTTACATCTCTACCATCCCACATCCCTCTCTTCAGTCATTCTTCACCCCTCTTCCTCCATCATCAACACCCTTCCCTTCTCTCAACAGCCCCTTCTATTGCCCTCACACACCTTCAGGAGGACATTGTGGTTTGTGACTCATGTCTACCTTCACCCTAAGCTCTTCTACTTCAGGTGCCCTGTCCTGGCATCAAGCTTTGCATTTGGAGCATCTTCCACTTGGCATCACCATCATCTGCTTGGTGTCAACACCCTTTTCTATCACGCTTCACCTTCACCTGCATTTTTAAGTGTGGAGATCTTTTCCTTGCCTGGCATCATCATCTCCAGCTTCGCATCAACATCCTAGCCTCTGGCAACAGTCTACACCACCGAGTGTCAATGACTTCATTACTCCTCTATCACAAGGGCTGCTGGGACCTATGTTTTTCCAACGTGGCTTCTCCTCCATCACTTGGCATCACTCATCTATCACAAGGACTGTTGGGACCTGTGTTTTTGCAACCTGGCTCTTTCTCCATCACCTCGCATCACTCCTCTGTCACAGAGGCTGTTGGGACCTTCGTTTAGCCCGGGTCATCCTCCATCATCTGGCATCATCATTATCCACTTGACGTTAGTATCTGGGTTGCTCTCCCTACATTTGACAGCTCCAACACTCTAGGATTTGCGTTTTGTTGCCCGGGTCATTCCTCGAGGCATTAGAGGACTATGGTTCGCTCCCTCAATAGTTGTCTTTCACCTTCCAGTAATTACTTTGATAGCCCACTAGTCGCAGGACTACGTTTTGCTCCCTTCACTGTGCGAATTTCCCACATGTGCTGCTACTTGATTCAGACACGACATTGCAGTTCTTTTGAGCTTCGGCTCCGCTATATCAACTTTTCTTCTCGTAGCATGATTCAGTGCATCATCACCGTATTCTTCTTATGCTTCTAAGTTTTTCTTTTGCACTGTTGCTTATTTTTTACATGATATCAAAGAATACCTATTATTTTTTTGACATGGTATCACAGCACAAAAGCTCAGAGAGCTAAAGACCCTGTTCATCAGAGAAGGCAAAGACAGGTTGTGGGTTTGGCATCATCTACTGATTTTTCCTTCATTTCCATTGCATCACCAAGAAACAGAGATACCCTTCTCTTCCTCACCCACCCTTTTACAAGTTGACACTCCAGTGCTATGACTTCTCCACAGGCAAATGGATAGACCACTCAGTGCTTCTCTTCTAGCACCATTGGAACCCCCTCCAATGCTTGCCGTTATGGACCTTTGCTCCCTACCCCACCGAAGTATGTGTCTACTCCCAACACTCATTGTACCACCTCTCCCTTTTGGGCCACAGAGTTTATTCTGCACTGGCTTTCAGCTTTTTATGCTCGAGGCCTCCTCGCGAATGCCGTAATAATGCGCTACAGAGATTACTTCTACTTCTTCTAGGGTTTCAAGAATGCTATCTCGACAAACCGCAGTTCTATACTCTACTCCCCTGAGAGACAATGATTGTTGGATACCGTCCCCTCGACAATCCGCTTCTTCGAGAGACAATGATTAATCGACCCCTTCTATTACTTCGGCTCGGCATTCTGCTCCACTGAGAGACAGTGATTGTTGCCCACCCTTGGCCTCCCTTTTCCCCACCCTAGACTACTCAGGTTCGAGAGGTCACCTCTGGGAGTTCTTCAATATCTTTGATACCCCACATACCTTCTTCGAATGGCCCACGGCACTTTCTTGGTCATCAAATGATTCAGAGTCTGTGATCCATGAGTTTTCAGATTCCCTCTCGTAGAGGGGGCTTCAAAGGGGGATGTACTCTCTTTGCCCTTAGAGGGGATTTCTACTTGTTCAGCTTCAAAGGAGATTCGAGAGGCCACCTCTAGGAGTTCTTCGATATCTTTGATACTCCAAATACCTTCTTCGGCACAGCCGACGGCACTTTCTACGTCATCAAATATTTCTTAGTCTATGATCCATGAGTTTTCTCTCTCATAGAGGGGGCTTCACAGGGGGATGTACTCTCTTTGCCCTTAGAGGGGGCTTCTACTTGTTTGGCTTCAGAGGGGGCCCTTGTCCCTCCACCCTCAAGGGGGACACCTCCTCATCATGAAGTTCATCACCCACCCTTTACTCTTTTGGGATGGCTGTCCTCGAGCAGTCATTTCTCCTATTGACACCCAAGATCTTCAAAGACCACCTAGATCGAGACCTTGGAAGTTTAGTCGCGACTTGGTGACGGGACCTTCAAATTCCTTCTAGCATGGAGCTACGGAGCTAGTGGCTTCTCTCTCGAGATGGAGTCAGGTTCTATAGTTCATCCCATCCACTGTTCCTTACTACAGGTTACCTTTCAGGTGGAAATCTTGGATCTCCAGGATCCTCTATATCTTTATCGTATCTGTCTTCG
Source organism: Lygodium microphyllum (assembly GCF_053477565.2). Taxonomy (NCBI): domain Eukaryota; kingdom Viridiplantae; phylum Streptophyta; class Polypodiopsida; order Schizaeales; family Lygodiaceae; genus Lygodium; species Lygodium microphyllum. The sequence continues at coordinate 79,674,849 of NC_141139.1, forward strand.
CTCCTCTTTCTTCATCCCTTTTTTGGACCTAAGAGAGGGTGTTGAGAAAGCACTTCTTTAGTTTACACACTTCATATAGGGTTTCGCAATGATAGCCCTAGAAAAAGCCAGTGTTCACATTTTGGCAACTTTTTTCGCAAACACCTATACAGTGGTGCACCACCCTAGACAGCTTATGCCTATAAATAGACAGTCACTTCATTCATTCTTTACACTCCTACCACTCCACATCCCTCTCTTCAATCATTCTTCACCCCTCTTTCTCTGTTATCAAATACCCTTCCCTTCTCTCACCAACCTTTCCACTACCCTCACACCCCTTCAGGAGGACATTGCGGTTCATAGCTCGTGGTTGCCTTCACCCTTCCTCTTTTGCTTCAGGAGCCCTGTTCTAGCATCAAGCTTTGCGTTTGGAGTATCTTCCACCTATCACCGCCATCATCTGCTTGGCATCAGCAACCTTTTCCATCACGCTACACCTTCACCTACATTTTTCAATGTGGAGATCTTCTCCTTGCCTAGCGTCATCATCTCCAGCTTGGCGTCAGCATCCTAGCCTCTGGCGACAATCTTTATCACCAAGCGTCAGTGATTTCACTACTCCTCTATCGCAGGGGTTATTGGGTCCTGCGTTTTTCCAACTTGGCTTCTCTTCCATTACTTCGTATCACTCATCTATCACAGGGACTATTGGGATCTATGTTTTGTAGCCTGGCTCCTCCTCCATCACCTGACAACACTCGTCTATCACAAAGACTGCTGGGACTTGCATTTTTGCAGCTTGGCTCATCCTCTATCATATCTGGCCTCATCATTATCCAGCTAGCGTCAACATCTAGGCTGCTCTCCCTATGTTTGACAGCTCTGACACTTTGGGATTTGTGTTTTATTGCCCAAGTCATTCCCAGGCATTAGAGGACTACGATTCGCTCCCTCAATAGTTGGTGATCATCTTCCATATCTTCGATAGTATCAGAGGACTGCAGTTCGCTCCCTCGACAGCTATCCTTCACTTTCTAGTGATTACTTCGATAGCCTTGTTGGGAGTAAAGGTGCCTGTGCTTAGCCGCCCGTGTATTAGTTACACTAACAGTATCCACATATCTATACACTACAGGTGGCAAGCGCCCATCACTGTCTCTTCATTCTTTATTCTTTCGATGATATTTGAATAAAGGGAAGGCCAGTCACACATTGTGACTGTTGGAGTTCCCACATCTGTGTGTCTCTCTCTCTCTCTCTCTCTCTCTTACTCTTGCTCTTCCACCATAGCTCTTGATTCCACTCCGTGCTTCCACTTCAGGGCTCACTCCCTTCAACTAGTATTAGAGCCATCTTCCCTGAGATCTTGAGCCCAACCCAGCATTGCTTCAACTTGTGGAGAAAAGCTTCAACTTGAAAGTTCCATGGTAGTTCAGTCCTCTTCTTCCCGAGGTATGAATCTTGCTCCCGCTTCTTTCCCGGTTGCTCCCTCCACTTGAGGCTTGTTCTGGAGCTTCAAGACCATTGCCCGAGCTTCATTAAGGCTCAGTAGCACTCAGCACCAGCAGTAGGAGCAGCAACAAGGGCTCCCACATCAGCATGAGTTGCACACATTTGCTGCCCCCTCCTTCCTGATCAGCCTGCCTCATCCTCCAGCTCCTAGCACTCCTCCTGGCTCTTGGCAATCATTTGAAACTTCCCTGACATCTCTGACATGAGTTTGGACATCAATTGGAGCTCCTAGGATCAGCCATTGATTCATAGTTTGTGACAGTTTGCTGTCATACAGTTCAGGACAGCACTTCATGCATTGTCTGGAGGTCACTTATACTTCTCGGGATGTCTATTTGATGTCAGATCATCTGGGGATGTTATGCCAATGTATCAAAATGTTTTGGGACTGATTTAAGCACTCTTTTGCTAAGTTTACAAGGTTTTTTCATTATCTTTTATAAAAGGGTTGAATGCTATTTTATCAGTGAAAGCATATGCCTATTGCTCCCGAGTGCTTACCGATTATTCCCGGTGATATACTAGTTCATAATACATGCTTTGTTATACTTCCAGATTGCTTTTGAGTTGAAAGAGATTGGAGCTTTGAATCTTGACTTTGAGTGGCATTCATTGTTATGTATGGTTATTTGATGCTCCAGTAAGAGCCTTGCAAAACACTTGGGTTTGATGCTCTCGGATATATGCTACTTGGATCTTAGATGTACGGATGCCTTCCACATGATGTTTTGAGCTTTGTTTGCTCGTCTAGCATTCGACTCTCATTCCAATAGGAGCCACTTCTTGACATTTGGAGATTACATTGAGTTTTGGTTACGTAGTTGAGCTTGAGGGTCTTACACTAAGACCGTGGGACTTGGTGACATGTACATGTTCTTGTCATGCTTTATGTACGTAGTTGATGCTTAGTGGGCTGATCTGACATTACTTTTGGGCCAGCACCTATCTCTGTCACGATGTTGTCAGTGATGTATGCATCTTGGTTGGTTATGTACTAAGCTTCCATTACATTGCTCAGTCCATTGTGCCTCTAGTTAGTCTCTTCTATTACCCGTCAAACCCACTCTATGCACAATGGTTATGACTATGGGATGTATCTCAGTCTGATACACTGATTCTTTGACAATTCTCGGTGCTAGTCACATATTCACTCACTGCTAGTTGGAGCTATTCCCTCGCAGTTGCAGTTTGACTTATATCAATGATTGCCCCTCGTTGGCATTGATTTCTTACTGATGTACTTCATCTTCAACATGTTGAAATTGCAGTTTACTACACTATTTATGCGAGCAGTCACCCTCACTTGATAGTTCTTTGCATTGAGTTTACCGACAGTTCATTACTTCATTAATACCCCTTGTTTTCAGCTTGATCTCGCAGTGACTTTAGGGCTGTTTGGAGTAATTACAGCAGCCTATTTTGACAATTTGTGCACGTGTTTGCCTTTATTATGGTTGATGGCTCGAATGATAGTGCTATCTTTAATATTGACAAGTTGAATGGTACTAACTATAGCTACTAGAAAACCCAAATCTAGCAAATTTTAGTGCAAAAAATGCAGGTTAGGCCCTTGAAACATAAGGGTACCAAGCCCAAACTTATTGATGCAGATGGTTAGGCTAAATTAGATTAGCTATGTAAGTCCACCATCATATTATCCCTCTCTAAACAGGTGTTCTATAATGTTATCTCTAATGGGTAGTCCACATGGGAATTATGGAAAAAGATTCGCAATGTCTATGAACAAGCAAAGCCCCACTTCTCAAATGTATTGGTTGAAGCAACTCATGGACCTTCGCATGGAGGGCACTTCTATGTCAGCCCAATTAAATGAGTTGCATTCCATTATCAGTCATTTGTCCTCACAAGGGATTGAATTTAAGAGCACTCTTCTTCCTCTGTTTCTCTTAGTTGCATTGCTTAAATCATGGGATACCTTTCACACTGCTATGTGTACCAATATACCTACTGATGGCTTACAATTGCAAGATGTAGAGGGTGCACTCTTGACTGAAGAGGTTAACAAGAATGTCGATGCTTCCCACACCTCTCATGCTTTGACAGTTAGAGACAATAATGGTAGGAGCAACAATGACCACCATGGCAGAGACTCTCAATAGTCTCGCTCTTAGTTACGTGGACAATCTCGCAGTAAATCCCATGGTCGTAGGACCTCATTGACTTGTCATTATTGTGGGAAAGAAAGGCATATTCGGCTGCAGTGCCATAAGATGCATGAGGACAATCACAAAGAGAAGGGCAAGGGTAAAGCACAGGACAAAAATGATGATCGTAGCATTGTCCCTAGCAAGTCCAGTGTTAAGATTGAAGAGATTAATGTTGTGCAAACGATTCTAATGATGATTTCATACTATCTTCTTCTCTTGATACTTCACAACTAACTGATGCTTTGTCAAGGTATACTTAGTGTTTGCTGATAGATTCAGGGGCTTCTTTTCATGTGACCTCTCATAGAGAGTTGTTTCACTCCTATCGCACTATGACTGTGAATCTGTCCGTTTAGGTAATGACCTGGCATTGGAGATAGTTGATATTGGTGATGTCCAGTTGCACTTTGGTTCAAGTTGTATATTTACTCTTCATGATGTACGTCATGTACCGGCTCTCATGAAGAGCCTTCTCTGTTGGCACTTTGAATTATACACGTTATGTAATTTCTTTTTGTGATTCCTCATGGAAGATTACTTGTGGAAATCTTGTCATTGCACATGGTGCTACATCCAATACTCTACCCCTTGCTTATATTTGAGTCAATTAACTATATTTTGGCAGTGGATGCAATTCCACATGTATCTCTTTGGCATCGTCGCCTTGGGCATATGTCCTTAAAAGGAATGAAAATGCTTACTTATTTCCAGTATCTTCCATCCCTTGACTATAAGTGCTTTGAGTCTTGCGATCATTGTAAATATGACAGGCAAACACGCAATACGTATAAAAAGTCTGGTATGATATACATGGGTAAACCTTTCGCTCTTATTCATTCGGATGTATGTGGTTCCATGCCCTGCAACTCGTTAGGTGGCGCAAAATATTTTGTTACTTTCATTGATGACTATATACATAAGGTCTGGACATATCATATTAAGCAGAAATTGGAAGTCTTGGCTACACTTCAGTGTCAGCTTACTTTGGTTGAGGACCAGTCTAGGTATAGGCTGAAATGCCTAAGGTTAGATAATGGAGGTGAGTATGTCTCTAAAGCCTTTGAGTAGTTTTGTGATAATAGGGGTATTAAAAGTTAGTTGATCACCCCGTACATTCCACCCTTAAATGGTATGGCTAAGTGCATGAATAGGACAATTCAGGACAAGTTCGTAATATGCTTAGCCTCATAGGCTTACCATAGCATTTTTGGGCTAAGGCAATTTATACTGTTCAGAAGTGGTGCAACAATGGAAACATAAACATGTGCTGAAATAAACTGCTGAACACAAAACAAAACAAAAGAAAGAGAGAACACAATACAGATGAGAACTCAGATGTATGCTCGGGAAATGGAATCCATATACCAAAACATAAGACAGTACAGAAGCAATGTGAGTCACTGGTTGTGGAGGCACTGGCACCTGCTCCCTCTCCCCAAAAACTATCAAGTGATGAATAATGTAGAGGAGGGAGGCTGACAATAAATAGGCCAAATAAATGCCTAAAATATGACTGGTCGGATAGCATTAAATGTTGACCGACTGGCTGCAAATAATACCTAAGGCACAATAAACAATGGCAAATAAAATGCCTAAATAATCTCTGAGCCCAGCCTACTGTACCACTACAGACTCAACCATGAGCTAACTAATCTGCTAACACCCTCTCTCAGATCATGGGTGATCTGATACAAGACAATATACAGTGATAATGTCACATTATAGTACATACAACAATGTCCATCATAGTAGAACCATATATACCCAAGTAGTGGGTACGCAAGCCACCACCTAGGTGCCCCGGAGAGAACCTGATATCGATGTCGATCATACCAGCTCCTGAAGAGAGAGAAGATCATAGCAGCTCTCAATGTCTGTCAACAATGCCGCTGATGTAGCATACGTGACCATCCTGTCACCAATGCCGCAGTGCAGAAATGACCATGGATTCCCCTTCTTTGGCCAAACCGCCAAAGTGTCCCCTCATGTGAGCTCCAGATGAAAGCCACCCCCTCTTTGTCAAGTAACCAGTCCATCATGAACCTGGATGTCAATCCTAGCTCCAGGATTCGTACCTGCTAGACTTCAATTGATGCGTCAGGAATGTCCCTCTCTAGATCATGTGCATCTATATAGAAATATAGATGAGGCGCAACTGCCCCATCTCACCACCCTCTTACACTCTCTCTCTCTCTGGCACTATAGAGTCATGAGGGATGACTGCATCACCACCACTAGAAAGCAACTAAGGAAGGGGCCACTAAGCCCTTCCCACGATCCGAAGAAGAGGATCCCTTCCGCGCCTTGGACTTCACTGTGGTCGGAGGAGCGGAGTCGGAATCTGAGGCAAATGATGACTTGTCAGAGGAGTCCACATCACGCGTCATCTTCTGCTTCTTTTTCTTCCTAGAAGCCGCTACCTCTTTGCAATCCCTCCTTAATGACCTTTCTTGCCACAGTGGTAACAATGGGCCTTCGACTTCTTCATCTTTGAACCCCTCTCTGAAGCGGCAAGAGCCTCACCTAAACCACCATAATGTGACAGAAGCCTCCCCTATAGTCGTAAAGTAGCCTCATGCTCAAGTAGCATCGAGGACATATGAAGAAAACTGACAAGAGTGGTAGATATCTACACTCGTAAAGCATTCGTCACTCCATCAAACTCCTGAGGAAGCTTGTAGAGTACCGTATCAACAAGATGTGCCTCTAATAGGGCAGACTACATAGTGCAAAGCTGGTCTTGGAGTTGGGGAACTCGAAGTAGAAATGATTGGATCGTATCCTTGGGTTCAAACTTCAATTGTTGGAGCTGGCTATAGAGAGTAACAGTCTTCATGGTGGAAGGAGCCTCGTACATCAACTGTAACTTCGACCATACGTCGGAAACTGTCGTACAAGAGGTGACTGCCAGTAGGACTTCTTTGGAAATACACCGAAGTAATGCCAAATAAGCATAGGCATCATCCCAATCCCATGTAAGGATTGCCTCCTCATGGTTGTCTTCATCAAAATTAGATGAAACAGGAGAAGGTTGTTGAGAATGTGCCATAGTTCTGCCAAACACGTACCATAACCGCTTTTGGATAAACCAAGCCTTCATCACTGCACTCCACATGTAATAATCAGGTCCATGGACCTTGTCATCATCAGTGATGTGCATGGAGGAGCCATCTGGAGAGGATTTAGAAAAGAAGTAGAGAAAAGAAATGATTGGGAGAGGGAACATAGCTAGACCACGAGCATAGACTGCACATATAGTATAACCCAAAATCTGATCAAAATAAGACAAAAGTTGCTGTAAGAAGTCAAAAAATCAATCAAAAACTATCAAAAACAGCAAAAACAGCCTAATAATGCAAGCGCCCAACCAACAGCAGAGGCAGAGACACCAAAATGCAAGCTGAAATGGATGCATAAGTTGTACAGATGCTGATGTCAGCAAAAAACGCAGGCAAAACCGGTCGCCTGATTGGAGTAGCAGCTATCTGATCAGCAAGAGGGAAAACAGTCTTGAAATCAGCCGGAAAAGCAGAAACACAAATCCTGAAATCTGATACCATGTCAAAAGTGGTGCAGCAATGGAAACATAAACATATGCTGAAATAAACTGCTGAACACAAGACAAAAGAAAAGAAAGAGAGAATGCAATACAGATGAGAACTCAGATGTATGCTCGGGAAATGGAATCCATATACCAAAACATGAGACATTACAGAAGTAATGTGAGTCACCGACTATGGAGGCATTGCCACCTGCTCCCTCTTCCTAGAAACTGTAAAGTGATAAATAATGTGGAGGAGGAAGGCTGACAATAGATAGGCCAAATAAATGCCTAAAATATGATTGGTCGGCCAGCATTTAACTGGCTGCAAATAATGCCTAAACCACAATAAACAATGGCAAATAAAATGCCTATATAATCTCTAAGCCCACCCTATTATACCACAAGTACAAACTCAACCATGAGCTGACTAATCTGCTAACAACTACTACCATACGCTTAATAAATCAGTCCCCATGTACTGCTCTTGACTATCAAGTTGCAGAGAAGATATGGTCTAGAAAACCTCCCTCATATGCTCATTTGTGTGTCTTTAGTTGTGAGGTGAGCGCTACATTTATTGGCCAACATTACGAAGAGATACACATAACTTCATTGAGACTTGTCTTGTATGCCAAAAATCCAAGTATGATAGGTAAAAGACTCCAGGATTGTTGCAACCTCTTCCAGTGCCCAAAGATCTATGGGAATCTATCACAATGGATTTTATCTCAGGTATTCCAAGAACACCTCCAGGTCATGATATGATTTGGGTCATAATTGATCGATTCAGCAAGCAATCACATTTTATTCCATGTCATAAAACATTGAAATTCGCACAAGCTACAAGACTTTTCATTCAACATATCTTCAGATTACATGGTATGCCTTCTGAGATCATTTCAGATAGAGACTCCAAATTCACAAGTAACTTTTGGCGTGCTTTATTTGAGAATTTGGAAACCACTTTAAAGTTCTCCTCAGCTTTTCATCCTCAAACTGACAGCCAAACAGAGGTGATGAATCTCACTCTTTTGGATATGTTGAAAGCTTATGTTAGCGAACATAAGTCACAATGGGAGAAATATCTTCCATTATTGGAGTTTGCTTACAATAATACAGTGTACTCATCCACAGGGAAAGCTCCAAATGAAATAGTACAGGGTAAAGTGATTCCTCCTCCAATTATTCGCACTAAAGATAAGATTTTTGCTACTGATGAGTTTGCTTCAGATTTAAAAACAGCAATGGATCAAGTTCGAGCCACTATCAAAGTTGCCCAAGAGCGACAAAAGAAGCAAGCAGATAAACGAAGAAGACCTTTGGCTTTTGAAAAATGTCAATATGTCTTGTTAAAGTTTGATAAAAGCATGCTCAAACAAGGTTCCGGTCAAAATTCATCTTTTCCAAAGCTCTCCAGTAGATACTTTGGACCCTTCAAAGTGATTGAGAAAATAAATGAAGTTTCTTATCCACTTGAGCTTCTTGCTCATTGGAAAATACACAATGTTTTTCATGTAAGTTTGCTAAAACCTTACATAGGACCAGAACCAAAGGAACCCATTATTGAAGATCCCCCAAAAGTTGAAGAAACAGAACAACTCCTGGAACCTGAACAGAATTTGTTTCACAAGGATCGAACCACGAAAAGTGGCCTTGTGACACGAAAATTCTTACTAAAATTCAAGAATCTACCCACAACAGATGCACAGTGGGTAAATGAAAAATTCATGAAGGATTACCCAGACATTCTTCAGCCATATCAAGAAGCTTTTCAGCTGAGGACAGCTGAATAAAAACCAGAGGGCTGTCACAACTCTATAGAAACAGAATTTGTATCATTTTTTATTAATTTGTCTATATAATGATTTATTAAATTTGTTTTCTTTGCACTAATTAGATATAAAGAAAAGTGCATTGGAGCTGGCCACTGATGAGTGGTCACAGGTTATGGTGGACCCACATGGTGGGTTAGAGAAAAGATAGCTCACACTTCCACCTATATGGCCCGATTGGGCGCCTGTGACCAGAACTCACGCATATCAGGGTTAGACTCGCACATAGAAAGGATTGATGCCTTGAAGTGTGGGCTAGATCCGCCAAAACAGACAGTTACAATCAACAAGATGGCATAATCATGAAATGCTTGTACAATGTGCATGTGTGGGCTGAAAGCTTAAAATGTACATTTCTTTGCATAGGAAAGTCACATGAAGATTCTGATACCGTTTTTGCGATGTACACAGAAAAAGCTTTCATATGACACCCATATTGGGGGATCCCTAAATTTTAGGAGATCCCTAAATTTTAGGAGCCTCAAATTAGCCTAAAAATGCGAGTCCTAAAAAATAGGGATGTCATTTTAAAAATAGTAAATTATGTACTCTGACTGTGCTTACTAAATTTGATTGTTTCTATTCTTGACAGTATTCAGCCCAAAAAGGAAGGCCATAGAGAAGAGACAAGTGTCAAGGCACTTGTCACACAAGTTTTCAAGTGTCCCACCACTTGTCACATCTCATGACATGTGGCTGGACACTTGTCTTGTGCTACTCCACTTTTCCCTTTTGTACTAGCTCTTCCCTCTCCTATAAATAAGAGCTTGTTTTTCTTCATTCAGCATCATTTTTCTTTGTTGTATACTCATGTACAGCACCCACAAATAGCCAGAAACTGGCCCCATCCATCCCCATCATCATCCCCCACTTCTCCATTATCAAATTCCTCCATGTTCCCTCTTCTATCACTGTTGTTTTACAGAACAGCAAGCCTATAAATTCATTACAGCATCTCCTTCTCGAGCTCTTTCTTCCATTTTAGCAACAAGAAGAAAGCCCTATCCATGTACTGGTAATCAACAATGGAGAAAGGCTGATTTCCCCTCTTTCTTCTCTCATACTGTAAAGAAATCAGTTCTTATCATTGCATAATAGATAATGCATGTGTGTTTGTACATCTTTGCATGATCTTGTGAGAGAGAAATTACTTCTCCTTACTCTCAAGGTTGATTGTTGTAACTGAGCTCTTCCCTAAGGAATTTGGGTTGAGCAAAGAGGGGGAGGGGAGGGGGAGAAGGGGAGCGAGAGGGGGGGGGGAGAGGGGGGGAGTGCCCATCTTCAACCCTCAATCTTGTCTCCATTACTTTTACATTTTCATGGCTATAATTTTGTGAGTAATTTTCATTTTTCACTTCATTCTCTTTTATATTAAATCTCGAAAACAAGCGAACATCATAATTGTTAAGCATACTACGTTGTTCGGGGCGTTTACATATTTTCTCTTGTTGTGAAGATGACTACCTACGCTTGGTATTGGCTTTGGTTGCTCAGCTTCACTTAGCTCTTTATCAAATGAATGTTAAGACAGCTATTCTTCATGGGGACTTGCATGATGAGATTTATATGGAGCAGCCTAAGGGCTTTACAGAACATGGCAATGAACACCTAGTGTGTAGATTGAGGAAGAGCCTTTATTACATTAAGCAGACACCTAGGAAATAATACCATAATTTTGATGCTTTTATGCATTCACAGGAATATTCCCGCAATGATATGGATCCTGTCGCACACACCACACAATTTGTGGAACATGGGGATTCTCCAATGTAGAACGATTGTTAGTGGATGCATCGTTACATGTCAAGAGAACCTTACGTAAAGCTACTTGCAATTAAAGGAAGGCCATTGCAAAAGGAAAGAGCATCTAGACTTTGCTACCAATCTGTCGAAACAGATGCAGTGAGTGAAAGCATGGAAGGACAATCATTTTTGGGGAGGTGATAGGGATACCGGGATAATTGCATAGAAGAATGAGAACCTAAAGGAAAGGAGAAGAAAGGAGATAAGATGGATGGGGGAGAGAGAAGCAAAAGTTGGAGTCTCGAGAAAGGGACATAGAAAGGACACTCCACACTGCACAAAAAGGTAATACGATATATGAGAGCAAGATATACTCTTGATTTATACAATAAAAAAAACGTTACAACATAAGCACATCCCAAGACTACACCCTCGTGACACCGCACATATGAGGGTTCACCACTTGGTATAGGGAATCACATATATAGTGGATACTAAGCAGGGCTCAGAGCCACTACCACTACCTACATAGGTTTTTTTGGCAACAACACCATGGTATAGCTACAAAGCCCTTAACCCCGGGGGGGGGGGGGGGGGGGGGGGGGGGGGGGGGGGGGGGGGGGCGCATATGTGATAGTGGTGGTAGTGTGGGTGTTTGCTAAGCCTCTTTTCTCCATGCTTTAGTATAAGATGTAAACCTAAACTATACTTTTGGAAGCATGCATGCATAAACTTGGGACCTGGGGTTCAAATCTTAATCGGCTCTCAAAGCCTTGTACTTTTGCACCCCACGATCAACCGGTCAAAAGTGACCACTTAGTATGGCAATGTGATCCATAGTTGAGTTTTGCTCTATGTTCCAAACTCTTAGCATATGCATGTGTTTTTTGATTCGAGCACTGCCCTGTACATCTCGACACCAATTATGATTATTATGTTCATGGGATTCTAGTTGTCAATCAAAATGATGATAGCAAAGGTCAAGCAAGGATCGGGGACCCGTTAACCAATTGAAGAATTGTTACAAATGCAGCCGCAAAAGCCATATGGCTGTATAAATATTAGATCATTATAGATCTTCTTAGTCCTTGGCCTTATGTCAAGATTCTATGGTACTTGGGCTCTGTAGAAGATGGAAAGCATATGTATCTGACACGGAAGTGGTAACAAAAACTCCATGGCTTATCTCATCATTGGTTAGACTGTTTCCCAAAATTTCATGCAGCGAAAGCATTCTTATTGCTTACTAAAGATTGCTATTCCTCGAGTTATTATTTACTCATGTCCCCTAAAACTGACCTTTGCTTGTCTTATTGCAGTTCTTGGAACAGCTCTCGCTCTCAATATGCTTTTCAGAATCCCTGTTTGGATTGGGGTTCTCCTTACAGGAGTCATTACCCTTGCTTTTCTGGGATTGCAACGTTGGGGGGTACCTACTGCCACTAAATCTTTAGGAGGATCTTCAAAAAAATTTTCAATCTTAGGATGATGCAAATATCACCTGAAAGGTTATCTGATTTTGTAGGCAAGAAAGCTAGAACTCATCATAGCAAGTCTAGTTTTTGCGATGGCAATCTGCTTCTTTGTGGAGCTTGGGTATGCCAAACCAGATTCACATGAAGTTTTGGAAGGAGTTTTTATACCTCGTTTAGCTGGTCCAGGTGCAACTGCGCTTGCAATCTCTTTCCTTGGATCCACTGTGATGCCGTAAGTTCAAGTTCTTGAAAACATTTCAGGCTTTTGTTTGCTTAAGGGGTGAACACTGACTTTTCAAGATGATATTCTGAGGGTTGGATCTTTATCTGCATCTTACAGGCACAATCTTTATCTGCATTCAGCTCTCGTTTTGAGCCGAAAACATTCTCAAAACAGTCTTGGCATAAAGGTGTTTTCTTGTAGGCAATGTATATGAAACTTTGATTCTGCCTAAAATGAACAATTCGAGCTGTAAGATTCAAGTACTGAGTAGCACTTAAAAATTGACACTTTATGGCTGATCTGTATGCTCTGTAAGGGCAAACAAGGTCTTTGGAAAGCAATGCTAAAGTCAACACTTTCCTCCTTTGAAAATCTAATCTACCTGCTTATGTGGCCTTGGAATTGTACAGGAAGCACGTTTCTTTTTCCTTCTGGAGACTGGCCTTGCTCTGTTTATGTCATTTATGATCAACTTGGCTGTTGTCTCTATAAGCGGAGCAGTCTGCAGCAATCCCTATTTATCTCAAAGTGACCAAAGCAAGTGCAATGAGCTGGATTTAAATCAAGCTTCCTTTCTATTGAGAGTATGTAGAGTTCAATCTTGAAACCTCCACTATGTGAAGATCTGCATGAAAATGGCATAGATGGTTAGACGTGTGTATTAAGAAGTAAACAAAGTACTAGTAAACTTTCATCTGCAATGATGTAAATATGCATTTTTGTTTCTTTCCTTGGAGCATTGTTGTTTATTTATGCTAGAGTAGAGCTGGATGCAAGAAAAGAATCCCAATTGATGCTTTTAGGTATTCCAGCAATCTGACCTCCCAGGAGTATACTCATGATATCCTAGAGGACAAGATACCACAGTGCAGACGACAGGTTTCGGTACCCTCCGGCGGTCAGCAGTTATATTCCAGTGAAACTTCAAAATTTTAAATTTTTTCAGTTGTACTGTTTTTTGTAAGTTGAGATATATCCTAAGCTCTATTAGGTCACCAAAAACTTGCATGGCTGTCAGCTGAGTCTGAAGATGCCTGTTGCTTACTGAAGGCCAAACTTCACCTTGAAGAATTGACCCAATGTTTAATGCTTATTTCAGGCATTGTCATGACATGCACCCAAACCAATATATGCTTCAGCAAGCCTGTTCGATTCATAGTCCCTAATTGCCTGTCATCCCTGTCTCTGTCGTTTGCTCGTCAAGCTTTATCAGATACACAAGCTCCTGTCCCTTCAATCCACTTTTATATTGGAGGCCAGTTTTTTTTTAAATTTACATGGTAAAGATTATATATTCAGGAAAATTTGCATCCCAAAATGCTGCAGTAACAAATTTCAGAGGAGATTAAAAGCTTAGAGAGTACGAGTTGCTTACGGTCCTCAGGCTTCATCGTCTTGATCAGACCTATCGCTCTGTCATCCACTGTAATAAATGATCACTTGGCTTGACGACATATGGATTAGCCTTCCAGCCTTAATGACAGTCTCCAGCTCTATGAATCTATGTTGCTTGAGCCTAAAACCCTTGGCTTTTAGCAACGAGTGATCCACATGCTTCCAGATCTTTTATTAAGAGACTTCTCTCGAATACACAACTTGTCTAAACCAGGAATCTGACCCAACCTGTAAGAAACAGGCTCAAGGAGGTGACTCTCTGGCAAAGTGCTCCCCGCTTCGTTTGCCAACGGGACCGAGGTTGGCACCGAGAGTGTGTGTGGCAGACGTAAAGAAGAAACCTAAAGTTATCCCAATCCGCGGATGAAACTCCGCTTATCAATCAATAGGTCGTACTCGTAAGACATGGAAAGTGCCTTAGATGCCATGCGTTCATACACTAGACCTTTGAGTGCACAAGCTTTGCATAGTAGGAGATTGCTCTTTAGTCAAAGGCACACATGACGCGCAATAAGGACTCCTTCACAAGAGTTCAACATCTTTGGGATAGGAGCTAATCCCCAAAAGCCCTAGCCATGAGTGGGTGCACTAAATGCTACCCTCTCCACAGTCTCCCCCCTTCCCCTATTACAAACCTTCACAAGACTTCAAGTCATAACCTCTCATGAGGCAAAAAATGGTAAAGTGAAAATACATACAATATATATCTATAAGGAATCCTTGTATTCATGATATAGAAATATACAACATTGAGGCACATCTCAAGACTACACCCTCCTGACATCGTACATGTGAGGGTTTGCCATTGAGCCTAGGGAATCACATGTAGAAGCACAACTAAAGTAGAGTTTGAGTGACTACTAATCCCTTATAGATGCATCTGTAGACAAACTTACAAAGCCCTTACCCTTACACTCACCCCCACTCAATGGATTACTGTCCTCAACAATCTAAGGGCACTTTTCTTGACTCATTCCAGGATCTTAACACATCGCATACTATTAAGTTGATCAATATGTGCCAGTCTAGGACTTAACTCATTAGCAGGGTCTTAACACAACCTTTTCTATCAAGCCAGTTAGTGTTTGTTGTACTACAACTTGGGGTATTAACATAGCTTTTCCTATCAAGCTGGCCAATGTCTACCCATCTGGACTCTTTTTCTTTATTATTTTTCATTCTAGTCCACCCTTGACTCAATTACATTTGAGGAGTGGAGGCTTCAAAGTCCTAACTTTGTTTGGCTTGGCTCTTATGGCTTTGTATACCAAGCTTTGTAGTAGGCGCAACCCAAGTCGTGTTGTTAGGGTCAAGGCGTGTTGGATTGCTTATCTCCATGATGTTGTGCCACACCTTAAGGGAGGCAATCCATTGACTTGCTTCTTTCTCCCTTTCTTTGAGCTTTTGCCTTGGGCCTTGGGGACTTGGGTCTCCTGGTTCACTTGCCAAGATGATTTGCCCTCATAGCCAAGTCAAGTACTTGGCTATCTTCTTTGGCCTCTTTACTGGATCTTTCTTGTTTACCTTGAATTTAGACAAATCAGTTAGTTTAGCTTGTCTTTTCATACAGTGTTAGGGGATAAAGAGAAGAAAGTCGGAACCATGGGGGTTTCAGAATTATAGATGTAGATGTAAGAGTTAAAGAGAAGAAGATAAGAGAAAGGAGAAACAAATCACAATCCAAATAAAACAAATACATGGCCTTTGTACTACTACCAAGTACAATAATACCCGATCAATTCAACCCTTGTTAGGGCAATTGATCAACTCAAAACCAATTGTCCAATATATATCTTAACCTTGAATATGAACAAATCAATATCTTATTGAACCTTGCATGAGCCTAAATCTGGTACTTCAATCTTGTTTCTACTATTTATTATAATGGCAAATAAATGCATTTAATCTACTTTGAAATCTCTCTAAATTATGTCCTTGACAAGTGTCAAGTGTTGCCTTAATCACTCGAAAGCCATACCAATTGGTAGAAGTGATTGATGATGGAGGAAATCGTATATGGGCCTATTTTTTGTGGTTCATCCATTCTTTTTCCTATTTATTATAGTAGTAATAAAGTACTCAATAATTACGTCAAACCCTCTAAAGACAAAGTCTTTGATAAGTACAAAGCATCCCCTGACCATAGAGGGTAGAATCCTTTGCATAGATGCACTCTGTATCAATAGAATATAGAGAAAACCTTGTGGATAGCGAGCTTCCCGCAAGGAAGAAGACAAAGAACTTCTATCTCTCTTGCCAACATACACCCCTTGCTTTCCCTGATGTTAGAGATATGTTTCCTCCCCTTCTTTCTCCCTTTGCATGCTCTATCTCTCCCCCTTTTTTCCATGACTAGAGAAACCCTCCACCTAGCAAAAATAAGCTTGTTTTCTCCACATTAGCTGCTCCCAAAAGACTCCACTTTACTTCGCTTTCTCCCCATTGCCAAGGTTTTATAAGTTGCCCGCCCCTAAGTCCTATATCAAGTTACTTGTAGCCTCTTACCAAGACATCCTATTGACTTGTCAATATAGATGACTTTCGAACATTTAAGTTTTCTTGATAGCTAAGTCCATGCACTGAATAAAGTCTCCCATAAGCGCCTCCTCATGTCTTGTAAGCAATGCATAAAACTCTACAAGATACAGGCAATCATCCACTTTCAAATCTTAGACTGAAAGTCCCATGACAAAAAAATATTCAGTCTTGGTGCATGACACCTCTTTGGCTCTTCTTAGTTTCATTTTGAGTTGAAGTTCTTTGGGGGGTATGGACTTAGTCATCGCACATAGATTGGATTCTTGGCATCAGAAGTAGAGGTATCAAGTTGTCTTTTGGGGTGATGCCCATGTGTGAAGCACTTAGCATGTCATGAATCCACAGGATTGGGTGGCCTGAACATTGATCTCTCAATCTTTACCAGCATTGAGTATAGTCCCAACGAGTTCCATAGTCCAAAGATGTTCACCTTAAGAGTGAGTTGGAGAGTTCTCTGATACTCAACCAACAAGGTTCCCTTCCATAGCACTAAGTCATCTTGATTAGCCCATATTGCAAGCACTCCCTCACACTTTCCCTTCTTTGAGGCTTCATCCACTAACTCATTTTGTCGAAGCTCATAAGCGTTTGCCTCTTCAGGCTCAAAGGCATAGCCAATAACTTCATTGTTGAAGTGCACTTGATTCCAACTTTGATTTGATTTGGTTGGGAAGGGATGTGGCCTTGGATCAAAAGCAAGGATTGCTTCATCCTTAGCCATTAGCTTAGCTTGGGGGGGGTTTTGGAGGCATCCTCATGCTTATCTCTCATCTTAGCTCTAGCGGCCTATCTTCATTTCTTAGCATTTGGTTTTGCCTTCTTCTTCTCGTTCTCTTTCTCATCTAAGTCTAACTCTCTGTACATCTTCTCTTCCTTGGCCTTCATGGCTAGATCTATCTTGACTTGCTCTTCTTGGTTTACCCTAACTTCTTCTTGCTTTGTGTCTTCTTCCTCTGCTTTTCTAGCTCTCCACACTCTCTCAACTAGATTGGCTCCTTCATCTCTTTCTATTTGATCATTCTTCTTCCCAACTTTCTTCTTCTTGTTTTCTTTTACTTTTTTCTTTTCATCTTGCTCTATCTTCTCCTTCTCATTCTTCCTAGCTAACTCTATCTCTTCTTCTCCTTTATTGTCTTAATTTCTCTTTTATCTTTTCAATGGCTCCATCTAGCAAATCTTTCTCTTCTTCTTTCCTATCATCTTCTTTGATCTCTTTCCATATTCTTATGATTATCTTATTCAACTCTCTTTCTAGCCTATCATTAGTGAATTTATTGGGGTTAGTTCATCAAGGTTGAGGTGTTCCAAGATCTGGATTGACCTCATCCTCACTCTTCTCTTCTTCTTCATGTTGTTAGGGACAAGATGCTCCAATATCAGGGTCGATCTCATCCTCTTCCTACTCCTCTTCTTCTTCTAATGCTTTTCTCTTTTCTTCTTATTCTTTACCTATCTCATCATCTAATGTTGAAGTATTGGCTCCATGTAGCGGATATCCTGCCCAAGGTGCTTTCACCCTTCCATTCTTATCTTCCAAGTCTATCTCTTCATCTATATCCTCATCATCATCTTCATCAACAAAGGCATCTTGTGCCTCAAAGGAGGGCACCATCCTAGCCTCACCCTAAATATCAATGGGTCAAGGTGTTTCTTGATTGGTATTAGGCATCTCCTCCCCCTTCTCAAACTTTGTCTCCTGGGTCAAGGTGTTTCTTGATTGGTATCAGGCATCTCCTCCCCCTTCTCAAACTCTGTCTCCTCTAACATTGGTTCATCTTCAAGTTCGGCTATAACCTATGGGTGCAAGGGCTCATCCTTCTCACATATCCACCTATCTTCATCTTCATTCTTATATCCTAAATCCATGATCTCATCTATCTTTGAGCTAACACTTCCACTTTCACATAGTATTCTATCTTTTCTCCTTCTTCTTGAACTCCCTCAAGTTGGCATTTGTTTGGGTAGCACTTTGCTCCTTTTGGAGGGCAGTCGTTGTAGAGGTATTTTTCTCTTGGGTGGTAGCCGATGGGGCATTCTTTAGGGTAGTAGTATCCACCTTCTTCTAGGTAGTAATCATTGGGTATTAATCTTCGAGGTAGCCTCCTTCAAGCTCTTCTACTCCTTGATAGTAGTCTTCAAGATAATAGTTGGCTCCTTGTTGCCAGTATTCATTTTCTTCTTCTTCGTAACTCATCTTTACATGTTACCTATTTCTTCTCTTTGCTCTTCTTTGGCTTCTCTTGGCTTTTCTACTCTTCTTTGTCTAGCTTCATCCCATTTTTCAACTCTTGGACTTTTTCGGCTCTCATCTACTCAGGTATGGTTCGTTTGGCTTCTTCAAATTCACAAAGAGTTTCCTAGTCCCACCTTAACATGATGTCTCCTTATAGCTTCATATCGAGGTCTCCGGCCATCTTGACTTGCGACAACTTGTTGGCTCTCTGATACACTGTGATTAGTTGGTAGTCAACCTTCTCTGGATCCTCATTTAGCTCTTTAACCTTCTCCTTCAAATTGTGCACCCCCTCGATTCATTTGTGAGTCTTCTCCAACTCTTTGATGGTCGTCTGTATTTGCTTCACATGTTTGAGCCACATCTCCTTCTTGTATGAGGTTTTGAGCCAGTGACATAGCTCATCTTCCTCCTAAAAAAATTGTCCTTTCATAGCTTCAGTTCACTCCAGTTGTCATTTTGAATGGTATATTGTGCATCCCTATCACACTACAACTACCTCTCAACTTTGCTAGCACATTAGGTGAAATTTCACTTTTCAATAGGTATCATGTCGAGAGAAAGGGGGAGGGGGGCATCACATTGTGTCGTGTCATGTCACGTCATGTCGTGTTGTGTCATATCGGGACCATTACTCATATTGTGCTAGGATCTTCTTTGTGTATGTGAGCTTGCTCCCTTATCGAGCCAATTTACTTTGCACAAGAGTTACTTTGATACCAAGTGCTATGGACCTTCATGGGACTTCAAGTCATAACCTATCATGAGGTACATAAATGGCACAAAAGAAAGGCGCATAAGATATATCAATATATGGAATGCTTGTATTCATGATATAGAAAGATATAACACTGAGCCACGTCTTAGGATTACACCTTTTGATGTCACACATGTGAGGGCTCACCATGGAGCCTAGGAAATCACATGTAGAAGCACAACCCAAGCAAATCTTGAGTGACTACTATTCCATATATAGGTGCATCCGTAGGTAAAGCCGTTACCCTTACACACACCCCTCCCTCAAAAAAAAAAAAAAAAGCCCTACCCTCATCCCCCATTTCCCTCCACCTCCCCACAACCCACCCCATAGTGGAGTATGCCCCCTTCTGCCCTAGCCATGAACGGGTGTACTAGATGATGTCCACTCCACCCCAGCTCCCTCCCCGATTCACCACCCCCACAAAAAAAAAAAAAAACCACCCCTATCCCCCCCCACCTCCCCACAATCCACCCCATAGCAGAGGAGATCATCTTCTCACTTGCTAGACACCACACACCTATCCCAACCCTTGATACTAGTATCCTCCCCCCCCCCCCCCCCCCCCCCCCCCCCCCCAAATCGGTATGCCCACTTGCAACCATTGTTTTTCTTTTAGGTGAATTTCCACTTTTTAGGCTAAAGATTTAGGTTCCCCAAATAAAATGGGCGAAAAGCAAGTCATTTTCAAGACCCTAAAATCATAATGATCATCTAATATTGAAAATTTGGGAATAAAAATTGAGATTTGATCGCCTAAAATGGCTATTTCTATAGAGGAAAAGTATAGATATCCACAAATGTTCATACAAAAATATATAGCAACATATGATAAGGTACCTCTTGAGTTTAGGATGTTGTCACCAAATATTGATCAATTTTCGAAGAGGTGTCTTTGAAAAAAAAAATCACTACTTGCAACAAGGTATACCTTTCCTTGCCACGTCTAACTCTTGCTACAATACTTTAATCATTGAGAGCCTTGGTCATATATGAGAGTTGTGAGTCACAAGGAGCTTTCACTTCCATTGGAGGTGGGAATCTTTGTGATTCATAAGTCTCTGAATGGCAAGATGCACATGTTGGCTCCTCCGAATGGACAGAACTACTACTACTTCTAGTCTTCCCACATTGGTGGACAGTTTGAGGCCTAGGTGGATGTCATATAAGAACATGTGATAAAGCATGTATCACAATGGCTAGGAGAGGTAGAGATAGAGTTATTATCAAAGTAGTAGCCCAATTTTATGATGAAAGTCAATTGGCATTTTGGTGTAGGGTTTCCTCACCTCAACATTCTCATTCATGCCACAACGTAGTGGTGCCTATCATTGTATGCGATCGAATGATTGGTAACTCAAGCCATCCAATATTATCAAGTCTCAAAGGCTCACCATCGGATGTGATCGAGTGGTCGCTAGTCCAGGCTACCCAATATTATTAGGTCTCAAAGGTTCACATGATAGCATGGCCCTTAGAGGCACATTTAGCCATTCAAGGTGCAAACATTAATCCCCCTTTTATGCCAATGAGCCGCCATGGGGGAGTGGAGTTCACCCCATAAACAAGCTACGAATCACCAATGCATGTCCTCAAGTTCCGCATCTTCTTTGCCTTTGACTATGCCGATGAGCATGAGTGTGTTTAGCAAATCGTAAAGTTCCCCCATGAGCATATATATAGCATCTTGGAACATGAACAACCTCTAATTCAGTGGAGCACAAGGTCCCAAGAAGTTGATTGTCCACCAATAAAAGTCACGACCAACCCTAGTAGGATGCATCGACATCCTTCTTCTTTAGGAGCATAAGCTATGGCATTCCAAGGCCAATAAAGTTGGGAAGGTGCTTCTAATAAGGCTCACATCTTTTGGGAGTGCTCCATTAGTACTCATGGCTGTAATGGAGGAGTATGCACTTCCATTGGCCTAAGCTTATTGTTCCATGTGCAGGAACATGGGACTATTGTTGCAAGTAGGGCCTTATGGGGAATGCTTGATATTGGGGGGTTCTTGGGTTGGAATCCTCAATGCATATGCACCCATGAAGGTTCAAGCATGTGGTGGTTTATGGATAAAGATTTTGGTTGGACTTCTTAAGGAGGACTCTTATATTGTTGGAGGTGACTTCATAAACCTGGAGACCTTTGAGGGGTAGAGGGTAGAGGTATGGACTTCTAGGAGTAGTGGATGATAAAGAGGAGGCTTGGATTTCATGTTTATAATAGAGCTTGGGAAGTCTAAAGGGACTCATGTTTTCATAGATGTGATGGTTTATTGGACCTCTCTTGGGGGTATAGGTAGTTGGGTGGTATTCTACTAGAGCAGTTTGATAGGTTCTATGTGGGGGAGCAGGGTTGTCCATCAGGTGGGGCAAGCTCTATGTGGGGGATTGGAGCTATCCATGAGGTGGCACATGTTGGATAGTTGGTATGAACCACATTGTTAGATCATGCTCCAATCCTCCTCTCTCTAAATGCACTTGTTTCAGCCCTTGACCTTTGGTCATATCATATTTTGGATTTTGACTTACAAGTGTGAGGAGGTGCAGATATAGATCTAGGCCAAGGATTAGACATAGGATGAAGGGATTGTAGAGGAGGTGGCATAGATTGTATGAGAGTCGTGTAGGATTTGTGATGAGGTAGCCTCATATGGAGGGCCTTACCACATGAGATCTAGTGGCCATCCAAAGGTTGCTATAGGAGTCTCCCTGTGACTACACCCTCCATGCCTAGAAGTTGTAGACATGAGTAACTCTAGAGAGCTTAGTGGATAGGAGAGTAGAGTCATGTTTCTGCACCTTAGCCACTTTCTAGGAATAAAAAGGGGACACCATGTGCATAGAGTTTCTCTAGATGCAGTACCCCCACACCTTAGGGGACTAGATCCATAGTTTGCATGAACAATATAGGAGAGAGATATGTCCTAATCAAGTGATGGGGCTTGCCACCAACTTCTACAAACATGGCTTTTAGGATGAGATTGTCTTAGTTTGGGTGCTCTATTGCAAGGAGTAGGTATGGGATTGTATCCCTTTCCTCATGATAGAGGAGATGGGGTGGTTGCTCCTTATGCCTTTCACCGAGCAACAATTCTTTTGTTCTTTCCAAAAAAATGATGGGCACAAATGCCCACTAGGAGATGATGGGCTATCTAGGAACTTCTTCACTACTAATAGGACAAGGTGAAGGCTTCCTTGCTACAACTATTCTAGGAGATCTTCAATTCACAGAGGATGCTAGGTTGCCTATCCACTAGGCTAGTTTATCTCCTCCAGGGGGGATCACTTGGAGCTCACCTAGTGGTGATAGATTACCTTACTATTAGTTACCAATAAGGCACTAGTAAAGATGATAATCAACCAGTTTTGTCTCATTCTTCTAGATATCATTCATGACACATAGATAGGTGCTTTGTCTAGGGTAGAAGCATATTGGGCAACATCTTCACTTTCTTTGAGATAATAGAGTGGGTCCAACATAGCAACCAAAATATTATAATGCTCCTCTTGGACTTTGAGAAAGCCTATGACAAGGTCAATTGGGACTTCCTAGAGGGCACCATGGACTGGGCTTTCCTCATTAGTAGATTGGCAGTTTCTTTCCACTATGTAGGTCAGCCAACAAATGTGTGATTATTGGGAATGGGGGTGTATAGAGTTCCATTTTGGGGAATCTGTCCAATAGGGCTACCCCTTACTTCTTACCTCTTCTTACTCTTCACAGCGGCAATGTCCTATTTCCTCCAATTGAATTAATGGCTTGAGTGAGTTGTGGAGGGCATGTGTGATATAGGTGGGCTACTTAGAGTGTAACTACAATTTGGGTCAATATTTTTTTAAACCTGAGATCCATTTATCAAGGATAAGAATGTGATATGAAGGGTTTCCAATTCCACTTCTCTATCAAAGAGTATCTCCATGACCTTGTACAATCCTTTCTAACTTGGAACTAGGTTGGGTTTCTTGTCAAGGTAACTAGTGTTGAAGACTAGAACGAAGTCCCCAACTTGGAAGCCTAGCTCATAGAGGTGTTGATTATGCGATATCTTTTGTTGCTTGTGGGAGCTTTCGCTCGACCACCAAGACCCACGGATCGCTTATTGCTTCAAGCATTCCAAGCCGAGCACTAATGGATACCTCTCACATAGCCGACGTGCTACCTATCCATGAGTGTAGTGAGCTTACCTCCATGCCGATCGAGTTACCTCCTCTCCCGCACACTCCGGTAGCTCCGCAATCCAAGTGCAAGCTTCAAGCAAGCTCCATCCTCAAGCTCCACGCTCCAAGCTCCATTGCCGCGAGCAAGACAATAGAAGAGATGAGAAAAGAAGAAGAGAGGAGAAGATGGAGAGCTTCTCCTCCCCAGTCCCTCACCCTTATACACTCACTCCCTCACACCCTCACACTTCCTCCCTCAAGCACAAGCTCAAGCAAGCAAGAAGAAGAAGAAGAAGAGGAGGAGGAGGAGGAGGAGAGCCACTTTTGGCCACACACAAGAATGAGCTTCTCGTTCACTTTTCAACTTTATATACAAAACCCTAAATCCCTTTTGGGCGGTCATCCCCTTATCCCCTTTTTTACATGGCCGGCCATGGCCTAGGTCCTTTTTCCCATTGTCCTTCTATCTTCCTAGCTTCCTTCCTACCACCCATCTACCTTTACAAATTGCATGGGTGAGAACCTGGCACTCTTAAAATAAATCATGGTGCGGCCTGTGCTTTTTTTACAAAAATATTAACTTGCACTTTTTCTCATGCGCATTTTTCCTTGATTTAGGACTTTTCTGCACTTCTTGTGTTTCCAGATTCTTCTTGGCGTGCCTTCATCTTCTGTTTCACTTTTGCCTTGGCCTTCTCTTCTGCTTTAGATTTTCAATCTTTTCCACCTTGTTCGTTTGAGGGTTAACATTGCTATTGGATTGTATTGAGGACTTGCTTGACATGCACGTGAGTCTTGTTCAAATGATGTAAGCATAACGAGGGCTCATACAGTAGGGCCATGATGTCAAGGTATTGTAGAAGGTGAGGTGTAAGTATAGCAAAACTCAAAGGACATGACAGTCTCCATGCCAAATACTAGTTGAAAAGGTGTGTGACCTACTGCCATCTTATGGGTTGTATGGTATGCCCATGAAATGCTAAGCAAAGCCTCATCCCAATGTTATGGATATGAGTGACATGTGAAGGAGGATGTGACACAATGTTTTGTTGGTACTTTTTGCTTGGTCGTTTTCATGAAAATAATAGATACAAGATTGTTAGTGAAAAATATTGTAATAAACAAGAAGGTCATTCATGACAGCATTATTGAATTGTGTGCCATGATCTGTCATAATGTTGAGGGACAACCATAATGAGAGAACACATAGGAGTAAAGGAATTTAGCAATTGTTGAACTAGTGGTAACCTTAGAGGAAAGTGCTTTGACTCATTTGGTAATGAAGTCAGTGGTGATCAAAATATACTTGATGGCCTCACTAGTTGGTAGAGATGTTAAGTGGTAAGTAATGCATTTTGGTAGGCGTAGGTCCACACTTTGATGGGAATCATAACTCTTAATATATTTCTTGCAATCTTGGAATAACTAGGTCACCAAGGACTGGATTGTAAGATTTTAAAGGTTGTGTCATGGGCTAAGTTGTGGTTATCTCTAGGATTAGAATGGGCAAATTCCACAAGATCTTCTAAGAATCATGCTTGGGCATGAACAATACAACTATCACCACACAATTGATTTTATTGGCTCTTGACGAGAAGACATGCTTGTGCCACGTAGAAGCTTGGGGTGGGAACAATGAGCCATATATTAACATGTTTGTGATATCCTTGTACCAAGTGAATACCGCATTCACTTGGAAGAGTGAGCAAGTAATCCTAAATAGCTTATTGTTTGAAAAATTGGGATTGAGATGCTTATGCAATTGTGCCTCTCTACTCTAATGTGGCTAAGGTGGTCAACCATGTTGCGGCATTTTCTTAGACAAATCCATAACTCAAATACATATTATTGCAAAAGGAGCAACCATCCCCAAATACAACCACGAGGTTGAGATTTGTTAAGTAAACATTTTAAAGCTTGATGATTCCAAAATAATGATGAAATGATTTCCCCAAAGATAACGACCAAGTTTCATACAAGCATATATGATGGCTAATACTTTGTGTGCAGTTGCAGAGTACTTGTATTTGGTCTTATCAAGCAAATGACTAGAATAACAGATAGGGCAAAAAAAAACACAAAAGCAAGTTGCTTGTATTGGAATGTACCCCATTGTCTAACAAAGGAGGTCTTTGCACAATCACCTATATATATGGCTACTTGGTTGTAGTTACTAAAGCCATCCATGAAGCTATAAAGAGCATGGACCACCACGTCTTCTAATACTCTCTCAATGTAAGTCAAAAGAAAATTGTTTCTAATCATGGCCTTGTTTAATGCACGAAAATCAACACAAATTTGGATGTTTCCATTCTTTTTAGAAACAATTAGAGTAGGTACAAGCCATTTTGAGTTTTCTATAGGCTTGATGATATTTACATCAAGCATTCTATCCAAGTCTTTATTGACTTCTAATGCGTACTTAGGATTAATCTTATATGCTCGTCCACTTACTAGTCAAACATGGCTTTATCTTGGTTGTCTTGGTCATAGTGTTAAGATTGTTGCTCTTTTTCATTTGATAGAGCGGTTGGGGGAAGGTCACTTATTTGTACCATGTTGCATGAAAATGCCCCTAGCTAAACTAAAATGGCAAAATCATCTAAGCATTGGGGACTATTTGGTTGGGTGTGTGGCAGCTTCAACTTCATATACCATGATAGAAGAAGAGCTTGGCCCTTGAATTCTAATTGTAGCATTGTTAGCCCATTAAATGGTCGATCTACAACTCATTTGTGTCCTAATCTTAGCATACTTTAGCTATGCACAACCGTGGATGGCCAATTAGTAGTGGATATGATTCTTCCATGGTTGGAATACCCACTATGAGGAAGAACATATGGAATTGAAGGTCTTATATGTGTACAAAGACCCCTTTGGTTTTACTTTGTTGATATACTAGTTGAATGGAAAAAGAAGTGGATCTAGTAATCGTAAGTCCTAATGTTAAGGGTGTGGTTTTGGTCATCATGTTTAGTCCTAAGCCACTATCCACTCTATCACTCTTAATGGTATATGCCCATGCCCTTTAATCTCTATCAAGAGTTATTGGCTATGAGTGTCAATGATGACATGGACGTTCATTATCAAGTATAGCTAACACTAGTAGGTATTGGTGTTTAGTTTGGGGAGATTTGCTTGATTGTGAGTCCTTGACTTGATCTAGGATATTTCACACATATTCTTGAACTAGACAATTGAAAACACAAGCTTGAAGAAGGAAGAGGTAAATCCATGTATTGTTGCAAAGTTCGTATAGTAAAGCTTCACTTGATGGCCAATCATCAAGAGCTTTGGCCATCGTTGTTGCTAAGGATGGATGACATCATTGCTCATGGGATTGTCAAAAAGCATTTTCTATAATCTTGTAGCCTTCTTGTAGCCTCGGTGCTAAATTAGCACTCTCTTTGGTATAACCATCATGGATCCTTCTTGGAAAACATAGGGAGTATTTTTCCCTTGCTTAAAACTCGCCTACCAAAGTTGGAACTTGGAGTTTTCTTAGGGAAATTTGCAAGTTTTCTATAGAGATAGTGGAAGGATTCCTAGAGGAACTTTCAATGGGCTTGGAAGAATTTGTTAGGGTCTCAACTTGTGTGCATGCTCTTGTGAGAATAGAAACCAAGAGGAAGGGTGCACTAGTGGTGGGTGAAGTGATATTAATCAAGTTTGTGGTTTGAAGGGCTCGTGAATTTTATTGTTAGGTAAATCTCAAGTATAGTGGTTTTGAGTATTTTGGAAAAACCTATAGAGGGGGGTGCTTGAGGGGGAGAGGGGGGAAATTTCTAGCAGAGTGTATCTACTTTGATCATATCCATATTCAACCACTTCTATATCACAACATGGGACAGTTTAGGGGATTTCAAGGTGCTCTGTCTTATAGAAGTAGGTTTAGGAAAGGTGGCATATGTAGGTGGGAATGGAGTGGATAATAAAGAAGATTTGATGGAAGAGGATGGAAAAGGGGTATGGGATGCTAAATGATACATGCCATGACTTTGCAAAATTTGGGAAACTTAAGGGGTAGTCCAATGAGAAAGGGGAGGAGACTTATATGTGGAAGTGGTTTGAGGCCCTCAAGATAGTGACATTCATGATCCCCATGGCCCACCTTGAGGTAGAAGATCTAAATATTTTGCCCAAGGTACTCATTGGGTACATGCCCTTGTTGTTGGCAATGGTTACATCAAGGGGTGGCAATTGCTCTTGTTGTTGGCAATAGATACATTGAGGGGTGGCAATAGTTAAGCTAGAAAAAAATGCACTCTTGAGTTCCTCACTCAATCAAAGGCCATAAGAAAAAGTTGAAACTATGAGGCATTGGACATTTTTGCATTCATGTAATTAGCATGACAAGGAATGTTGAGCTAGAAACCTTAGATGGCCAACCCATCGGCCATTTTAACAGTCATAAAATAAAGAGATATGGTCCCAACCAAATATCCCTCATATGAACCACCCATGGTGAATTCTAATAATCCTCTATTGTGTATATTACAAACCTTTTATGAACAATTTGAGCAACAGTAGCAAAGAAACACCGTCCTATACCACACTCTACACCAATTTCCTCAGATCCAATTATAAATGTCCAAGCTATTATCATTATTAGCTTATAAATGGGAGATGAGCCCGTTATTTTGGTAGCATACCTCCACAATATTCCTTACTTCAACTAAGCTAGTAATAGTTGATGCATTATTGATGAGGGATGGGATTATAACACACTTCCTCATTGCTATTGGAAAAACCTAGGCCAACTACTACAACTATAGCCAATGGACACAAAGTTGAATCCATACAAAGGTTGGCCTTACTCCTTGCTTTCCTCAAAAGATCCATTGTGTGCTACTCCTCTATTTGACTTCTGGAGGGGAGCTTTAGAGCTCTACCCTGAGACCTACGGACCGCTTATTGATCAAGCGTTTCAAGCCGAGCGGCCATGGCTACCTCTCACATAGCCGGCGCACAATGCCTACCTTACAGGTGTAGTGAGCTTACCTTGATGCTCAATTGAGTTCCCTCCTCTCTCTTACACTCCGGTGGCTCCACGATCCTTGTGGCAAGCTCAAGAAACCTCAAGCCCTCTCCGTCAAGCTCCATCCTCCATAGCCGTGCGAGAATAGAGAAGAGAAGAGAAGATGAGAAGATGAAGAGAGAAGATGGGGAGCTTCTTCTCCACAATCCTTCACTCTCACACACTCACTCCCTCATTCCCTCACACTCCCTCAATCCCCACTCAAGTACAAGCAAGAAGGCAAGAAACAAGAGAAGAAGAAAAAGAAGCTTTGGCCACATACAAGAATGATCTTCTCATTCACTTTTGAACTTCATATACATGTCCTACTTTTTGGGCGGTCATCCCCACTTTTTACATGGCTGGCCATTAGCCTAGGCCCTCTTTTCCTATTTTCCATCGTTCTAACATATCCCATTCCCATCTAATGCATACAATTTGCACGGAAGTGAGCCCGGCACTCTTTTACAAGGATTCGGGAGCGCCTTCACATTTAATGGTGCACTTTTACTCTTTTCTTTTCTCGGGGCGACACTGAGGCCTTCTGGAGAGGTCATCATTCAAATTTTCTAGGGTCTGACCTCCATTCGGGGCACCTTTTTCTTCCTTTGTCCTGTGCCCTTTCGGTTATCTCCTTCTTCCATTTTTCCGCTCCTCTGCTCCATTTTCCGATCCTCTGTGATGCGGTAAACATTACCCCCCTCCTAGCTGAGTGCCAGTCCCATGGCATTGGGGTGGTTGCTAAATGAAACTGGTGGGTAGATGACCACAATCAAAGGGTGCTATTGTGAATGAGACGTGATGGAGTTTGATTAATGATGACCGGGAGAGATTCTGGCATGCTTTAGACTTCATGAAGATGCTCGGCATTTGTCACAGAGTGGTAGCTCCCATTCTGCGACGGTTGTTGAACTTGGGGATCTCTAATCATTTAGAGAATATGAGGTTCCAAGATCTATGTCAATGGTGGGTTCATCGCTGGGTTTTCCCCTTGCTTGGTTCGGTTTAGTCATGGTCGGCTACCTTAAGTATGTTGGTCCATCCAACCATCGAAAGATGCAGAAGATTTTCCTGAAGCTATTGTAGTGGTGGACTGTTCGACGCAGAGAAAAATTCTTGGCAGTGTTTGTCTCGCAGTGTGGTGTAATTGCATGTGTAGTGAAATTGGGAGATGTGTCTAACCTTGGGTAAGCCCTTGGTAGTGTCCCACACTTGAGGACCCAGTTCGTGTGTCATTGAAGGTGCAGTGCAAAACTTAGGGGGACAGGTCTGGGAGTCCTGCCTTTGATGTGCCCTAAGCGTGAAGTGGGGGAGGGGCTAGGGGTGAACCCTAGGTGCAGTGAGCAAAGTGAGCCCTCGTGCTTTTTTTTTTCTTCTTCTTTTTTTTTTGAGAATTGCATACAAGTAAGGCATTCCGGCTAATGCATGTCACATTCGGCCGGATTACGGGGTGGTCGCAAGCATTGGGATAGGAATGCACGACTTTGTAGATATTCTTTAATAGCGGTCCGGGCCTTCAGAAGTGTGGATGACAAGATATGATGATTGCACCTCGTGAAGCGGGTATCATTCATATCTTCTAAGATTTCTAGGCAAAAGGAGGGAAGTAGGGTTGCTCTCATCATTAATCTAGTCATGGCTCTACTATCTATCCCTAGGTTGATATAAAAAAAGAGTGGAGGGAGGTGGGCTTCCTCAGCTGTAGGTCTTTGCATTAATAGGAATTTGATAAGCCTAAGATAATTACATGTGGTTAAGAAAGCTGGATCCGAGCAAGAAAAAAATCCGCGAGAAAGCGATCAATAGATGGGAGGAGATCCTCTATTCTAAAAACTAGGCATTCTTAGGGACTCCAGGCATTTACGTTATATATCCTAGGAAAGTCAAAATCCCCATGAATGTTTTGGTCATAGTCAACTCCATGCCTATGGGGGTAGGGCATGTAGATGGGGTCGTTATGTTCTTCAGGAAGTGAGCTGCAGAAGGCGGTCTAGGCGTCAAAATTGGTATCCCAAATCCTCCTTCGCTACTTCAGCTGTGCCTCGTAGCCTTGGACGGTTTTGGGAACATTGTTTACCTTGTCCTGCCAGTAATATGCAGGCTCTTGCCTCCACTTGGTTATTACGAGGCTCCTTTGCTCTATCCACATGTTTGCAAGATTATTGGCTAGGTCCTTGATCTTGGCTAGAATGCTGAGAGGCAACGCACGGTCTAGAGAGCATGGATAAGAAAATGAAAGCTCAAATGGTCTCGTCTGGAACTCTCGGTCATGCCATATGACCAACTCCTAAGGCCAATCGAAAGGGTTGGGATCCCCTCATAGTGGCACTGGCTCTTTAGGGAATTGTTTGGGCAGTGACTGTGCTCTGCGTTGGGCTTCCTCTACCAGTTCCTACCTTCTTCTTCTGGCTGCCACAATGCGCTCGGGCATGTAGGCATCTTCGGGCTCGTTAGGCGGGAGGTTTGGTAGATGCGGATTAGGCATTCTTTGTTGTTCATCTTCAGCATCTTGCTCCAAGTCCGGACACTCTTCGACATTCTGCTCGGCCACTGCTGGGGCTGCTTGTCCGGACCCTCTTCGACATTCTGCTCGGCCTGCTAGGGCTACTGGAGCATCTTGCTCCAAGTCCGGACCCTCTTCGACATTCTGCTCAGCCACTGCTGGGGCTGCTTGTGGTGGTGGTGTTGGCTGTGCCCGTTCTTCGAACCCAAGTTCCTTAAGCTCAACAATGGAGAGGCCGGCATAGTGCAGGTAGTGAAATTGTTGCTCTTTTGTGATTCCTGTGCCTATTGAAAGCTTCCGTTCTTGAAGGCCATACCTTAGTGCTCAGGTAGTCAGTTCTAGCTTCCTTTTTACCTTCTCCACTGAATCATTGCCCTCCACTTGGGTGACATGTAGTACTGTGCTGAGAAAGGCTTGCCTGTGTGTGTTGGCGCATACATCAGCTGCTTCTGCCTTGGATTCGGCAAGCACTCTCTCACACTCAACCACCGCCAAGCGTTCCGTTAATTGCCTAACCCTTTCAAAATTATTCTTTTCCCACTTGTTGGCTCTCTCATCCATCTTCTTTCTTCCCTCTTCCAGCTCACTTGCCAAGGTGGTTACCACCTGCTTTGCTATTCATTTTTTTAGACCCAAAATTGGTTCCACTCCCTGGATTTCCGAGCCAGCTATTCTTCAGCAATTTCTTTTGCTTGATTTGTAATGTTGAATCTCTGTTCTGCCTCGACAATTAGTTCAGACTTTTCTTGTGCTAGTTGTTCGTAGCTTTGGATTTCTGCAAGGTTCAGTCTTCTTTGTGTGAAGGCCATGGCCATGAGGGCCTCTGTGTCTCCCTTGGCAATCTCCAATGCACCTTGTAGTCATTGTGCCTCTTGTTGCAACCTTTGTGCTTCTGCTGCGGGGATTGCCGGTCTTTCCTGTGCTAGGAACTCTATCTCTCTCTCCAGTTTGTCTTATCCTCAAGTCCATACCATAGTTGAAAAGCTATGGTATCCTCTTGCCGCTCGCTTGGCTCGCCTTCTGGAGCTGCTATCTGCTTGTACCTTTCTAGTTTGGCGGTTTTCTATTCCAGGTCAGCATACTGCTGCACTAGCAACTTTAAGCTCCGCTACTCTGCCACCAGGTTTTGCTCTTTGTCTTCCAGCCTTTGTCTTAGGCGGCTTTCATTGTCCTGGGCTTTCTTCGATTTTGCTTCCAGTTGCTCTTGTAGCACTTTCACCTCCCTTTTTTGGTTGGTTTATTGCTTTGAAACTTCTAGCCTCAAGGCTGCCGAAGTTTCCTTTTCTTTCTCTAGCTCCACCAGGGCCACCTTCTTTTCTTCTTTTGCCTTGTCCAACTGTGCCAGGAGCTCAGCCACATAAGCGTCGTAGTCCGTACCAGGTGGCATGGGAGTAGGAGCTGTAGTGGTTGACGCCTCTAGCTTTTGCTGTTTTGGATCTTTCCTGGACTCAGCATCTGCAGCAGCGGGTCTTTTCGCTCCGATTTTCGATACAATCTTAGCCACTTTATTGACAAGCATCTGCATCATGCTCATCAGTTGGGCCGTGTCCAGAGAGGGCATGGGTTGCGGGGTGGTTGTGGTGTCAGTTGGCACCGGCACGAAGGAGGAAGGCAAGGGGTGCAGTAGGGACTTGCCCTTGCCTACAACCACTGGTGCCGCTTCCACACTGCCGCTTGCTTCAGCCTCATGGTGGGGACTCAAAGGGTCGATCTCTCCTCCCCCATGGGTTTCTTCAACAGATCTGTGAGTGGCCTCTGCCAACTCAGCCAGTTCTTTCATCCTTAGATCATTGGCTTTCTCCTCCGCCATTCTTTGCCTCTCTTCTTCTGCCCTTTTTTGACTCTTCTCTAACTCTTTCGAGTTCTTCCTCTTCCTTCTTCCTTCTTCCTTCTTCCTTCATTCTTCCTCCACCCTCCTTGACTCTCTTTGAGCCCTCTTCACCTCAGCTCGCTCTTCTTTGCTCAGTCTTTCCTCATTCTTCTTCTGGCTCTTGTCAATCTTCATTTGCTTTTGTGGTTTGACCGTTTGAGTGGGTGGTATTTTCGGCTCTCCTTTGTCGCTTACTGTCTTTTCGCTCGAGCCTTCTTCCTCGCGGTGAGGTGAGCTTTGGTGCATAGCTTGCTCTTCATCTACGCCGGCATCCTTGATATCCTTGTCGATGATTGCCATTAGGACACCTCCGTATTTGATTGTAGAGGCTTTTGTGATAGGCTTTTTTCTTGTGGATTGTGCGGTAGAGACTGGAGATTCCCCACCAGCTCGTGCTGCGGCTGGCGCCAGGAGCGCGGCTGAACTCCTAATAGTTTTCTGGACAAAGCTGTTCCAATCCACCTCCTCTGGAACTCCTGCCACGATGCTTTCCAGCAATGGTACCTCAATTCTGTTCATTAATGCGTTGTATCTGTGGCCCGAGAAAAGGGCGTGGACCATTTTAGCTTGCATCCTTATCGTAGGGTCTAGAATGTCAGCCAAACTAATTCCATCCACCATGTGCACGTCCTCTTTTTTACTCCCATCATGGCGTATACATCTCTTTTTGGGCGCCTCTCTTTCTTGGACACAAGCCCCAGGGCTTTCTCGACAATATCTGCATTAAGGGGCACTTGCACCCTTCTTTCCTGGTCACCAGTCCTTACTGTGACCGTGCCACAACTCCTCCCTTCATCAAAGCTCCTTAAGAAGTCAGCGTACATGCTGTAGTCCACAGCATGTTCGACCTTTTCCATGTACTTTTGGAGGTTGAATTTGTCCACCAACTCCCTCACGATAGGCTCTTCCAGGATGGCTTCATCTAAATTCATGGTATGCTTGAATGTGAACTGGCTAAATCCACGCATCTCGACACTGATTCCATACTTTGTCAGCTTTGCTTCAGTGAATGGGAGTTTACTTTGTCCTGCCATGGTAGGTGCCTGTCATCATACCAAGCCAACATTAGCGTTATAAATTGACTCATCACTAATAAAACCCCCAAAAAGAATACATCTGACAATTTGCAGTGCTGATTCAAAGGCATAAACTTGGAAATAATTCACAAGCAACATCTAATTTCTCTTGTATTCTTTTCTATTTGAATTCGTTGATCATTTTCATCCATTATACATTTTGCTACATCCCTTGGCTCTCACTTTGCTCCCCCCCTTTTTCCTTAAGTTTTAAGGGAATCCTTCCTAGGATTAGCAAGGGGAGAAAGAGGGTTCGCATGGATTGTTTGGGGTGAGTTACTTGGCCAATAGCCAAGTATAAAGGTGAGGTTTGTATTCAAGCTAGGCATGACGATCAAGTTCGCATGGTCGTATGGAAGCTTGGGTGATATAGGTCAAGACATCATGAAAGATGTCCTCGAAGTTGAGGTGACTAGCAACGTGCAACTCCTCTTCCGTGAGGAATTGGTCAATGTAAGGGTGGGCCAACACCTGGTCATCTAAGTGTATGTTGCGTGTAATGGCCAAAACCCTAAATGAAAGAGGTGCCACATAAGTAGGGTCATGTTCAATTGTTTTGATTACCCTCCGTTGCTTAGCATTGGTCATGATACGACAACCTTTTTTCTCCCATTGCAGTCGTAGGGCATACCACAGTTATAAAAACAAAGAAGCAGAGCTGGCAAGCTGTGTGAGCTCCTCCAGTTCTTGTTCAGGTGTAGAGCGAGCAGCTTGCGGTAAGAGGTGATTAGTCTTCTGAGAACAGCTTGCTTCTTTGAGATTTCTCCATTAGCAATTAACTCGGCGGCAATTTTGGAAAATTTGATAGTCATAAACTCATAGTCTTCCCAAGTGCATGGCAACGCACAAACATCAGAAGTAAGGGGTTCGTCAAGAAGTCCTAGGTCAAGCCTCTCATAGCTCCTAGCGAATGTGGTGAAGGTGTCATCCAACTCCTTGATGCATGTCACTACATCATCTCCCGAGGTCTCAACGAGATCCTTGGCCACTGAAAGGAAAGATCGTCTTTCGTACGAAGGCCTAAGACCTGGTGGTGGTGATGGTGCAATTGGGCTGGATAGTGGTGACTCCATTATTGGCGTCACAGATGGGACTTTGCACTCTGGAGCACTTTGAGATGCTGCAATGGGCTTCAGTGGCATAGGAGGTGCGCTGCATTCTATTTGAGCCATCATGGGGGTGCGCAACTCCTCTGACTTGGATGATGCTGGGGCATCCAGCTTGGGACAATAAATGTGTTGGGATTCATTAATCACAACCGGTGCTGGTTCAGCTTTCTTTGCAGTTTGTGCTTTGTATGTGCCAGCCTGTCTAGCTGGAGTGGGGTTGCTTAGAGTTGAGTCTCTTGAATGTCCACTCTTAGGCACACATATTCAGGGGTTGCCCTCATAGTATCCTTGTGTTTGCAAGAGATCTTTGGGGATCCATCGTGGCGTGGTAGTGCGCCTATGTCGATAGCATCTAAGCTGCCTCTTAGACTGCGACTGATAGTTTTTGCGTTTAGAAGCACATTTTTGCGGTTTACAAGGAGGTGGCCCTTGTCGTTTTGGCACCCATATGAGCGTGGACTCTTTGGCCTTGTGAATGGCCTGAGTGGGCTTGGTTCTAGCAGTTTGAGCGCGGGGTGAGATATCGCTGCCCTTCTCCTTAAGCTTAGTCATGGGCATGGCCGTAGAGGTCTCTATCAGTGGCTTTGCAATTGTAGGAGGCGCAAGATAACCCTTTCTGAAAGTAGTTACTATGCGCACATTGCCTACATCAAGATGGATGCGATCTAGGTTGTAGTCCACATTGCACTTCATCTGCTTTTAAAAAGTGCGACCTAGTAGTGACTTATTACCTGCCCCTTCAGTGTTTGGCAACACATAAAAGAAAACTGGGATACTTTCAGACTCGATGGAGACAACTACTTTGCATTTTCCTAAGAGTGAGTAAGTGTTTGCCCCCAAATGGACTGAGTTTAGCATTTGTGGGCTGTAATTTAGGTTGACCAATGTGTGTCCAATGGTCATGCATCAAGATATTACAGTTGGCACCTTCGTTGATCAAGGTATCAAAAGAATACGTCCGTTTTGCAGTGACCGTGATTTGTAGGTAGGCGGGTGCTATTGCTTCTTCATCTTGATCTATCAGTTCGGTAATTGTGGCCAGGCAGACGTTGACAGGGGTTTCAAGCATAGGTGGCTCGTGCAACGGATGGGAAGAAGGATAGTACTTTTTGATGCGACTGCCATTGAAGAAGCCTATTCCTTCACCTTTGAGTGTCTCCAACTCAACATTTCCCGTTCTACTAATTGCACGTATCCGGAAAGGTCCCAGTCCTCGAAATTTCATTTTCTATTTGTGACATTTCACAGAGTATGGTAGAACGATGTCCCCCTAATCAAAGTTGCGCTGTGTGACATGCTTGTCAAACCACATCTTTTGTCGTGCCTTCTCGCAAATCAGAGCGTGGGTGGCTAAGAGTTGGGTCTTCGTGAGACGCTCTAACTCCACTAAGTGGTTGGTCCAAGCTCATCTTCCCTCCCAACGCTCATGAGCTGCTACCCTTAAGCTAGGGACAAAGAACTCTAAGGGTAGAGTGGCCTCCCTTCCATAAGTCAGCCTAAAGGGCGCCTGTCCTACAGCCGTCTTATAAGCTGTACGATAGGCCCACAAGGCTGCCATGAATTTATTATCCCTGTTTCTTTGTGATGTGGATACTATTTTAGTAAGCACGTTGACTAGGATTTTACTCATGGACTCTGCTTGGCCATTTGCTTGAGGGTAGTAGGGCGAGGACCTTCTATGAATGATTAGAAAGGTTGAGAGCAGGTGGGATATCACTTCATTAATGAAGTGCGTGCCCTGATCACTCACTAGTTCAATTGGACAACCAAACTGTGAAAATACCTGCTCCCACAGGAACTTCGCAGTGGTTCTAGCATCGTTCTTTCTAATGGCTCTTGCCTCCGCCCACTTCGTCAGGTAATCAGTTGCCACAATGATGTAGCGTGCTTGGGAGTATTGTGCCACAGGACTAATAGGTCCAATGAAGTCAATGCCCCATTTTTCGAAGGGTTGTCGAGCTATTACAGGGGGTCAATTCCATCTTATCCTTGCGCATGGGCACCTTAGTCCTCTGGCTCTCATCGCAGTGTTTGACAAACTTAGCAGCATCACAGAATAGGGTGGGCCACCATAATTGGGATTGTAGCACCTTACGGGCGGTCGTATCCCCACTAAAATGTCCTCCAGCTATCCCGCCATGCGCTTCTCTCAATACATCATGCATCTTGTGCTCACACACACATCTACGCAACAAACTGTCTTGTCCTAACCTATAGAGTTGGCCGGCGATCAGTTGGTATGGCCGGATTTTTAAGATAAGTCTCATTAGCCTGGCTTTCTCAATAGGTCTCTTAGGTAGACCGTTCTCTAGCACTTGAACTACATTATCGGCCCAATATGGCGTCAAATCAGCCCTAAACAAGTCTCCTTCGCTAGACAGGCCAAAGAGATGAGCGTCCGGTAGGTCGTCATGTATGCCTTGTCCAACAACTTCTCCTGTGGGTATGCGGGACATGTGATCAGCCATGTAGTGCTACTTCCCCTTACGTGCAACCACAGTGAAATCAAATTTCAACAAGAGGAGTAACCATCTCACTATGCGACCTGTAGCGCACGGCTTGTTCACAAGCTAAAGCAAGGCTTGATGGTCAACGAGAAAGACGAAGGGTGTGGCCAACAGATAATGCCTAAATTTCTTTACAGCAAACACCATGGCTAACCCTCCCTTTTCTGTAGTGGAATAGTTCATCTCCGTTTCGGTGAGCTGCCTGCTGGCAAAACTCATGGGGTAATCAAGGTTATGTTCATCAGGCTGGCATAGAACAGCTCCAATAGCAAACTTAGAGGCATCTATGTGTACATGGAATGTTATGCTCCAGTCTGGGGTTCGTAAGATTAGTGCAGTGGTGAGAGCCTTCTTCAATTGTTCATATGCACGCTTGCATTCCTCAGTCCACTCGAATACGATTAGCAGCTTGTACAATGGTCTAGCAATCAACGTGTAATTTAGTACAAAGCGTCGGTAGTATCCTGTATGGCCTAAGAAACACTGAATGCTCTTGTAGTTAATGGGTGGTGATAGGTTGACAATGACCCTGACTTTTGAGAAGTCTGTGGCAATGCCATTCCTTGACACTACGTGCCCTAGGATACATCTGTGCTTCACCCAGAACTGGCACTTTAAGGGGTTCAATGAGAGGTTGTATAGTCGACACCGTTCATAGACGACTCTCAACTTTTCTAAATGTTCGGCTCAACTAGAGTGTATGCATAAGTCATTGACGAACACCTCTAACTCGCACCTGAGCATATCTTTGAAGATGGTGCACATTAATCGTTGGAAGGTTGCAGACGCATTCATTAGCCCAAAGGGCATAACGATGTAGGCGAATACACCCCACTTTGTGGCGAAGGCCGTCCTGTCGTCAGGGTGCACTTGCACTTGATTATAGCCAAAGAAGCCATCCAAGAAGCTGTAGGCTTCTTTGCTTGCCACCCTCTCCAACATGTACTCGGTATACGGTAAGGGGTAGTTGTCCCTCTTCGTAGCAGCATTAACTTTCTTGTAATTCATGCACACTCAAATTTTACCATTCTTTTTCATAATGATCACTATGGGCGATACCCAATCCGTGTGCTTAATCTCATATATAAATCCCGCCTCCATGAGCTTATCGATTTCTTCCTTCACCACATGGGCGTGTTTGGGGTTCATAGGGTAAGGTCGTTGCTTTGTTAGCACCGCATCTAGAACCATTGCGATATTATGGGTCACAACCCTAAGATCTACTCCTTTAAGTTCCTCCAAGGACCAGGCAAACACGTCGACATACTCTCATAGGAGAGCAACAAGTTTAGCGTCCTCATCCTTGGTCAAGTCGTCAGTGATGAACACAAGTCGGGGCTTCTCGCCTTCCCTTGCCAAGTTGACTTCCTTGACCTTGGCGGGTCCCTCAATTGGCTCACTGGCTTGCCCTTGTCTCTTTGCTCCTAGCAGAATCACCACTCTATCACCCTTCTTAAACTTCGTGAAGCGTTTGGGGAGATCCTACGGCCTCTTTTGCCTCTCTAATTCTGAGTTCTTAGTTCACTTCCATGCCTCCTCCTTTAGCCATCTGCATCTTAGGTGGACTGGCAAGTCCTCTATGGTGCGTCTAACCTTAGAGGGTTGGGGTATTTTGGGATCACTCTACATATGGACTTCAAACTCCGAGTTAAACTCACATCCCTTGCTTGAGGAAGGAGTTTCGCTAGGGGGTTGTAATTCAATAGGTGTATTCGTCTTCAGTATTGGAACTACCAATGGCTGCGCCACCCTTGCCTGCTCGTAATCCATGGCTCCCATGTGCTCCAACCAAGATCTATCGCACTCCATCCGCATGACTTCTCTTTCATTCCGGCTTGCGCTTTCCCTTCTAGGCCTAGAGTCTGCCTTGATCTGTTCGATTGCTCTCCCTTCAGTGTCATATTCTATCGTGTCTAACTCTTCTTCACTCTCGTCCCCAATAGAGCGGCAATCCTCGTACTCCTCATCATTAGAGTCTTGCCTCTCTGACTGCTCGTCATCCCCTAGGTTTTCCTCTCCAATCTCCTCTTCATCAGTGACTAAAGCCCAATTGTATAACAGGTTAAGATCGTGAATTTTAGTCAATTTCCACTCAGGCCTAGCCAAGAGATCACTTAGGGGTTTTAGATTAGCAGCCATGTTGCCCTTTAGTTTATCGGTCAAGCACTTTATGATTTCCTGAAGCCCAAGCTTGTTGGTGGGGACATGGAACGAGACTGGTTTCCCTGGATCACATGAGCTTCTTGCCATCATGCAGAGTGGCACGATGGGCTCCCTTGTTGACATGCTTGGGGATTTAGCAGCTTGCCTATATAGCTCTTCTTCATCTGAGAACGGTAGGTCAACGGTTGCCAAGACATGTATCCAATCCCGCTCATCCTCAGGGCAAGGGATGTACTTGATCAATGACCCATAGGGTTTGCTTACCTGTGCATCACCTTTTAGCATGGTTGAGATAACATCGAGGTCGACTGGGGTAGTCTTCCAGGTATCCATCTCAACCCTCACCGCTTCTGTTCAATTCCCCAAGAAGATGAGATTATTCCCCCAATCTTCAATAACTTGTGCGTTCCTCATCTAGGGTCATCCTAGCAGTATGTCGTAGTCCACTCCCTTCATGACAATGAAGTTCACAGAAAATTGCACCACTGCGACCTTCACTGGCTAGTTCTTTAGGACCCCGAATGGTCTGACCTTCATTCCGTTGGCCAATGTGACATTGAACCTAGCCGTTTCCACAGGTGGATTTCCCCAGGCCTATAGAACTGCGTGACTCAAGACACTGACATCGGCGCCTGTGTCTACGATTCCTTTTCATGTTTCATCCCCCAAGGGCAAGATAGGTAAGACTACATGCATCTCAGTGCCTTCCCAGAAAGCATTGACATGCAGTGACCTTGGAATTGAGTATAGCGTTAGGCTTGGAATTTTCATGACTGCGTCCTGCTCTTGCAAGTCAGCGGTAGCATGCTCCTCTTTTCCCTCCACCCAATACTTTAATTCTTGCCATAAGGAAAGGTGCTGCCGAAGCAAATCTCCTAGGCTCACGGTTACTAGAGTGGTTACTAAAGTGGTGAGGAGGTTGCTGGGTGGTTGCCTTCCTCCTTGGTCAGCATTCTTTGGCCGTGTGCCATGGTTAGCTTACTGACATGCTTCTTCCTGGTCTTGCCTCTGTGGCATCTCACGTGGTGTGGGTACGTTTCTCGATTGAGATCGCGATGGTGAAACGGGTGTACTCACACTAGAGAGGTCTTCTATTCGGTCTTCCAGTATGGGCTCTACGTCTTTAAGGTGTTCCTGGGCGTCCTTGACCCACTCCTTGACTTTGGCTATAGCCTTGAGTTGCTGTTTGGGGTGGGGGTATTCTCCTACCTTGACACTCCCTAGTTTTGCTATCTTAGGAGCTGAGGTCTCTGCCTTTGCATCAGTGACCCTCTTTCCTGTCACTAGAGTTGTAGCTTCCTCAGTCTTAAGGGTAATCTTTGCATCTGTTCTCTTTCTCCTTCTCCTTTGGCTTTTCTTTCCCAACGAGGCTGCATCCAGGTTACTTGGCCCAGGAAATGAGATGCCTATTTGTTTTGTCTATGCTCGCATCATGACATGCAGTGGGATGGGCGTATCCTCACTGCC
Organism: Lygodium microphyllum; assembly: GCF_053477565.2. Taxonomy (NCBI): domain Eukaryota; kingdom Viridiplantae; phylum Streptophyta; class Polypodiopsida; order Schizaeales; family Lygodiaceae; genus Lygodium; species Lygodium microphyllum. Next base: position 79,716,123 of record NC_141139.1, read on the forward strand.
AAAGGTCTCCACACCGAACAGCCCCAAGGGTACTGATGGAAGAACTAGTTGGTGGCTTCTGTCTAGGGCAGTTAGGAAATAAGTGTGTGATTCCGCATTTGGTGCATCGAAGGTCAGCTTTGTCCTTGTTTGCTTGTTCCCTTTCTGGGCAACGTGATGAAATATGGCTTGGATGACCGCAAGTCTAGCATGAAATTGGATCTTGGCTTGGTCCTCGAAAGCCTCTGCCTCTTCCTCTACCTAGTGCCATTACCGATACTGGTCGGTAGTCCATCAGGACTGGATTGCCTTCCTCGTCATAGGATATGTATGGGTTCATGTAGGTCTCCTCTTCACTAGGTTCTTCCACATAGTGAATAGGAGCATCACTCGATGGATGGGTTACATAGGGCTCTGGTGGTCTGGATATGCTTGTTGGGTTCATCTCTAGCCTAGGAATGGCTGGTCTTGCATCATGGTGCTGGAAGCGCCAACTAGGCTCCCCTGCCAAAGAGGTTAGGTGGCCTGTTGCCTAAGTATGGAGGGTTGTATTGCTGCGTGTATGGGAATCTCCTTGGCAATCTGCAATGTAATGCATCATGACGGAACCTACCGCAGTTCGAGCATGGCCTAGATCTAGGATCTTGGCACTCGGCTGGGAGGTGGTTTCCACCACAGTGTATACACTACACATGCGACCGCACATGCTTCCTCATTTGTTCTTGCAATCTTGCAAGCTCCATTCTTACCTCAACCAGCTCCTGACCTTGGTCAACACCCTTTCCCTTATCCCGTACGCTAGTGTTCTCTCTCTCTCCTGAAGCTGTTGTCCGCTCTAGAGCTCTCTAGCTTGTATTGTCCCGACTGGTGTTCCTCATGCTTCGCTCCCTAAGCTAATCGTCCACCCTTATTGCCTCTTCAAAAACTCTAGCTAACACATCTCTGTGTAGAGTGGAGTTACTAGCCAAAGCCTTGTAGAGCTCCTCGCTTCGAATTCCATTTATAAACCCGGTAGACACAACCTTCTCGTTAGATCGCTCATTTGCAAGGATCCTCTTGAAGAGGCTACGCACATGAGTGACATAGTCCCTTACGTCTTCCTTTTCCCTCTGACTGACATTCATCAATCGGACGATGAGATTGTCCGAGTACCCTGCCTCAGAGAATCTTTTGATAAAGGGGTCCTTAAGACGGGCAAAGTTCGTGCACTCAGCTGCATCTAGACTAGTGTATCAAATTCTTCTCTTATCGCCTAAACATAGCCCGAAAGCTTGAGAGCATTGTGCAAGGTCCATGAGACGGTTTGCTTCACAAACTTGTTCAAATTGCTCCATAAAGCTATATGGGTCATTGCTAGGTTCATACTTGTCTAGCTGCTTTGCTACGATAGGGATCCTAGATTGCCCCTTTACCCCTTGCGTGACCCCTAATCTCGAGAGTAATTCTATGGCAAGGATGTTACACTTTGCTCAGCGGACGTATTGTCCATGAGCCGCTTGGCTACAAGTTCACTCAATGTCAAGTCAGCTTCTGCTGCTCGCTCTCTCTCTCTGCATTTGGTCCTACTTTGGCTGCACCGGCCAAGGCTAGCATACGCCGAGCCTCGTAGATGTCTACATCCTATTGGAGTTTCCTAGCCTTTTGCTCGTGGTTATAGGCAATTATGCTCTCTAGTGCCTTTTTAATCGCATTTCTTTCCTCTTCTAGGTTTGCTACCACTTCCTCTACTGGTCTGCCCTGAACTACTGTCCTGGTCAACAAGTCATACTCATTGACTAACTCCTGCACTAAAACTGGGAATTCTCCCAAGTCCAGTCAGTCCTCTCCTTGTCCGCCTCGTGATCCTTACATTGTTCCCACTTCCAGCTCCACAAGGTCATCGATCAACTTGAGTAGCTCCGACAACATCTGATCCTTTATGTTGTCACCTTTTGGATCTTCGTGTCCTCTTAGGGTCCTACTGATGGGGCTCTCAGGTAGCCAACTATGTTTTGGGATCTTCTCCTAGTAGTGGGTTCCTTGATGTTATTATGTCTCTTGATGAGTTCCTTATTATTGAAAGCAGTCGTCAATCTTATTCACAAGTTGTGCTTCGTGCTTTCTAGTGCTCAGTGTGAAAACAGGCTTTTCCTTTTCTTGTAGTGCACCTTTGGTGATAAAATCAAAAAGTGAGGTGTAGATACAAGAAATGCTCAATGCAAACTCCACTCTTCCCCTCACGTTCGTGGCCTGATATGGCTCTAAGCGTAGGTTCTGGCTGGTCTAAGGTTTTACTAAAAGTCCATGTTGCATTCTCTATTCTGCTCCAGGGTTGGTTGGTTGGTCACCGAAAGTCAAGTCAAATTCTAGATTTGGTCCGCTCAGTGTCTAGCTGTTCGGGGTGAATCCTCAGTTATCCTATCTGGCCTCTAGCTTCTAAGGGCTAAATTGGGTTTCCTGGGGGATCAGAGATGTGAACAGGGTGGCCAGGACTGTACGGCAGGTTTGAAAACCCTCTATTTAAAATTCTAGTGAAGTGGTCCGATCCTGGGAGTTGGACGGGCTGGTCCGATCCTAGGAGTCAAACGGTTTGGTCCGATCCTGGGAATCGGACAGGCTGGTCCGAGTTTCACACTAGGAACAGTGGTCAAATTCTACTTTGGTTCGATTTTCCTAGTCGGACAGGGGAGGTTCGACTATTGCAATGGGTGGAGTGGTCCAAATCTGGGACTAGGACACGTGGTCCGATTTTGACACTGGGTCCGATTTTGACACTGGGTCCGATTATAACAGTCAAACGGAGTGGTACAATTTTCGGAGCGGTCCGACTCCCAGAAAAAGTGATCCGATTTTCGGAGTCGGACGGTCCGAGTTGAGAAATCGAGTGGTCCTATTCTGGGACTCGGACGGGCTGGTCCGACGGCGCGGACAACGGCCCGCAGGTTGTGCACGATGCCTCAAGGTCAATGCCTACTCCACAGAATCGTGCCGGTGCCTTCCAAATAGGTGCAAAACAATAGAAGGAACTGCCAGGCATACCTGGAATCAATGCGACGCTTGAATCGATCTGCGCTTCAACGATCTTTCCACAGCTCTCTCTTTCTCTCGCTCTCTCCCTGGCTCTCAAGCTCACTCTCTTCTCAGGAGGCAGGATGTCAAATGTGGTCTTTCCTAGTTCCATGGGTCTCTTATTGCCCCATCCCAGCTTGTTGTAACCTCAGAAATTAATCCCTCATACTCTTCTAGCCAGAAATTTGACTCTGTGCCCCTATTTCCCTGTTTCCAGCAACAACAGAACCCTTCTGTTTTCCTTCTTTTTCCTATCCTAATCTTAACCTAATGCAACCAAAATCAAAACCAGAGATGGAGATGGATGGTCCTACTCTAATATTCGACAACAAATCAAAATACTTACTTGCTCGAGGGATTAAAACCTCCTGAATCTCCTAACTATCTCGAGCATCAATTCAGGCTGCAAACCCTACTTCTATGCTCGATTCGATGTGTGTGGCACTCAAGGCTCGATTCTGTCGATCTTGGCAACGGAACCAAAATGGAGGGGAGCTTCAGAGCTCTACCCCGAGACCTACGGACCGCTTATTGATCAAGCGTTTCAAGCCGAGTGGCCATGGCTATCTCTCACATAGTCGACGCGCAATGCCTACCTTACGGATGTAGTGAGCTTACCTTGATGCTCGATTGAGTTCCCTCCTCTCTCTTGCACTCCGGTGGCTCCACGATCCTTGCCGCAAGCTCAAGAAACCTCAAGCCCTCTTCGTCAAGCTCCATTCTCCATAGCCGTGCGAGAAAAGAGAAGAGAAGAGAAGAAGAGAAGATGAAGAAAGAAGATGGGGAGCTTCTTCTCCACGATCGTTCACTCTCACACACTCACTCCCTCACTCCCTCACACTCCCTCAATCCCTCACTCAAGCACAAGCAAGAAGGCAAGAAACAAGAGAAGAAGAAGAAGAAGCTTTGGCCACACACAAGAATGAGCTTCTCATTCACTTTTGAACTTTATATACATGTCCTACTTTTTGGGCGGTCATCCCTACTTTTTACATGGCCGGCCATTAGCCTAGGCCCTCTTTTCCTATTTTCCACCGTTCTAACTTATCCTATTCCCATCTAATGCATACAATTTGCATGGAAGTGAGCCCGACACTCTTTTACAAGTATTCGGGAGTGCCTTCACATTTAATGGCACGCTTTTACTCTTTTTTTTTCTTGGGGCGACATTGAGGCCTTTTGGAGAGGTCATCATTCAAATTTTCCAGGGTTTGACCTCCATCCGGGGTGCCTTTTCCTTCCTTTGTCATGTGCCCTTTCGGTTATCTCCTTCTTCCATTTTTTCGCTCCTCTGTCCTGCGGTAAACAACTTCTCTCCATTTTTGGGTCTTGTAATTCCTTGTTGCTACTTATGCAACAATATCATTATAAATACAAGAAGATGGGTGTAAGAAGGTACCTTTTTGTAAGGAACGCTTGTATGCATTCTTGATTTTTACCTCTAGTTGTGCTCAAATATGTCAAGGTCAACAAATGCATTCAAAGTCTTTTGAATCTTTTGTTGAATGCTTGGTGAAAGTGCATGGTTGATGCACCACAAAGTCTCTCGAGTAGGTAGGAAGGTGAGCCATTAGTACTTTGGTAGGGTGATGAGATTGAAAATTGTGTTTTCATGAGTATATTTGAGAGAGTTACACTCTTGGATGATGCAGTCATCGCGATTTCTTGGGTGGTATGCCTTGAGAAACTTGTCCTTGGGAGAAGTCCATGCAAGGAAGTGAATTTTGGAAAATTGGCTATACCATGTGTATACAAAATCTTCCAAGGTATAAGGGAAGAGTACAAGGAAGACATCTTCTCTATCTACACACATCTACTTTGACATAAGCTTTGGAATCATTGAATGCGGTCTTTAGGATCCTCCATGGTTAGTCCCTTGAAGGTGGGAAGCTTATTCTTTTAGATGCTTTGTGGAGAGGCTCAAGGCTCCCCATTGCCTTTCCAAGACCCACTACTAGATCCTAAGCTAGAGTGCCAGTCATCTCTTCCTTCTAGTTTGCTGAGGATGAAGGCTTTCTAGAACTTGACATCTATTAACAACCCAAACAAGAGAATTCAAAGTGGAGATAGGAGTTATCTTTGAGGATTTTCAGGATCAAGTTGTAGGCATAAACTTATGGACTTCCAATAATGAAGTGCCTTGAAGAGCCTTCATGTCTCATTATGGTTGCCAATTTGTGAGGGATGTGTGTGAGGTGCAATTGGGTTCCTCAAATTTGTATGTTTGCTTTGAACTCAACACCTTTTGGTATGCCTTTAAAATGCATAGTGGAGGTGGAGAAGTGCCCAACAAGGTCAGGGAGAAGTCTGTGGGGAGTGTCTTAGAGAAGATTTAGAGGGAATTCTAGAGACTCTAAAATTCAACCATACAAGATTTGGAATCGACAAATAAACTTAAGAAGAAGATTGTGATTATGTGAATTATCATACATATCAAATTTCATATTCTTTTGAAGCCTAGATAGCAACTTGGCCTTCTTCTTATGCCTTCACCCCTTGAGGTTAAAGGAGATATTGTTGTTGATGGGTATGAAGGTATAGAATTGCAATGCCTTTGTCAATGATGAAACCTTCAACAAGAAGGGTGTGTCTCTTTATTAGTGAATTAGGGTTCATCCAAAAAGGCACCAAATGACTTTGATAAAGAGGATGGATTTTGTCACAATCTTTTTCTTTGTCTCAAAGTAGCACCTATCCTTTCATTTGATGTAGTTCACCTCCTAAAAAGAGATGGGCTTCTTGACTGGCTCATTTTGTTGTTATGGTTTTCTCTCTTAGAAATAGTTGAGCTTCCATTCTTGGATTCTTTAGGCTTCTCAAACTTTGAGAAAATTATGTGTAAGTGGTGAGGATCAAGCCAAAGCTCTAATACCATTGTATTTGCCTAATACAACTTATTATCATTAACGATGGAAATGTTCACTTAACTTCATGACTAAAATTGACAAGGAAACGAATGGAAGAGATACTTGAGTTGAATATGATAAATGATTCAAAAGTAGTTCACCTCCTAAAAGGAGATGGGCTTCTTGACCAGCTCATTTTGTTGCTATGGTTTTCTCTCTTGGAAGTAGTTGAGCTTCCATTCTTGGATTCTTTAGGCTTCTCAAACTTTGAGAAATTTATGTGTAAGTGGTGAGGATCAAGCCAAAGCTCTGGTATCTGCCTATTACAACTTAGTATCATTAATGATGGAAATGTTCGCTTATCTTCATGACTAAAATTGACAATGAAATGGATGGAATGGATACTTGAGTTGAATATGATAAATTATTCAAAAGTAGTTATAACTATGGACACACAAAAGAGAGGGGAATTTTTATAGGGTTGAAAATGGAAACCCAACCCCCCCCCCCCCCCCCCCCCCCCCCGAAGGAATGTATTACTACTCAATCCAAGTCCCTTAGGATTGACCTTTGTTGCAATCAACTTGAGAAGTGAGAAAAGTGCAACTCACTCTCATAGATCATGTAAAGATGTAGAAATGCACACATATTAACATACATAAATTTATGATGCAACAAGTCAACCAACTTTTAATGAATTGGAAAGTGAGAGAGAGAAGATTAGTCTTTTTGCATAGCTATAGAGTCATACATCAACATGCCTTTCTTCATAATCTCAAAGAAGATGAAGAGAAAGAGAAAATGCTTGGAAATAAGTGTTGAAAATGGATTTATAGGTCAGCTTTTCTTTAAAAAAGTAATGGAAGAAGAGGAGAAATTGAGAGATTTCATGATGAAATGGTGGGAAATAAAGAGGGAGATGGTTGTGACCAACTTTGGGGCTAACTTAAATTGTTGCACATGAGTTTATAATAAGGGAATTCAAAGTCAAGTGGGAGAAAATGAGCTCCTTTTATAGAAAAAAGGTAGACTTAGTGCAAAGAGAGAAAGTACAAACAACCACATGTCATGAAGTGGGAAAGTTGGTGGAACACTTAAAAGCTTGAATGACAAGTGTCCTACTAGCCACTTGTCTCTTGAGGACTTCCTTCTTTGATAGAAAATTGTCAAGAGTAGAAACAACTGAAAGTTAGTAAGAACTATTATGGCATAGACTAGCCGTTTTTAGAATGACAACCCTATTTTTAGGATAAGAATTTTTAGGCCAATCAGAGGCTCCTAAAGTTATGGTTATTTCCCACAATCAAAAGCATAAAACTAACCTTGTGTGAAACCACAGGGTAGTAAAAACCTAAATTACAAATAAAATTAAGAAAACATAGAAATCAATAAATAGATAGTCATAGATGTGGAACTAGAGTGTTCCCATACTTGATTAATGATGCTCGTTGACGTTAAGCTTGGTGCTCCTAGCAATATTTCTTTAGATAAATAAAGAAATTACTCCAACTACAAATTTTTGATTTATAATCAATTACTATTCTAAATGACAATCCTTTGGAGACTATTGACCCAAATACTATATTTGGTACAATTAGCTCCACTATTAGATCAACCAGCAAATCTTATAAGCATAATAAATAAGAAACCATTTGATTTGACCTTGAAACAATAGAGGAACCCCTCTAAATCCTATCTAGCATTGTTTTCTTGACTTCAATCTCACATTCTGAAAACTTTTACATTACAAAATAGCTTAGAAACTTCACAGTTAAAGAGAAATCTATCTCTTCACCAAAAGGATTTACAACCTTTTATTATTAAAGATAGTGAGATGTGGCTATTCTCAACATTTAGTTGCTACTTCACAACTCCTAATTACTTGAGGTACTGATTCTTGTTGTTGTCCATGCATTTTCCATAAACCTTAGCATTGTTTTTTTATGTCAAAACGTGATTCAACATGGCAAATTTAGCTTCTAGACCAACAAGCTTAGCATTACTTTTTGCTATCAAAACATTCTGTCATTGCAAGTGAAATTTGTGCATTAACTTGTGGACGTTTTGAGGCTCATAAGCTTTGTCTAGATGTAGATTCAACATGGCTTAGTGTCTAGGCTAACAACAAATCAATAACACGTGTGACTTTGAGAATAACTATTGTGTTTTTTATCCATGTACAAACAAGAATTTTTTAGGATGAGCAATGATTTTGCTAAGATTTTGTAAATGTGACCATGTGGTAAATAGGTACCAATCCTTATAGACATGTCTTTGGGGAGTCTTATGCATGAGCTTAATTAGCCAAGTATTAACAACTCAAGAGAGTTGATAAATATTTCCAATGTCATTGATCCTATTGCACTTATTGTTATTATAAAGATCGCAAAAAGTTTGGAAAATCAACATTGGGTATCCATCACATCCTATTGCTTTATTACCTTTCCTTTTAAATATCTATTTTTAATTATTCCTTTAGAGAAGAGTCTATCCATAAGGATAACTTTACCAAGTTCAATAATCCTACATAAAACTTAGTGACTTGCTAAATATAAGCACAATTCATTTTATGTTCATCCTTTGTAATGCCTAATAACTACTTACAATATATCTTAGGTATTTTGGGTAACCCCAAGCTTCTCAATTACTTTAGAGACAATATCATGAGATCTCTTTCCCACACTGATTTTGAAAAGAAACTTGTGGCAACTCATTATTATAACCAATTATTCAAAATTGAATCCAAGCTCTTAGACTACATATCTTTCCTATTTTTCAAGGAAATCCTCAAGATTTTGTAAGAGCCTAGCAAGAATTTGATACTTTAGACACTCTGACAAAGTAGACATAGAGATAATTCCTACATATAGCAACCACTATTCCACTTTCTATGTTAGTAATTTTGATTACATTGATTTTGTGTTCCTTTTTATATTATGACCAATAAAATTGATGAATGCAACTTTGATTTGTCATAATATAGTGCTCTCAACTCATCACCCAAAGATTTGTTGTTACTAAATTGGAACTTTTCTCTTGAGAGGCTTCACATTAAACTATGCAACATTCTTAGGGATATTTGTTTCTTATATCTTCAATGGTGGTATTGATAATTTCTTGGATTCAATGGTAGTCATTGATAATGTCTTGGTTTAAGTATATACTTGACATTTGACAAATTGTTTTGGTTGAAGAATGTGCTTGGTAATTGGAGCTCCATACTATTTGGAATTACACTTATTGCAGCCGGCCAAAGCTCAACAATAACTGGTACATATGCTGGCCAATTTGTTATGGAGGTAAGCTTTGCTAAGATCTTTGTGTTTGTTTCAACTAATTTTGGTTATAAATTTTTCTTAAAAGCAAAGTGAGCAATTGACAATGTACATTGGTTTCACAAAAGTAAAAATGTGAGGATATATTTGTCTATTTAATTTTTATAAAAAAAGAACATGTGCCTAATAATTTAGTGCCTATGTGAGGTTAGTTTGGTGCATTTACATCTAAAAAATGGAGCAACTTTTGTTTCTTAGGCAATTCAATTATTTTTGTATAATCTAATAAAAAGTAAGAAATTATCTTATCAAGTACTTGTGGAGGTCTTTGTATGAAATTTAACTTATAGTTTTATAAGGTTGTATGGGGATTTTATTGCTAAAATTAAGTGGATTGGCTTGGCATGTGGTTGGGCATGCTTGTTATTTTGAAATATATGTGGTTGGGGTCCATTGGGACCACCTAGCTACATAATTTGATGTGAACTAGTGACAAAGAAAATCAAGGTCAACAATTGTAAAAAAAATTTGGTTGCTTAAATTTGATTATTTTAATGTTTGCCTTAATAAAAAGGGCAGTCAATGGATCCTTAGGATATTTTCAAGAACTTCTTAGAAAAAGAATATATTGAATTAACTTGAAAAAGATAAGGTCCTTAAAATTGATTATGGATTTGAAAGAATAAATTGTATTATGCTATTGTGCTTACTTTTGTTGCTTTCTCAACATGAGATTGTAGTGGTTATGCTCCACATGAAAAGCCTTAAAGAAATTTAAATTGCCTTCGATAAATGTATAAAGAAACATGTAGCCTTCGCTAAGTCATGAACTGTAGTAGAAGCTTACAAGTTAGCATAAAAAATAATTACCCCTATATTCTTAGGGTGCTATTACTTTCACTAAGAGGATCATACTTGCTCCATCATTTGGCTAGGTTGCATTTATTTCATGTGCTTGGGGTTGTATATTATTCACCCATTAGAGATCATCAGAGTAGACTCTCTTAGGCTTAGTGGTTTTAAAAGAGAAAACAATATTGACTTATTTGTGAACTTGATTTTCTTCTTGATTCACATGGTTATACATCATGCTTATGTTCCAAGTTGGGTGGATTCGAGCATCTATCAAATAAATTCAATTTTTAAATGGGTCATTATGTATGTACATTGTTGTTGACTTGTGATCACCCTAAACCACTTCAATAGAAAGCTTTTGAAATATTTCTTAATTGGGGTCCATATTTGTATGTCAAACAAGTAATGTGTTATGAAATGCTCAATGAAGGTTATGTGGTATTGTTTAGTGCAATGCTGTGTGGAGAGTTGTGATCATTATGAATAATATCATTACAATTTAAGAGGGGATCGAATGAAAGTATAGTGACATATTATTCCATTGTTTCATTTAATGTTTTATTTCAAATCTTTTGGATTTAATGATATTGTGATATTACTATGTGGCTAGGGAAACTTTAAATAAAAAGCACTATGGTTCTAGTACAAAGCAATTTGAAATTGCTATTTTCATGGAATAGAATGTTATATTGAAGTATGCTTTTCTTAGACATAGAGGTTTTACTATTGGCTTGAGCCAATTCTTCCTCTTGAGTTATTGATGATGTGTGCTAGTGTCTAGGTTGATTAGCTAGCTTGCTGCTCTATTGCACTTTATATGCGCTAGTAGATGTGCAATGCTTGTGAGTATGGGCCTCACTCACATTATGTTTCTTGGGAGCAAATTGAAGGAGAAGTGTTACCCATGTGTATGCTTTCCTTTTCTCACAAAAAATGAAAGGGGTTACTTTGTTTGATGTGATGGCATGCTTTGCTAAATACCATTAAAAGATAACATTGGTGCTTTGTGGAAACTTCATGGTTCACATGGAAAACTTGCTTCCTTTGTGCAAACAAATTCCATAATCACACACATATGAAGTATAGATTAGTGCACATAATTTGAAAAGGAAAGGAAGAGAAATTGTTTTGTGATCACACACGTGGAACGTTCACATTTGCACAAACACTTTTGAAAATAAGAAGAGATTTCACATTATAAGTAATGTAGAACCCTTAGTGATTTCAAAGTTACATTAGTCACACGATAAATTATTTGTGTTCGACAAACATTGTTCAACAAAAAATAGATCAAAGAATCACTCCATTTTGCATCTTTCTTAAAATAAATTGTAAAGTAGTAAAAACGGATTATAAGAGAAAACATATATTATTTCTTCTAAGCAAAAGAGAGCTTTCTCTTTCTCAATGAAACCTTAGAAAATTTTGCTTCCTCAAAAACCACACGTATGAATGACATAGTGTTACCAAAACTGGAAAAGAGTATTGGTAGGTGGGTATAGAATGCACTCATCTTCACACACTTTTTCCTTGGATCTACAAAGTGCGATAATGGTTCATTAAACAGTGATGCATATGGAGCATGATTGATGTTCGTCTATAGTGTATAGCGGCCATATGTACATGTTGGGGGACATGCTTGTCTGGGGATGTTTGGATATATACATAGGTTTGGAGGCATATATTAAGTGTGTATATTCATAGCCATAATCACTAAATACATTCAATAGATGTAAAAATCTAGTTCTCAATATCCACAATGCAAATAGCTTTTGAAGGCTTAATAATTTTGCTAACGTAAGGGATTAAAGCAAGAGTGAAAGGATGATCAAGACTAATCAACATTTATGCCTTGATATGTGATACACTTCCCAAGACAAGAAGGAAAGTGAAATCTGTCAACATTGTCAAAGTAAAACACACCCTCGCACGAGTGCGCCCCCCCCCCCCCCCCCCCCCCCCCACACACACACACATGCACACACACACGCACACGCACACACACAAGAGTCTCTCCTCATATACGAGAGGCACTTTCAAGAAGGCCTTTCCTCTACTCCAAGTGATCAAAGCATCAAATTCTGTTTTATTGGTTATCATGGTCATTATAAAAAAATTGAATTCATTATGAATAGTATGATACACTCACACACACATGCATGCATGCACACAAACAAAATCTCTGTCTTTGTCTCTCTCTACACAATGGAAGATTTAGCTAAGAGTAAGTTGCAAGTAAAATCATAAACACAATAGCTATTCACGAAAATCCCTAACAAAAACCACTGCACTTTAACATGTATTGGACACATGCATCATGGAAGAAGATGACATAGTCTATGTGCATTCCAAGATGGTGTGATTGGGCCTATGACTTTGCAATTGCATGGGCTACAACCATGACATGATGGCCATCGTCTTGTCATGTATTGTGGCTAGGATGTTATCTTGCAACTCAACTTGATGATGTTGGTGTTGGTGTTAGTGATATTCAAGTGCTTGGAAGCTACTAAGTAGAGTGTGGTACTAGAATTGCACCATAGGCATATGTAGTTCCAAATTCAAACATGACTTTTGAGTCAAATGTGTTGATTAGAAGTACATCACATTTAGAATTTTCCTCTTGAAGGATATTTTGCAATGCCTCCATATATTACTTAAGTCTAGTTTGTTGCAATTGGGGAGAACCTCACTTGATTCTGATTTGTATACCAATGTTTTTTTTTTCTAGTTCAAGTCCAATTGATGATAGTCCTTGTTAATTGGAGACTGATACCTAGTGGTGTTGATTAAGGGAAGTACTGGTTTGCCACTCATATTGTAGACTGCTACATGGCATCCTTGCATATTATCAGCATCAACCACTAGTAGTAAGAGTCCCAAAGGGAAACATTATTAGTCCTCACTTCTAGATGGTATAATTTTATTGTCATCCAATTCAAGGGGACATAGAATGAAGTTCTATAGTTGACCATGTCCATAGGATGGGGGCATGGGTATGTGTACTAGATGTCTTCAAGGAAGCTTGGGTTTGAGTTCACCGCATTGCTTGCACATGAACTACATCACATAAGGTTATGTGGATTGCAAAAGAGGTTAGATATGAGAGAGAGAGAGAGAGAGAGAGAGAGAGAGAGAGAGAGAGAGAGAGAGAGAGAGAGAGAGAGAGAGAGAGAGAGAGAGAGAGAGAGAGAGAGAGAGAGAGAGAGAGAGAGAGAGAGAGAGAGAGAGAGAGAGAGAGAGAGAGAGTTGTATTAACTTATTGCCAGATGCCTCAAAGTTCTGTAGGAAAAAGAGACACAAATAAAGATTTTAGTTAGATGCAAATCAAGGTTTTGGTTCCATTGGCAAATGAAATCTTCTTTTGCAATGCAACTTCTATTAAGAAGATAGTGTCTATTATATCTTACTTATTTGCCTCCTTTATTATTATTCCAATTTCTTTCTATACTTCCTCTTACAATTTGGTCATTATTTCCTTGGCTTCTATAAACACTATGGCTAGCCAGCCTTTCAAAGCCACATTCTCTACTTCCAATTTGCGAACTTGCTAATGTAAGTATTCTTTTCATGGGATGGACTCTTGATTTGGTTTCGGCAATGATGCCAAGATTGCTGAGAAAGTCGTTGGGTACATCTCATTGTTAGGACAAGAACTTAGAGAGAGAGAGGGAGAGAGAGAGAGAGAGAGAGAGAGAGAGAGAGAGAGAGAGAGAGAGAGAGAGAGAGAGAGAGAGAGAGAGAGAGAGAGAGAGAGAGAGAGAGAGAGAGAGAGAGAGAGAGAGAGAGAGAGAGAGAGAGAGAGAGAGAGAGAGAGAGAGAGAGAGAGAGAGAGAGAGAGAGAGATTTAACCCTTTTAATCTTAGAGTCTCATAATAAGGTTTGTATGGTTTCTAGTTTTAACACATTCAAAGTGGTATTTGTATTTAGTAGCCGTTCCCTTTAAATGAACCAAAAGACCAAATGTTGGCACGCTTTTGTATTAAAAAGTAAAAATTTAAAGATAAGAAAATTTTAAAGTTTACAAGTTTGGGATTAGTAAATGAGTTCCACATAGGATTGGGACAATTTGATGCTTTGGCCATTACCTTAAGCCATAATCTCTATAATTTATAGTATAGGTGTATAGGTAAGTCACTTCTTAAAGGTAAGTTTTTGTGGCTAGTGGCATGTGTGTAAAGATCAAATGGTAAAGCTTGAGTTTCATTGCAAATGTTTGTGCATTGATTTATGTTGTTTTAACACAACCTTTTCTTACCCTTAGTGGAGTTACTTACCCTTAGTTTTAGAATCTTCTTTGCTTATCACTGTTTTCAAAGAGCAAATATGTAGCCCATGATCTTCTTGTGAGAGACATGATGATCAAATGGATGTTATTGATTGTACAATATTTTTTCTATAATAGTGACCATTGTCTATATTGTGTAAAACATATTTAAGCATTTGGGAAATTTTATTAAAGCTTGTTACTACAATGATACATTTTGCCATATTTATGATATTCTCCAACTATATGAACCATATACACATGGGACTAAAACGGTTTGGAAAACTATGATATTTTGTTGATAATTCTTTCAATTGGATAAGCACATTGAATATTTCCAATGGGTTGGAGGAGTTTTTTCCATATCATAATATTTGGAAAAGTATTACACACACACACACACACACACACACACACACACGCACGCACGCACGCACGCACGCACGCACGCACACGCACGCATGCACGCACACACACACACACACACACACACGTGTATTATATACATACATATATAGACATACATATATGTATATGTACACATATGTGCGCATACTTGCGTGCACACACACACACACACACACACACACACACACACACACACACACACACACACACACACACACACACACACACACACACACACACACACACACACACACACACACACACACACACACACACACACACACACACACACACACACACACACACACACACACACACACACACACACACACACACACACACACACACACACACACACACACACACACACACACACACACACACACACACAATTACAATAGGTTGCTCATCGCACAAATAGGTACTATGAAATAGTCACTTTTTACCAAAGTGATTATCTTCCTTCAGTAGTCTATGAATTAAAAATGTCAATTTCTTAACTTTTCATGATTAGTACTCTCCTTTGTTTCTACATTTTCAGAAATATGGTTTTTCTTAGTGGCTTAACTATAGCATTCTACATGTGTATTAAAAGCTAGTCAGAGATTATGGTTACACTTAACTCTTTTTGCATTTGCATTATTGAAAAAGAAATGCTTAAAGCACTTATTATATAGCAATGATGGTCTTTTCTGTTTTTCATCTTTATGATCTTTTTAATACAATAATTCTTTGCATATATGTGTGCATGCATATGTGATTTTGCACTCATTTTCCTCTCCTTTTATAAAGCATAATTGATAGAGTGCTTCATTTATATCTATTTATTTTCAATATTCATATAGATATACTTTCACAACTTTTTTGTTACTTTACAAACTATTTCGTAGCATGCATGCATGCATGCATACATACATAGTTTGTATATTTCATAGAGACACAAATATAGACATGCACATGTACACATTCACACACATCATCATCATCATCACCATCATATTTACACATTTACACGTGTACATATACACATACATGTACGGGTATCTAATCATTGTATTTAGTGGATTGTAGCCACCTCATACCCTCCACATTCTATCCTTTTTTGAAATGATACTAATATAAACTCATGAAATCTGCTATTCCACACACAAGGGAGGATTGTCACAGGTGGTGGTGTTGTGCATTGGTAACTTCTAAGTCTCCCAACTTGTATGTATGCATTTGTATACATATGTATGTACACATTACATACATATATGTAAATATTGAACAAACTATTATCATTTAAGACATTGATCTATATGCTATCCATACCCCCACATAAATATATAGCCACCACTTGTGTATGTGTTCATGTAGACTTGTAATATAAGTCTATATTAATTTATCAAACTAAATATTAAATTTACTTACTAATTAAACTTCTTATGTGCCTTTGTAGACACTTAATATTGCTTAGGAGACTCTTTGTAATAATAAGGTGATTTTTTTCTCTTTTTGAACTCTACTCAAATGTGATAGTGTTATTTACTTCTTAAATACTTATTCCACTCCAAATGTGTGGTGTATATGTTGTGGGATTGAGTTTACTTTGGCCATTTTAAAGCTATAATGCATTGCTCCATGTTATCTATGCCATTCACTTTTGCTTATGGTTAGAGAATTCCTATAAGATCACTAAGTCATCATTATATTTTTAAATGGAAATCTTGTGAAATATATTGTAGAAGAAAAACACTATTTATATCATCTAAAAGGATAGGATATTGCCACTAATCTTGAAAGATATCCTTATTTTACCCAACAAAGTAAGTAGCACCTTTTAGCTCATGGAACACATCTTTACAATCCTTAACACAACTTTGCCATATCCTCTTCTGTGATAACCTTTTTTGACATTCCAAATTCTCCTTAGCACCATAGCTCTGACCACATTCCATCGGAGCCTAGAGTCCTATTCAGATATACCGCTAACCCCCAAAGAGATCTTGTTTCAATGTAAGTGGATTCTAGAAACCTAAGTTCCTCATGAGTTCATATGTCTTCTCCCAAAGAGTTTTTACCTCCTAACAATCCTAGAGTACATGTTTGATATTCTTATCCTTAGCTAGATATAGAACACTCATGGGAGAAACATTTTTATGCTTGCCAAGTAGTATTTAGTGGGAACCTTATACACAACTAGCTTCCATAATAACACATTCAACTTTGTTGAAGGATGTCCCATTTGGAGTTTTTAAATTATTTTTTAAGTTTCAAGGTCTCCATTGAGCATCAATCGTCCTCTAATGTGCTATTGTCTTGAGAAAAATAAAATATTATGTTCTTAAACTTAGGTTATTCTATTGTCAATTCTTTCTTGTATGAAGAAGCAAGGTAAAGTTCGATTTTCTAAGACTTTACACCCTTTACATACTTTGGAATAATGCCTTCTTTTATAGGCACATGAGAAATATATAGTGACACTTCCATAGTCACAAACTACATGTACAAAATATTTACTTTTTCTTTTAATATAATGTGCTCTAGTTTTATTGATTTGAGTCTTATTTGTAAATTTAAAAACAAGGAAATATCTTCACTCTTGTTCTTAAGTCGAGATTTGATGAGTCAAACTAAGTTGGACATTCATCCCTCTTAACAATATTAATGGCACAAAATCCAAAACAAGTGAGGGATAAAAGAAGTGGTGGTCCAATCCCAACAACAAAGAGTAGCTTAGAAGGTTTCTTTTGTTAAGAGCCTTTGTGAAGTTATAAGTGATATCATTTGAAGAAGAAATTTGAAATTAAAATTCGTGATATTGGATTTTGACATGCTTGGTCCTTAAATGAAAGGTTTATTTTGTGCAAATGGAATGCACAATGGTAGATCATAATGGACTACCAACTAAAACATACCTAAACTTTGCCAAGGATTGTCTTTAGTAAAGAGCTTTTGATGTAGTCCTTGATATTGTGGTTTTATAAAAGAACATACCACAAACTATAGATTGCTTTTGGCTAGCCTAGGCCAATCACTATCAATGGAAAAACAATATTCATTTTGATGTTGGGCAACATACAAACTTATAAAACATAGTGCATTATTGGTACCCAAGTAATTAAGCTTAGTTTAGTGGACACCTTTGAAATCCTCATGCCAATGTCAAAGGATTTGATACCAAACACTAGGTACTTGCTTTAGATACAAGATCTTTGATAGGTGGTAGACTATCTTTATATACTTGGAATCATAAAATCTTCTAGTAGTTCATATACATAAACTATTTCATCTTTATCCAAAACTACATGATCATATGAGTTGTAGGTGTAAAGTTTTTCAAACAACCAACAACTATTGTGTGTAGAATTGAGCTCATTAAGAC
Source organism: Lygodium microphyllum (assembly GCF_053477565.2). Lineage (NCBI taxonomy): Eukaryota > Viridiplantae > Streptophyta > Polypodiopsida > Schizaeales > Lygodiaceae > Lygodium > Lygodium microphyllum. The sequence continues at coordinate 79,734,168 of NC_141139.1, forward strand.
CAACTTTTCTCTCTCTAAGGTATGATTTAATTTGAATTTTACTTTAAAATCCACCCATCGATAGCCTTGTTTGTGCAAAAATATTTTTAGTAAGACTCATGTAATGGTATGAAACTACCAATGACTTGTTTTCAACTCATTACCACTTAGGCACTCATATGATGTCTTCTATAGATGAAATGCATCAACATAAGCATGTCTCATATGAAAGGAGGATGATTGATGTTGGTGTGGAGAAATTTTATGGAATCACTTGGGCCCTAAACATTTGTGTGATCATTGTAACCTACAATAATCAATTGAAACCACATGGGAGCCTTTCCCCTATGTTGAAAGAAGTTAAGGAGTGGTTGGATGGCTATGTATCTTGTGAAGGTGAGATCCATATAAAGGGTGTGGAAGAATTGTCTCCCCTTCTTATGAGAACGATCTCTAGAACTTTAACCCTTCCTCCTATGATAGTAGTGAAGAATACAACAAGAGTCCCTTGCCTCTAGCTCTTTGGTTGCATGTGACCCCTCAATAAGTGTTTACTAAGATCCCCAAAAATCAAAACCCTTGGAAACAAGGGCCCCCTCACTTTTAAAGGAATCATTCCTTGAGAAATTGAACTAATGATGCTATGGCAAAGATGGAAGAAATAGCTTGGGAAGCAAGTGAAGGACTTGCTAATGATCTAGAACATCCTCACTTGTGTCTTTTTATTCATGACAAAATATTTCAATGATTTTCAAAAGGTTAAGAATCTTTATTATGGAATTACATCTCTAGGTCAAGTACACACACAAAATAACAATGATGCAATAAAATTAAGGCTTTGCAAATTTCAAGATAATCCTGTTAGAGGATGCATTCATAAGATATTTCAATGTTGGACAATTCTATATTATTTCTATAATAGTATGTTAATGTTTGAAATTCATATCCCTACTCATACTCAAAAATATTGTTTCATTATGGTTTAAGCTTGTTCTTCTATACTATAATGGTGATTAGTCAACTAACATAAAATCCCAATTTAAAAGTGAAAATGGGGAGACACTATGCATCAAAAGTAGATTTTCGAACCTTGTCACCACATATCTAGGAACCTAAGATGATGACTTAGAAAAATGTCACTTTTTCCTATAGAATGGATGCCAAGACATTGATCTAGTACTATTATGACAATGCAATCTCTTGCTATGGAGACTCTCCTCTAGGAATTTGTTAAGTGTTGGAATGTTGGTATCATAAACAAAGATTACGAAATGACTAATTACTTGTGAGAGATGTAGGTTTAGATTGCAACACCCTAATGCTAATTGCTAGCTTACTTCACTTGCATAAACTCGACATTAGAATGTACCTATGGTCTCCTTAACATATTTAAAAGACAAAAATTACCCCCCCCCCCCCCCCCCTCCCCCCCCTACTAAAGTAAAGAACACAAAACTTATAGGATTATATATATTTAATAATTTCTTAGACAATAAATGAGACATGTGTTGTGCACATTACATAAAGGGAAACAATTGAATATGGTATGTTGGACTATAAAATCAATGAAATTTTGGCACAAATCTATCCACAAGCCAATGTACCTTCAACAAATTTATACATATGTGATGATTCATGTATTCTCTATATTTCAAGTATTTTACTATGCCCAAGGATTTCCAAACTAGGTCAAGTTGTATGTATTTCAAGAAGACTATTCTTGAATGTTATAAACTGTGTCAAGTAAACCACAATTTAGTCTAGACAAAAAAACTTGGGGGAAAATTTTTGAGGAAAAAAACACAGTGGCATACCCTCTTGTTTTCTCATTTTATCTAAAAAATATGTTAAAAGAAAGAATTGAAGAATCTATAATAAAAACTTAACCAAGATAATGTGATTATGATATTGCCCTATTTCATTTGTTTAGATTTTGTTTAAAGAAACAAATTATATTATTTTTTGATCAAAGTATCAATTCATTATTGTAAATATGATGATTAAAATGCTTGATTACATATATAGGATAGCAAATTTTAGGGTAAGCTAAATATAACTTTCCCAATCTTCATCATTTATAGCCATTGAGAGAAAGAGAGGGAGGGAGGGTGGGAGGGTCTGAGAGAGATTTTGATTTAGATGTTTTTGTTTTCTTGTGGTATTAGGGCTTCATAAATATAAGATTGACTCCATGGGCAAGAAATCTATTAACTCGATCAGTAGCAATTGTACCAAGTTTGATAGCTGCCTTAATTGGAGGTCCACATGGTGCTGGGAGCTTGATAATCATATCATCGGTAAGAATTTCAACATGATCTCAAATTTTCTAATATTGCATCACAATTTTTATTCACTATGAGGTTTATTTTTGTGCATAGATGGTATTATCATTTGAATTGCCCTTTGCTTTTATCCCACTCCTCAAGTTTACAAGCAGCAAAGCTAAGATGGGAGTTCACAAAAATCACATTGTGGTAAGGGCCTTTTTCTTACCAAAACATTAATCTATGTTAGCCCCACAAGGCACTTGTGCCCTTTAAAATGGTAGTATAATATAAATATATCCTTTCTCTAGTACAACAATTTCAATTGTTTGGTAATACCCAATTGATAACACATAGTTACCAAAATTGTGCGTTATCAATTTTAAGGGGCTAAGGCACTTGTGCCCTTTAAAATGGTAGCGTAATACAAAGATTTCCTTTCCCTACTAAAATGTTAAAATGGTAGTGTAATATAAAGATTTTCTTTCTCTAGTAAAATGGTAGTGTAATATAAGGATTTCCTTTCTCTAGTACAAAAGTTTCAATTATTTGGTAATTCTTCCCAATTGATAACATACATAACATCAAAATTTTCATACTTTCCATCTTTCTAATCCTTGTCGACTTTCACAACATACGGGATTTTACTTGATACATGCAGGTGACAATATGTGCTTGGTTACTTGGGTTTGCAATTTGTGGAGTGAACGTATATTACTTAGGTAGTTCCCTTTATGGTTGGCTTGCATCTAACAATGGCTTAGCACGTGGTTTGGTTGTTTTCATTGGGATAATTGGATTTGGTGCAATGTTAATATACATTCTTGCCATTTTATACCTTATAGTTCGACGTGTCAAGAAATATATAGATGTAATACCTTTAGAGAGCCTTTACTTAGAAGCAACACATTTACCAAGTATTCATCCCAATCAACAAGATAATCCTCTAGTTCTTCCTTCAGAAGTGGAAAATCCTTGATTAAATGTATAAGTATTTGCAATGTAAACAGAAGCTTATACATAGTCCTTCCTTCACAAGTAGCAAATCCTTGATTAAATGTATAAGTATTTGCAATGTAAAAAGAAGATTATACATAGTCACAACACCTTTATTCCTCCTAATTGTTGTCGTGTTCTTGTTACTATTTGTATAACAATGCATTGTAGGAAGACAAATCCATGGCAATGATGTTGTATGAGTGGCTATTTTTCATTAATTTTCCATGGCAATGATGTTGTATGAGTGACTGTTTTTCATTAATTTTCCATGAATTTTTAATCTTCAATGTCAACACATGGTAAGCCACTTACTAGAACATGTCTAGGCAAATTCTACTTCCACAAGTTTTAGTTAAGTTTAAAAATGCTTGGATGGTTGACTCAACCACACTTAACTTTTGTGCCCTAACTTTTGGAATTGATGGAGTACCTCCAAAAATAGAGTTGTTCCATGAAGTAGCTAGAGTTAAAATGACATGGTGGTCATTAATTGATCGGTTTTGCATTCTCTCTCCTCAAGTCTCCTTTCCCTCACCTATGCCTCCCTCCTATCCAGGTTAAGTTTACAAGAGTTTGGCGCAACGACACCTTTACTTTATTTACTACATGCCCATGTCATTGCGCTTGGGCATGGTGGAATAATGAATTTGAACTTGGAAAAGAGTGGAGTGATTTGATATTGTTAATGTAAAGAGTGCACTAAAATCTTTTGGAGTGAGTGGGAAAGTGTGGAAGACAAGGAGTTAGATTTGGGTAGGAAGAGCATGCCATTTGTTGCGTGTGCTTGTAGGTGGGGGATGGGATAGTTTTTCAACAAGGGTACAAAAAGCTATGAGAGCTAATGGGAATAGCATCAACATGGAAATTTACATGCTCCCCAAGTGAAAAATGTGTAAGTGGATTGATACTCAAGTAGTCTTTAAAGCACTCCCAACCAAAATATGCAAAAGCTTGATGAGGCCAAGAGGAGTATGCCATTCTCTTGCACCTTGCCAATGGAGTATCTATGTGCTAGCTACTATTACAATTTTGCTACTTATGGTGACTTATTCGTGTTCTCAATGGGAAGATTAGAGATACAGGAGGAGTTTCCAAAGGTGGTCCCTATCTTTCATAGGTCTTCTTTTAATCTTTGACATCAACATAAAAAAAATTGCAAGATCCCTTGGTAAGGTTTTGTATGCATCTCCTCTCACAATCAATTTGAGGGAAATAGGCATGCATCTATCCTCTTGGATTAGTATGTTGAGCCCTTGAAGGTGCACACTTAGGATCCCTTTGATTTTTTTCTCTTTAGCTTTATTTGGGCACTCTCTTGCATAATCACAAACAAATCTCAATGAGGGATCAAGATGTGTTGTGAAGCAACATTTGCAACTAAAGGATGGTAATGCAAGGAGGGATTTGGGTTGGGCCAACAAGCAACATATGGCACCTAAAGAATGCATTAAGAATGTCAAACATAATAACCTTAGGCTGGGAAAGTAGCCCAAGACGGCCATTAATTAGTGTGTCCTGGACAAGGGCAAGAAGTGCCAAGGTCTGAAGCTCGGGGGATACCCTCAGATTTCTTGCTAAATTGGGCAAGACTTGTCTATTTGGGAACACTGGTCAGGTGCACCATGAAAACAAGCCCTAGAGACCCGATTAGAAGGTGGGAAGAGGGTATATTTGGTTGGGAGGTGAGTAAGACACACATAAAATTCTCTTCTCTTTCTCACATTTGGTATCAGAGCGAGCGGGTTTCCAAAAAAAGATTTGGGGGATTTTGTTACAACCACATAGGTGAGATCGTGCGGCAGTCATGAGAGCGCACAGGAGTGGGTAGAGTGAAGGCATTTCTGCAACACACCATAGAAGATAGTGCAACACCTCTTTTTGGCGGCACCCACCACAAGGGCCCAGCAGCAGCCCAAAATCACTCCAATAGCACCACCAAGGCCAAGGCACACTCCATCACACAAGAGAGCTTTCTCTCTTTTACTTGAGAGAATGACTATCTCCCTTCCACCTTTTATCCTTAGTAAATTCCTTGTGGCACTCTGCATGTGGGATAGAATCCCATTTTTACCAAGCTTATGAGCCCTCCATCCCCTTGTAAAAAAAAAGGGTGTTTTTCTCCTCTTTTTGAGAACATTTTCTGAGATCTATAACTTCTTGGTACAACATCCAAATTGCAAACCGATTTCATGAGCTTTGAGAATGATTTGAAAACAAGCTTCTGAAGTATTATCATTGCCAATTGAGCTTGGGAGCACTTTCAAAATTTCGCGCCAAAGTGACCTCTTGAGGTGGACAAAAATTGGGATTTTTGGGCTCCAACGGACTTTGATTCAAGTGCTGTCAGTTTTTGTGGTATTCTTGCATTGATGAGTATCGAATTTCAGTATATTTCACTTTTGGTTTTGACTGGCGAGGACATTTCAAATTGCTTTCGTGGTGCCAGATACGCTTTATCTCTACCTTTTGGGGCTTAAAATTCACTACTTTGAGTGTGTCTATGTATACTTGAGAGTGTGGATTCTGTGTATTTGGATGTTTATGCATGGTTTCAAAGAGGATTTGCTGACCTATTCAGCTTTGCACTTTTTTTCGAAATGTACAAAGAGGCTTGCTTTTGACATGTATGCTTTTTGTGGATAGTACTTGTGCGGAAACATAGCAGTTTTCTGAAAGTACATTATATTTACGCTTGTCTTGCTTTTGTTGGTTTGAATTATCAATCCAAAAAAAACAAAAAAAAAACATCAATTAATCAATCATGTTAGGCACTAAAGATATGCCTTTGAATGACATTGATGTAGAGGAAGAACCTCTTATGCATGATGACAAATTGCCCTCTTCATCTAATGATGTGCATAATCGTCTTTCTAGTTTGGAAGGCACTATGCAAGTTTTGCTTGAACAAATGCAAAATTTAACTCAAAATGCTTTGGATAAAGGCAAGAGACCTTTAGATGAGAGTTTACCTGATGACACACAAGTTATACATGACTCCTCCGTAGTCGTTCCTCCGTTGCCAGAAGCTAAGTGGAAGCTTAAAGACCTTAAGCCGCCTAAGTTCAATGGCACGGCAGCACAAAGGATTGCAGATGTAGTGGAACAGTGGCTCTCTAAATGGGAGCAGTGTTTTAAGTTATGCCATATTCATGAGGATGCTTTAAAGATACAGCAAGCTACATATAATCTCATGGATGCCGCTCACCGTTGGTGGCGGAAAATTGAACAGGATCATGCAGAGCCATCTACTTGGATTGCATTTAAGCCATTGTTTTATAATAATTTTGTCCCTCTAGATGAGCAGACAAGGGCTCTATATGCGTGGTTCTTCATAGCTCAAAAGAGCTACTTTGTCCATGAATATTCGGACAAGTATAGAGAGATTCTATTAAAGGTCCATGAACATATTCCTGACTTTTTGCAAGTGCATAAATTTTTCATGGGCTTAAAAGAAACCTTAAGACCACTTGTCAGGAAAGGAGAGATGTAAAACCTTGAATGAGGCAGTGGAGCTTGCATTAGTCCTTGAAGATGGGAAGGCCCAGAGATTTCCTTGGACTAGAGGTGCACGCCCTGTCCTTACTCCTGCAGTTGCACCTAGTGCTCCTTGTGCAAAGGACATTAGAGAAGTGCATATGATCCAGACTGTGATAGGTACCAAGAGGAAGGTATCTGCTATGGCTGAGAGAGCCTACAATAAATCCATGCTCACTCCACAGCAAAGGGAGAAAGCAATGAGAGAAGGACTCTGTTAACGGATGCTTGGGGCAGCATAAATTTAAGGCTTGTCCCAAGAATGCAAGAGTTAGTGCTCAAATGGTGCTTAATCCAATGCAGGATGTGGATAAGGCAAGAGATGACCTAGATGAGTCACCTCCACATGACTCTGGTTATCATGAACGGATCCTAGCCGTCACAGTAACAAAGAAAGTACCAATTGTACCAGATCCTGTGTTATCGCTTGAGGCACAAAATGGGTACCAATTTGCTAACATTGAGCTCATTGTAATGAAAGGCATAGTGGCAGAATGCCCTGTGCATATTTTATTTGATACGGGCTCTTCACATAATGTTATTAGCTCTAATCTCGTCAAAAAGCTAAAGATCAAGATTACCCCTTCAGAATATAGTTATTCAATAGAGCTAGCTGACAGGATGGGTACAAAGACATGGGATCAACGAGTTGTTGATCTCCCTGTATAGATCCAGTCCTATGAGGATAGATTGGATTTTGAAATTACACAGCTTGCAAGATTTGACCTACTGTTGAGCAAGCAGTGGCACGCAAAGAAGAGGCCTAGCATTGAATTCTCTTCTCATATTTATCAATTTGAGCACAAGGGCCGACGATTGTTGATTCACGGAGAACCAGATCTCCAAGAAGCGAAGATTCTCTCGATGACCAAGGCGCTCAAATTGATTGTAAGTCTCTTTACTTTTGTTATATTTTAAACATTTCTAAATGTCTGTCAAAGGATGACACGGATAAAGGTGGAAGTTCCACAAGTATCCCTTCGACCTTATCAAGTAAAATAAGATCCCAATTTCTTGATGTATTTAAATATGATCTACCTCTTGGTTTACCTCCTCGTAGGAACGTGGAGCATAGGATTGAACTCATCCCAAGAGCTAATCCAGTTGCTAGACCCCCATTCAGGATGAGTCTACAGGAGGAAAATGAAGTTTGTAAGGTGGTGGATGAGTACTTAAGCAAAGGATTGATTAGACCTAGCTTTTCACCCTTTGCAGCCCCTGTTTTACCTTTAAAAAAGAAAGATGGTTCTTTTTGAATGTGTGTAGACTACAGGGCTTTAAATAAAATAATTGTCAAACATAGATATCCTATGCCTCGTATTGATGATCTCTTGGATGCTCTAGGTGGTGCTTCTATCTTTAGTAAGATTGATTTAAAAAGTGGTTATCACCAGATTAGAGTAAGAGATGAAGATATTTCTAAAACTACTTTTAGAACAAGATTTGGTCAATATGAGTATTTGATTATGCCTTTCGGTTTAACAAATGCTCTTGCTACTTTTATGATGTTAATGAATGATTTACTAAGTGTCAATATTGTGGGAGAGAAGGAAGGAGTCTCACTTGTAGCTTTCTTACTTACACAATGGGAGAATACACACAAAGGTGGAGGCTGAAAACAGTTTTCCTCTTGCTAGCTGTGTAAGCCAAAAAGAATTCTAGTACAGAAAAATAGAAGAACCCTATATATGGGTCTCAAACCAAACTCAACTAACTAAGGTGGCATACTAACTGAGCCACGAACTAGAGTAGATAAGGATAGCTGTCATGTAGCTATTATTCATGGGCGGTGTACCAACCGCATCTACAGCTAACAAGTCGATGACATAAATGCACAACGGTCACCCTGGCATATCACGAGTGGAGCTCAATATCTCAACACTCCCCCTCGAGCTCAATTCCAATTCCTGCACACCAAGCAGGTCTCTGAACTTGTGCAGCTTCTTTGTGCCCAATGCCTTCATGAATATGTCAGCTACCTGATCCTCTATGCCGACATAAACTAGATCAATAAGACCTAGTAAAACCCTCTCTCGCACATAGTGATAATGCACCTCAATGTGCTTTGTTCTAGCATGATAGACTGGGTTATTTGCCAAGTTTATACTGCTCATGTTGTCACAATAAATGACAACTGGCCCATCTGTAGGCTGATGCATATCATAAAGTAGCTTATGCAACCAAGCTACCTCACATGCAGCCATTGCTGCACCCTTGTACTCAGCCTCTGTGCTCGACAAGGCAACTGTAGGCTGTTTCTTGCTACTCCAAGTGACTGCAGCACTCCATAAAGAGAACACATATCCACTGGTAGATCGTCTATTAGAAATACTACCAGCCCAATCAGCATCAGTGTATCCATGCAACTATATCTGAACCCTAGTCTCATAAAGTAGTCCATACTGCAATGTGGACTTCACATACCTGAGTATGCGTTTAGCCACATCCAAATGCAGTTTCCTTGGAGCCTGCATAAACTGACTTACCAATCCAACAGTATAGTTCAAATCTGGCCTGGTAATAGTCATATAAATCAAACTTCCTACTATGCGTCTGTACATAGTAGGGTCTTTCAGAAGCTCACCTACATCTGTGCTTAGCTTCACATTCTGCTCCAAAGGAACTGAAATAGGCGCCTATCATCCCATATTTGGACAACATGTCCAATCCATACTACCTCTGCAAGAGCCGTATCCCACTTGGTGATCTAATCACCTCAATGCCCAAGAAATAACGCAGCTCTCCCAAATCCTTCATCTCAAACTTCTGCTTCAATAGCATTTTCATATGAAGGATATCTTCATCACTGTCACCTGTCATAATCAAATCATCAACATAAATGACAAGTGGCATAATACCTTTCTCTGTTTTTCTCACATAAAGTGAGAAATTGGCCTTGGAAATCTGAAAGCCAATAGTGACAAGATGCTGTCCTATCTTGTCAGACCATGCTTTAGGTGCTTGCTTCAAGCCATACAAGTCTTTCTTCAACCAGAAAACAAACTCAGGATGAACAGCATGCACATAACCTGGTGGCTGCTCCATATAGACCTCTTCTTGCAAATCACCATGCAAGAAAGCATTCTTTACATCCATCTGATGTAAAGACCATCCCTTTGATGTAGCTATAGCAATGACTGCTCTTACGGTTGCCATCCTTGCAACCGGACTGAATGTTTCTTCATTATCAATGCCATATGTTTGTGCATACCCCTTGACTACTAAACTTGCCTTGTATCTATTCACAGAACCATCTGCATTGTGCTTCACCTTATAAACCCACTTACAACCAATTGCATTCTTATCTTTAGACAAAGGTACCAATTCCCATGTAGCATTTGCTTCCAAGGTATCCATTTCTTCATCCATGGCTTTCTCCCATTTTTATTTTCCCATGGCTTGCTCAAAAGAAGTGGGTTCTGGTTCCTGTATCACTTTGACCATATAGGCATAGTGAATGGCTGTAAATCCATCATATTTCAGCCTATCCACATGATATCTAGCTCTAGTAGACCTGCGCAAAGTAGGTTCACTCCTAGGTGCTCTCAAATCATCCATGGTCTTCCTTACTCCAGGTGTAACGATAGAAGGAATACCCAACTCATCATCAATGCTCTGTTCTGAGCCACTGGATTCACCATCCACATAAGAGTGACCTGCATTCACATCAAACATGGGCTGATCTACCTTCTCTTTTCCTTTTCATGAAACTTGCATACCACTATTTGCATTTCTTTGAGAAGATTCTCCTGATGTCAATCTTCCTGTCCATGGCGAAGAATGTGAACCACTGCTAGAGAACACTCCAGGTCCACTAATATCTACACATGGACTCTAGGTCCACTAATCTCAATTCTGTGCAGCATTACCATTTTGTGCATCTACATTATCAATCACATTTACTGGTTTATACCAGCTACTCATCTCATAAAAAACAACACCTTTGCTCACTGTAAACTTACGAGTAGAAGGGTTATAGCATCTATACCCTTTCTGCTCTACAGAGAGTAACCAATAAAGATGCACTTCTCAGCTTTTGGATCCAACTTGGATCTCAACTCATCTGGCACATGGACATAGGCAATGCAACCAAAAATTTCCAAATGAGAAATATTTGGTTTCCTACCAGTATACCTCTCCTTTGGAGTCATCCCATGTATTGCTGCTGTGGGAGTTCTATTCATTATGTAGACTGCTGTAGCAACTGCTTCAGCCCAGTAAAAATCTGGCAAGTCTTTTTCATTGAGCATGGCACGAGATACCTCTCCAATATGCCTGTTTTTCCTTTCTGCAATTCCATTTTGTTGTGGAGTATGACTGCATGAATATTGCTGCTTTATGCCATGCTCCTGCAGGAACCTTGCAAACTCATTTGAGAGGTACTCTCCCCCTCCATCTGACCTTAGGCATTTTATTTGCAGGCCTGTTTCTTTTTCAACCATAGCTTTAAGAGTTTTGAAATGCCCAAACACTTCACTTTTCTTTTTTATAAAATACACCCAAACTTTTCTGCTATAGTCATCAATAAAAGTGATAAAATAATGACAGCCTCTAATAGATGCAGCTTTAGTAGTCCACACATCATAGTGGATTAATTCCAATGGCTTCTTACTCTCTTGAACATGTCTAGGAAATGGTTTCCTTGCCTGTTTTCCAAATTGATAGGCTTCACATACCTTATGCATTTCTGCAACCTTGAATTTAGGCAAATTTGCAACAATATTTTGGGCTTGCATTGATTTAAGTCGCTGTACATTAACATGACCAATGTGTTTATGCCAGATATCAATATCTGCAACTACACCGGTCCCATGTGCAAACATTGCTGCACTCAATTCAGGCATGTCTGCATCCAACGTAAACATTCTGCCATTCTTCTTTCCTTTTGCAATCAAGCGACCTTTATTTTTCATATCATCAACAAAGCATCCATGAGAATTAAATCTGACCTGCAAGCCCTACTCAACCATTTGACCAACAGAAACTAGGTTCTTGGTGATATTCGGGACATGAAATACATCCGACAAGTATTTCTTTTTCCCATCCTGCATAGACAAAGGAAATTTTCCAATTTGCACAATAGAATGTGCAGTATCATCACCAGTCTCCACAAATCCTGGTTTTTCCGTTTTCCTTGCATCTTGCATCCATTTTGCATAACCTGTCATGTGGTTTGATGCACCTGAGTCAACGTACCACATCGTTGCTTTCTTCTGCACTTGTCACAAAATTGGTCATGTGCTGCACCATAAACAAATGCTCATTTTTGTCATCACCCTGTCTACTAGAAGATGCATAATTTCCTTGTTGCAATTTTTCATTCATGATGTCATTCTGCTTTTTATAGCAGTCTTTAGCCATATGATCCATTTTACCATAGTAGTAGCATTCAACGTTGCTGTTTGCATTTTGGCCTCTTTGCCATCCACCACGACCTCTTTGGCTCCCCCTGCCTCTAGAGTTACCACGTCCTCCTCCATAGGACTGGTTTTCTTGAGTTTGCTGCATATTCTGATTTCTACCACGGTCTCCAAATCGGCTTTCTCTATCTCTGCCTCTACCTCTTCCAGCATTTGCATAGAAGATAGCTTCTTTTGAAGTTTCTCCTGAAGAAGATGCACCACCATTTCTCTGCTCCTCAGAAATTAGAAGAGCAATCAACTCCTCAAAATTAGGAAATCTTTCACGGACAGAAATGGATGTTCGGAACTGTGCATAATCATTTCCTAGACCATTCAAGGTCATAGAAACTAAATCATCATCTTCCACTGGCGACCCAATGGAAGCAAGTGCATTTGCAATCTTCTTCACCTTCATGTGGGAGTCATTGATGCTCATACTTTCTCTTTGCACATTATGCAACTCTTGCTTGAGCTGCATTTTCCTGGCTTCCGTATTTGTGCTATACATTTTTGACAAAGTATCCCATGCCTCCTTTGGCGTACTTGCATCCTGAATATGCACAATCATAGAGTCTGAAATATTGATAGACAGCCAGTACATAACTTTTCTGGCTCTCTCATGCCATCCTTTAAATGCATGCATTTGCTGTTGATTGGGAACATCAGGAAGAACTGATTCTTCTTCATTTCCTGCAATAAATTCCCAATATCATTTTCCCATAAGGAAATTCATCATTCTGAACTTCCATGCTTGGAAATTGTTCTTGTCAAGCTTTTCAGTGACAATCTGTGATAGAGAATCAGACACCATTACAGAACACTGCAAAAAATTCTGTCACTGCAAAAAACACAGCTTCAGTCTCACAAGGGCAAATCTGCAAAACTGATGAAAGTGGTATTTGACCACACAGTCACTTCCTAGTGACGATTTTGCATCAACAGGAAACAATGATGATTCTGTAACTCCCAATGTCTCTACGCATAGGCATATGATGCAATTTCTACAGTGACTTTTCACCGACCTGTAGAAAAGTGGTCACACAGCAAAAAACAGAGCCTTTTTTTTAGTGCGTGCGAAAAACTTCCGCCTCCAAAATAGGCACCGAAATGGCCTCGAATCAAAAAAATAGGGCAACTAAGGGGCTAAAGCCCTGTCCCGCAGCATATACTGCCCTCTTGCTACACCACGAAGGGTCTCTCAATCTGAGACAATGCAGCTAAAGCCCTGTCCCGCAGCATATACTGCCCTCTTGCTACACCACGAAGGGTCTCTCAATCTGAGACAATGCACTCTTGCACTTTTCGGCTGTGCTACCTGCAGAGACTTGGTTCCAAAACTCGAAAAAAGAAAGCAACACTGGTCCTCTTACCAGAATGCTGCGAACTTGGTTTACTTTCTTGAGCTCCTTACCACGAACCAGGCTTTGATACCATGTCAAGATTGTGGGAGAGAAGGAAGGAGTATCACTTGTAGCTTTCTTACTTACACAATGGGGGAATTCACACAAAGGTGGAGGCTGAAAACAATTTTTCTCTTGCTAGTTGTGTAAGCAAAAAAGAACTCTAGTACAGAAAAATAGAAGAACCCTATATATGGGTCTCAAACCAAACTCAACTAACTAAGGTGGCATACTAACTGAGCCATGAACTAGAGTAGATAAGGATAGCTGTCATCTAGCTATTATTCACGGGCATGTACCAACCGCATCTACAGCTAACAAGTCGATGACATAAATGCATAATAGTCACCCTGGCATATCACGAGTGGAGCTCGATATCTCAACACTAAGACCATACATAGACAAGTTCGTTGTAGATTTTATTGACGATGTGCTTGTGTATAGTAAGAGTATCCATGAACATGAGTCACATTTGTTGACAGTCTTTGAAACTTTGCGAGAAGCAAAACTTTATGCTAACCCAGACAAGATGATTCTATGTTTAGTAGAGATAGAATATTTGGGTCATATCGTATCTGCCAATGGGATCAAGGTGGACCCCAAGAAGGTTGTTGTGATACTTAACTGACCGACACCCCAAAATGAAACAACTCTTCATTCCTTTTTGGGATTGTCAGGATTCTATAGGAGATTTATACATGCATACTCGTATATAGCTGCTCCTATGATAGATTTATTGCAAGATATGGTGCCCTATGTGTGGACATCAGTGCAACAAGAAAGTTTTGAGGCTATGAAACAAGCAGTTTCTACTGCCCTTATTCTCAAGATAGTTGATCCTAAGAAACCATTTGTTTTAGAAATAGATGCAAGTAGCATCGCGATAGGTGCAGTCCTTAGCCAAGAAGGCAGCCTGCAGCTTTTGAAAGCAAGAAGCTTTCCCCAAGCCAACAGAATTGGCCAGTTCATGAAGAAGAGCTTTATGATATTGTTCATTGCCTTAAAGTCTGGTGGCACTATTTATATGGTGCAAATTTTAAAGTTTATACAGATCACCATACCCTTAAGTATTTTTGTAGTCAACCAGATCTTCGAGGGCGCCAAGTTCGATGGGTTGAAATGATGCAAGAATTTCATATGGAAATTCTATACAAGAAGGGTAAGGATAATGTTATTGTTGATGCATTATCTCATATAATGTATCAAACGAGCTTTATAATTTTAGAAAGCTCATTGCTTCAAGAAGGGTGAAGCCACCAGGTCTACTAATGCCACTGCTAATGCCATTACAAATTCCAGAATCTAATTGGAAAAGTATTTCCATGGATTTCATTGTCGACTTACATAGAACCCAGAGACAAAAAGACACTATCCTAGTGATAGTGGATCGCTTTAGTAAAATGACTCATTTTATAGCCACTCACGAAAGTGTGGAAGCTCCACAAGTCACAGATTTGTTTATTGATCATGTGTTTAGGTTGCATGGTCTACCTACGTCCATTGTGTCTGATAGGGATGTCATGTTTACTAGTCATTTTCGGCATCATGTCTTTGGTCGTTTAAAAGTGTCTTTAAACGTGTCAAGTGGTGATCACCTAGAAACAGATGGTCAAACAGAAAGAGTCAACCAGATACTAGAAGACATGCTGAGAGCATATGTATTTGATAAACAAACAGATTGGGATATGCATTTGTATTTGTTAGAATTTGCGTATAACAACAGACCTCATAAGGCAACAAGTTTGTCTCCTTTTGAAATAAATTATGGAATGAATCCAAGTTTTCCTAGTACAGTAAGGTTAGATGAGAAATGCCCAGCTACGACAGAATTTCTTATTGACATACATGCTAATATTAAAATTGCTCAAGCCAAGTTATAGCAAGCTGCTAATAGGGCTAAGCATTTTGTAGATGAGAAAAGGTCAAGTAGGATCTTTGAATCAGGAGAAATTTTTTTTCTCCAAGTACTAGCCAAGTCGTTTAGTTTATTGACTAGCAAATGTCCAAAGTTATCTCCAAGATATTGTGGATCGTGGAAAATTATTCAGAAGCTGAGTGATGTAGCTTACCGATTGGAACTTCCTTCTGGATGCCGTGTTCATCCAGTGTTTCATGTTAGCAAATTAAGAAAGTATATCTCATGTGATGATAATCTAATTGATGGTATGCTACCTTTGCAGGAACAAGATTTAGTTGTTGACCATGGACCAGACAAGATACTAGATCGGAGAGAGAAACAATTGCGTAATCGTACTCTCCACAAGTATCTAATTGCCTGGAAGGGTCTACCAATTACTGATCTACACGGGAATCAAAAACTCTGATTTGATGACACTTCCCATCACTAATCATTGAGGACAATGATTTTTTGAAAGGGGGAGAGAATGCCATACATAATAACCTTCGACCGGGCAAGTAGCCCAAGATGGCCATTAATTAATGTGTCCCGGACAAGGGCAAGAAGTGCCATGGTCCAATGCTCAGGGGATACCCTCATATTTCCTGCTAAATTGGGCAGGACTTGTCTATTTGGGAACACCGGTCAGGTGCACCATGAAAACAAGCCCTAGAGCCCCCCGATTAGAAGGTGGGAAGAGGGTATATTTGGTTGGGAGGTGAGTAAGACACACAGAAAATATTCTTCTCTTTCTCACAAAGAAGGACTAGAAAGGAAAGGCTAAGGCTAAAAAGAAGATTGATAATTAACTAGCTCTTAACTCTATTTTCATGTGTAAGCTCAATCTATGTTCTTGGAATGCTAGGGGCTTGTGCTCCATTGGGAGGAAGGATAATTTGTGCATGATTTACAAGCCAAAATTTTTGCGTCTTCAAGATGTGGAAAGTGGCCCCCAACATGATTTGATGCTACAAGATTATGAGTGTTTTACTGATGTCCCAATAAGGGGTAGTGATGGGGATAAATTTTTATTTTGCAAGTTTTTTCTTAAACCAATGTTATCAATTATTAATGGTATATGTGAGTTTATTAGAATCACTATTAACCCTAATGGCCTCAAATTACATGTAGCCGTGTTAATGTGCCTAATCAAAGCAATGCAAGGGGAGATTGATGGATTAGATTGGTTAAAGTCATGCGGATGGGGGAGACACTTTACCTGGGAGATTGGAATAGGGTATTAAATGAGGACAGTCACTCACAAAGAGAAGATCTATGGAAATGCATGGATCTAGAGCATGGCAGGAGCTATGGAGGATGGAAGATGAAGATTAGATTCATGTTGACATAGAGACTATAGTGACAACTGTCACACAAGTGAATTAGATTCCAAGATGAAAGCTTGGACTTATAAACACAACCTTGTGTAATGGACTGACAATGACAATGACACAAACTGAAAGAGGAAAGCATCATGATATTGCATTACTCATTATCAAATGATAGTCAAGTACAATGCTTTATAGAAGCTCCATAGGTAGCACTCTGCACCAATGTGGTTATGGGATTCAGGGCCTCTTCCTAGACTGCTAATATTTTCCTTGCCCATTGCTCCATACAAAGAGGCAAACAACCGGGTGTGATTGCCTAAATCTAAACACTCCTCCTCAATCACAACCAAGAAGGCACAAAGTGTGTAGAGGCTTTAGTGAGCAACCACCTGCAAAGTGTGGGCACACCACAAACATGGTAAACACTAGAGGCTATCATAGAAAAAGCTAAGTGTGGGTACCAAAGACATGGTGGGCATCCAGAGGCTGTAATAGGGGCCTCACAAAGTGTATAGAGGCTGTAATGCTAGGTTACATGAGGAGTTTACAAAGCTTATGACAGGAGCATCAATGGCAAGTACATTCAATAAAAAAGTCTAGTTAAAATTAGGGTCAAGAATCAACATGCCCTTGTGGTTTTCTTCATTTTTGGATTTTCTTTTAGCATAGATATTTTGGTCTTCATTCTCCATTTCTTTCCTTGTATTGATCATTTAGTCCTCTTCTTCATGGTCCTCTTAGTCTTCTCTTTCTCGATCTTCTTCTTTATGGTCTTTGCTTGCATTGGTCTTCATGTCCATGTCCCCCTCAAGCAAAGAGGTCACAATCTTTAGTTTTTGCATAATCACCAAGGTAGTTGGAATGTTTGCAAAATCTTCAAATAAGATAATTGATTGCACTTTAGAACAAGTAAGTCTATCTATCCCTGCAAGTGGAACAAACAATTCTTCCATGTAGTATAGATGAGCAACATGAGTCATGTTACTCTTCATGAGAAGCATCCACTTAAATATCTTCATGTTTGGCATTAGTGTGACCAGGAATTAGCTTCAACTCTATGAATAATTGGTAACCAAGTTGATCTTCCATGTGTCAAAAGACACAAGTGAAGGTAGTGTGAAAAAAACACTATGTAGTATCAAGAGGTACTATTCTTGATGAGACTTGCTAATGCTGATATTCTTGTTGAGCTTACTCTTGACTTTGAGCAACTTGATTTATCCATTCCCTTGTTGATTTGAATGAAGAAATAGATAGATCAGAGTGACAATGGATTATGAAGTGAAGAAGAACTTGAGCTTAGTGGCTATGGATGCTTGATCTTTTC
Source organism: Lygodium microphyllum (assembly GCF_053477565.2). Classification (NCBI taxonomy): domain Eukaryota; kingdom Viridiplantae; phylum Streptophyta; class Polypodiopsida; order Schizaeales; family Lygodiaceae; genus Lygodium; species Lygodium microphyllum. The sequence goes on from NC_141139.1 coordinate 79,752,301, forward strand.
TTGAATATTTTTCTTGTTGATTGGAGGGAAAATCTTTCTTGGAACTATAGTAACTCAGTGGATCAGAGTGGTAGAGAGTTGGTTGAGTCCAAAGGAATGAGAAATTGAAGAGTTTTATTAGCTTGTGATAAAAAAGCTATGGTTACCCTTTAGGGTTTGCAGGAGGCGACTTGTTTTTTCTTGATTGCAGCAACTACAATGAAGCATTTGGGCTCAAGTTTTTTTAGGAGGAAGCTCATGTGGTGGGCTTCAAATGCCCTATAGGTGCATGGTAGATTGCAGCACATAGGCAACACAGATTCAATGGTACTGCCACCAACAAGTGCACTTTAGATAGCATTAGGAAATCCACGCAATGCTGGAGTTAGGGAGGCCCAATGTCATACTGTGATGTATCGGGGAGGAGCATCCTGAAGTGATGAAGAGATTCGTAGAAGAAATCATGAGCTGATATGGCTTACTTTGAGAGATCCAGGAGCTCCAATGTGACAGGGTATTGGTTTTTGGCTATGGCTGCCACAGGCTTGATTGAAGATACAAGTGAAAATGGAGTTTGAAGTGAAGTCATTAGCTGACCAGAAGTGAAGAGAAGTTGAGAGAGAAGTGAGATGAGCTAGGCCATGCTCGATTGCACTCTGGTACCATGTGGAAATGCACTATCTAGAGCATGGCAAGAGCTATGGAGGATGGAAGATGAAGATTAGATTCATGTTGACATAGAGGCTATAGAGACATTGTTACACAAGTGAATTAGGTTCCAAGATGGAAGCTTGGACTCATAAACACAAACCTTGTGTAATGGATTGACAATGACAATGACACTAACTGAAAGAGGAAAGCATCATGGTATTGCATTACTAATTATCAAAGTGATAGTCAAGTACAATGCTTTATAGAAACTCCATAGGTAGCATTCTGCACCATATTGCTTATGGGATTCAGGACCTCTTCTTGGACTGCTAGTATTTTCATTGCCCATTACTCCATACAAAGATGCACACAATTGGGTGTGATTGCCTAAATCTCAACAAGATCTACTAGGGGAATTTGAGTTGGATGCATGATTCAATTTTTAGTAGAGCCACGAGCTAGTACACCTATCAAAAATATTTATGAAGGTGATGACTCAAGTAGTTTACTTGAAGAAACTCATATGGAGGGGATTCATGGAGAGAAACCTATCTCAACAAGGTTTATAGCTCTCTAGGGGTGGTGGATAGACTTGCTATCATGTTGAAGTGATGTCCAAGATTTTGACTTCTAATCACTTCCTAAATTTGTCAAGGATTATATGTCTAACTAGTGATAAACTTTATAAGAGTCCCCCATCATTCAAGCTTAATGACTATTTTCTTTTTCATTTTTACTTTTGAAAGCAAAATTTTAATGTCTGGAATAATACCCCCTTAAGTGAAGAAGAAGGCTTGGTATTGTATAAACCCATTTTGGTGTTACAAGATTGGTTGAGAGGGATAAAATGTTTGGGTGCAAATGGCTTTGCACTTTTTTTGGGGGTCAAGAAGGTTCCTGTGGTGGTGGGTGCATGTGGATCATGCTTTAGCTACTACTAGTGGAACATGATTGTGCTTCAATTGGTGGGACATGATCATATGTATATCTTAGTTGTCAAGGATTAAGCAATTATATGTAGTTAATAACATTTATTTGGCGCAATTTTCTTTCAAGCAAATATGGTTGGCCGATACTTGTCAATACTATAAGCTTTCTAGTTCTTTTCTTGGTAAGGGTATCAAAGTCCAAAAGGATTTATGGAATCCAAGTGAGATGGACTAGCTATTGATGATGTGCTTGCTAAGAAAGTCTCTTTAAAGAATGAATTTGAATACACATGGCTATCACAAGTCTTTGGCATCTTGGATTCGTATCATGATTTGATTGAAGTTCTATAAGGAAAATGAGACTCGACTCCCAAAGGTGAAGCTAAAGTTGGAGAGTTAGGATGTTAGATGAATACATGTTGCATGTGAATTTTAGGAGAGGTAGGATCCACATTGGTCAATGCAAGCCATGGAGAAAGTAGTTAACAAGGCATGGATGGCCACCCCTTTCACCACAATCAACTTCTTCCTCTAGAAGGTGGTTGTGAAGTAATTATCCACAAAAGGTAGGCTAGTGAATTGGGTATTTGTCTTACATGTATGCCCAATTTGTCACCTAAAATAAGAGTCTATCACCTGTTGTGGGAATGTATGCATGATTTGTCACCTAAAATAAGAGTGTCTATTACCTATTGTGGGAATGTAAGCACTCTAGAGCCACTTGGAGTAAAACCCGAAAGTGGCTAGTTACGATAGCCTTGGATAATAGATTCATATGGAAACAAGCATTAATAGGAACTAAAGGTAAAATGAGTTTGAGTTTTATCCCTTTTTGGAATGTAATTACAAGATTAATTCTCATGTCTACATGGGATGCAAGAAACAAAAAAGGTATTGGTGGAAGAACTACTCAAAGTATTCCATTGGAAGGAACTCAAGATTCCCATGACCAATCAATTGCAACTAATGAAGATGTCAAGCTCCAAATTGAAGCCAACCCCCATCTTGTCTCTAAACTCTTGGCAAGATCACTTTGTAGAAACATGGAGAAGAGGGAATGCGTTTCATCAAGAAAGGTGGCCTTCATCAAGAAAGGTGGCCCTTGATGTTGCCAAATTTTGTTCAAATGTTTTTGAAGTATTCTTGGAGTTGATAGAAAGGTAGTGTTAAGTTTTTTTAACAAGAAAATTGATAAATGTGGTGACTTGGTTTAATGTAATGCTCAAATATCAAGGTTTTATGAACCACATATACTACATCACCAAAGGGTTCCTCAAAGGAGTGTTTGGGAAGAGGGAAGCTACAAAGAAAGTTCAAGAGCAAGGAATTCCACTTGATTAGATGGAGCAAGAATATCCTATGATGGATGCTAAGCTCCACATGTTATCAAGTTATGATGGTGCAACATTGTATGGGGCAATATAGCATAGTTGGTTCACTACTCAAATTAAATTTGAAAAGGTTGGCAAGCAAGATGGGGCTTGAGATAACTCATGGTTCAAAGAACAAAGTCAAGAAAATGTAGAAAGCAATTTTGAGAAAATGTGCAAATCCAATAAGCGTGATGGTGCTAGAGTAAGTTAACTTGCCAACCTTCAATGTAAGGGACTTAAATATGAGGTTAAAATATTCCTTTTTTTGAAGTGGATCTACCTACACCAATTTGATCTAGCGTTGATCCAAAAGCATAAACTTCATCATCAAAGTGACTCAATATTTTCAAAGCAAGGTTGTACTTGATTTGTTGGAGGAGGATAAGGAAATGAGTTTGGTTTTATCATTATTGTCAAAAGCTTTCGACAATCTAAACTAAAATTTAATGCACAAGACGGCAAGCTCTTATAGGTAGTAGTGGATTGGGAAGATGCCTTGTTGGTGGTCATCAATATATATGAATATAATAATGTGAGATTAAGGAAAAAATAGTATTTTATGCAAGAAAATATCTATTCTGAGATATCTTTGTTGGGAGGAGACTTTTAACATGGTTCTAGATGATCTAGATGCTTCTCCTAGAGCTTCTAAAGCATAAAGGGTGGAGCTTGAGGCTTGGGATTGGTTTAGCTTGTCCTAATTGATGTGTAACCTGTCCGCTTGACCACTTGTGGGACACGTCTTAGCAGCCCATCGGGAGGGGAGTCTAGAAAGCACCACCTGGCACTCGCAAGGAATGTCACAGGGTTTGCGATCTAGGTCTTCCCGAGTCTGCCCCGAAGCAGAAGTATCCAGCCGTTCCCACTTAGGACCGACCTGAAGTCAAGGTTTCTTTCCTATCAGCCAAGTCTCTAGGGAGTAGCTAGTATCAAGCCCAGATGAACCACTTTGCGTAGGAACAACAGAGTCGAAGCGGATTTATGCTGCACTTGGTTCATGGAGAATGGAAAACAAGAGGGATGCGAAGCTCAACCTCTCTGCCCATAAGGCATAGTCCCATTCCGCTCCCCTAAAACAGCATAAATTGGGATTATAACTCTACTAACTCTAGGTTTTCATAGTATCGTTTTCACGTCTTTTGAGAAAAGTTCCCAGCTAACCAGGACCACCCTTTCGTAGGACGGACCCAAGTCACGCCCACTGCACTTTCCTTGGGTTGCTTAGTTATCTAATTACCTACCACATTATGTTTGACATGCAAAAGCAGCTTCCTTAATTAATCAATTTAAACATAGGTTTCTTCACGCAACTTAGGCAATGACATAAAAAAACAATTTCAAGAAAGTTCATTTTTCAAATATCTGATCTTTATTTATCATAGTCTTGGAATACATCAAGTATCATGCCCGAAGGCTATCCCAACAATCAACAGGATTGCTGCTCCAAGTTTCGCCTATAAACTAGTACATGGGCCTCGAGATCCCATCTTGAGTCATGTCGCCTCTTGTGCGGCATCTGGAGGCAAGGAATTTACAGCGAGAGCCTCCCCTGGAACCCAAGCATCCTCCCACTCCAAGCAGCACCCACTGAGAGACCTCTCGCGGTGGGCTCGGTCCATATACCCAGCGCAGTTAATAACCCCCTTGGATACGGCCAGGCAGGTAGTCGGAGGTAATTGAACCTGCCTCTCCCTCCAGGATTTTAACTTGAAGCATTAAATGTTTTGCCTTGAATTAGTTCCTTGAGCAAAGAAGTTCAAACAATGTACCTAAGTGTACAATCACGATCATTTTAGTGGTCGTTCGTACGACCAATTGCTAAGGTGTGATTCCTTCTTCCCGAATGCTCCCAGCATTTAGTCCTGGATCATTCGCCACTAGGCGAGATTCCAGGGGCTTGGCAAGCTAGGTTGCTTGTTTCCCCTTTTTCTTTGGGTTAGGGTTTGTACCCTATCGACCCTAATTATCCTTACCTTAGGTCTCCTTGTAAAATAGATCATGAATGACCCCGTCGTCCTCGGTTGGTCAAGTTGCTGGTTATCTCCTAGATCCCTTGAAGTACCTATGTACCTTTATCTTTGATATTAATTGATCAAGATTGTCTATCCCCTTGACCATGGTTGGTCAATATGGTTCTGTTTAGAACAGTTTCTACTCCATCTTAAGTATAATCTTCTTAAGCCCTCTTAATAATGCTCACATGCACTAAGCTTTTACCTATCCCTCTTGAAGTCACCAAGGACTTTGACATGGGACTCATGGATCTCAGTCCCATTTGGTAAATTACAAACAACGTTGAATTTTCCCAACAACTTTAATGCATGCAACATAATGCCATGCCTTCATTTCAATGCTTACAATTTTGATATAATCCATACGATATTTTATGCCACACATGCAAAGGTACTTTCTATGCATGCAATCTTAACATTATCCTGTATGTAATTATTTACACGATCTATAATCTTCTTGAATGATCTGATCTTTATAGCTTTATGTGATTATTGTATGAGTCTAGCTGCACTTTAATCTTTTTTGTAGTTTATTACATGTACCTTAGAATCCATATTGCGATAGGGAGATGCACTTTACTTCTTTTGATGTCCTCTGAAGTGTATTTTGTAAGAACTTGTGCAAGGAGCAATGCACTTTATGCTAGAATTCATGCAAGTTTTTTTTTGGTAATTTATGATGCAATTACCTAATAAATTTCACCTATTATGATGTCATCTTACAACGAAATTTATCTTGTTTGTTACAAACATCACAACTAAATTCATACCAAGGAAATTACCCATCAATTGCACAATCAATGTGATGCATGTGAATATGATTTTCACCATGATAATTATAATCTATGATTTAATAATAGAGCAACCTGGGTTTGGAGTGATGTCTTGATTCCAGTGGTATTTACGCCTGATGATAGACCATTCGTGGTTGCGGTACCGTCTTGATTCAAGCCCCCATCCACTCTTGCGGGGTTTTCAGCTGTCCTTGTAGATCTATGCTTCGGGGCCATACTCGAAGATGCACGTACGAGAGATATAATTCTTGCACTCTCCGTCAAAGCAGAGTGCCGGGGCGTCTCCTTGCAATGATGATGAGGAGGGGGGGGCATTGTCTGTCCACGAGGGAGGGGGGGGCTCCCCTTTATAATGGGGAGGGGGGTGGTATATGGGGGGGGAGATGGCCATTGAACGGTCGCCACCCCTCCACCTAGGGGGCTGCATGCCCCCTCTCCTTCTCTTTACTCCCTCTCTCTCTCTCTCTCTCTCTCTCCCCGACATGCTATCGACAGGGAGAGAGAGGGAGAGTAAAAAAAATTGAATTAAAATTTTAAAAAAAATTAAAGAGGGGCGTTCTCATGGGGGAGGCATAGGGCCCTTAGAGGAATTGAGATGTCCTCATCTCGAGAAAACCTGGGGGTATTGTTGGATGAGAGTATTTTCATCCATCCAAGTGGCTTCCTCTTCTGGATAATCTTTCCACTAGATGAGGTATTCTCTCAAGGTCCTTGATCTCAAATGCCTCTCCCTAACATCTAGGATTCTATCAAGCCGTAGCTCAAGGACTCCTTGGCTAGGCATTACAATTTGCTGATCGTCAAGTACATGATTCAGATTAGGTAGATACTTTTTCAATAGGCTAACGTGGAATACATTATGAATCTTTAGAGTTGTGGGTAGCTGTAGTCTGTAAGAATTAGGCCCTAGGCACTTGATGATCTTATAAGGTCCACAATACCTCGGACTTAGCTTCTTGTACTCTCCCAAGGATAGTGAACTCTTTTTAGGGCGTACATGGATGAAGACCATATCACCTTCCACGAAGGATCTGTCTTGTTATTTTGAGTCAGCGTAGGCCTTCTGTCTATCCTTGGCAGCTTGAATGTCTTGTTGATCATCCATGTCTTCCAGCATCTGTCTTGAAGCTTCTACCCTCAAAGTTGGATCTGAGAAGTTCAAAGCGGTACAACAATCATGCCCATACAATGCTTGGAAAGGGGTCATCTGAATACTCTGTTGGTAAGAAGCATTGTAGGCAAACTCAACCAGGGGTAAGTATTGAATCCACTTTTTGGGTTCGTGACAGTAGTATGCCCTAAGTATATCTTCAATGACTTGATTGGCTTGTTCTGTTTGACCATCAGTTTGGGGATGGTATGCTCTACTGAAACAAAGTTGAGTTCCAATAGCCTCAAAGATAGCCCTCCAGAAGTGTGATGTGAAAAGAGAGTCACGATCACTAATGATTCTTTTGGGTAACCCATGAAGTTTGAATATTTCCTTGATGAATAATCTTGTGATGTCTGAAGCTTTATAGTTCGTCTTGACAGGGATGAGATGTGCGACCTTCGTGAGCATATCTACTACAACCAAAATAGAGTTATATCCTCCCTGAACTTGGGGTAAGCCAACAATAAAGTTCATACTAATGAACTCCTATTTCATTTATGGAATGTCAAGTGGTTGCAATTTCCCAGGCATTTTAACATGTTTTGCCTTAATGCGTTGACAAGACAAACATTTTGTGACATATTTGAGTATGTCTCCCTTGAGCCTTTCCCAATAATAGCTCTTTCTGATCGTATTAAGGGTCTTGGCATAACCAGGATGTCCTAAGAAAGGGGAGTCATGGGCTTCCCAAAGTATCTTCTGCTTGAGAGTTTGGCTTGCAGGGATACACAATCTTGTCCTAAAGTAGACAAGTCCACTATTGATGGAGAATTCTTCATACTTCGTATTTAGCTTCGGGTCTTGATCCTTGATGGGGATTTCCCTTAGCATTTTTTGATAGACTGGGTCATGATATGCCCCTTCTTTTGCTAGCTCAAGAATCGGGTTTTTTGACATTGATATCTTTGTGGCTAGAGATCTTGCTGTTGACGGATCTTGGAAAATGAGAGAATTTAGAAATGCCTTGCGACTGAGTGCATTGGCAACTACATTCTCTTTTCCAGGCCTATATTTGATTTCAAAATCATATTCTTCCAGCACTTCGATTCATCGACATTGCCTCATATTGAGCTCATTCTGAGTGAAAATACATTTAAGACTCTTGTGGTCCGTTACTAAAGAAATTTTGTTACGTAGCAAGTAATGTCTCCAAAGTTTGAGAGCATGGATGACAGCCAACAGCTCCAGGTCGTGGGTAGCATAATTCCTTTCATGGCTCTTCAATTTTCTTGAAGAATATGCTATGGGATGACCTCCTTGCATAAGTACACATCCTAAAGCAAGTGCACTAGCATCAGTTACCACTTCAAACTCCTTACTAAGATCAGGAAGTTTTAGGATGGGTGCTGATACTAAGCTTTGCTTTAGTTTGTCAAAGTTGGTCTGTTCAGTAGGTGTCCATACAATTGCTACTTGTTTCTTTAGTAGATCAGTCATATCAGAGGTGATGCAATCAAAGCATAATCTTTGATGAAAATCCTGTACCACCCAGTCAACCCAAGAAAACTTTGTATTTCTTTGACAGAAGCTGGTGTTGGCCATTCCAGAACATCTCTGACCTTAGCTGGATCTACTGAAATTCCTTCTACTGATACAATGAATCCCAGATATTCAATCTGTCGCTTGAAAAATGCGCACTTCTTCTTCTTGGCATAAAGCTTGTGTGCTCTCATTGTTTCAAGAACAATGCGAAGCTGGGGTTCATGATCCTTTCCTTGTTTTGAGTAGACTAGGGTATCGTCAAAAAAGATGAGTATAAAGTCATCAAGATAGGGCCTAAAGACATCCTGCATTAACCTATATTGAAGGTAGCAAGAGCATTCGTCAGCCCGAATGACATCACTAGGAATTTGAAGTGTCCATACCTTGTACTAAACGCAGTCTTCATGATATCTTCTTCTTTGATTCTTATCTGATAATATCTAGATCTGAGATTTATCTTTGAGAAGATCTTCGCCCCTTGAAGACGGTCAAGTAATTCATCTATTCTTGGAATGGGGTATTTATTTTTTATGGTTGCTTGATTCAATCCTTTGTAGTCAATGCATAGGTGAAGCGTTCCATCTTTCTTCTTTTGGAACAGCACTGGAGCTCCCCATGGAGAATTGCTAGGTCAGATATAGCCTTGATCTAACAGTTGCTTGAGTTGCTCTTTTAGTTTGATAGCTTTCGGAATGGACATCTTATACGGCCTCTTTGCAATCGTTGCAACTCCTGGCACAAGTTTGATTTCGTAGTCGACTTCCCTTTGGGGAGGAAGTTCCATTAGATCTTTAAGGAATACGTCTGCGTATTCCTTTAACCATGAAGGTTCTTCTTCGGATTCCTGATTCTGATCTAGCTTATTTAGTTTAATTAGATAGTCAGGTAGACCCTTTTGAACACCTTTTATTGTCCGTGTTGCTTTTGCCAACTGTATTTTTGGCTTACCAGCCTCACCTTGAGTCGTGACTAGTTCCCCTTCAGAATTTCGGAAGGAGACTTGGCCCTTCCCATAGTGGATGTGGGCATCATTGGGTATTAGCCAATCCATTCCGAGTAAAAATTCGTGGACACCTAGGTTCATTACCCTGAATCTCACAGAAGTTGGCTTCCCATCCAGTAGGAATTTCACCTTAGCAGTTTTCCTAGTACAAGTGACCTCACGACCATTTGCTAATTCCACAAGTAAGGTAGGTGCATCTATTGTGGCCATCCCTAATCTTTTTGCACAGATTGGTGAGATGAAGGAATGTGTACTGCCACAGTCAATCAGGGTTTTGAAGCTTTTACCTTGATATTTTGATGGAGTTTGAATCACCAAGAATTGGCGATTTGGACTTTAGGAGTGCATACTTTAGGAGTGCATACTTTAGGAGTGAAACAGACTTCGAATAATATGCTTCAAGGGATAATCCTAGCTGCTTTAAGTCATAGCATTCATTCATCTTTTGTGTGCGGTAGGCAAGTGACAGATACCTCCCTCGCACAGCTTCCTTAAGCTTATCCCAAGTGACTGTCCCCTCTCAGATCGGTTGGTCTCTGCACCACTATTTTCACTAAAGTCTCGCTTCGCATGTAAGCTTAAGTTTGGTGAGCATGGCTTGGTTAGCAAGTGCAATTCCTGCTGCCTCAAAATAGTCCTCCATGGACTCAATCCAGATCTCGACGTTAGCTTGAACAATCCTTCCCTTGCCATCAAACTCGGGTGGCTTAATTTGTTTGAGAAGGAATTTCTTCTCTTGAGCCATAGTTGGACTTAGTACAGGAGTCAGATTTGGAACCTGCACTTGGGGTTGCGTCTGAACAATAAGATTCTTTACATTAACATCTTTATCATACGTTCTCATATTACGTTAATATGACTAGCACAATTTTTTTTAAAACTAAGTGATTTAATCACTTAACACCTTAGTTAACATTTATGATCAAGGTAGACAATGGTAAAAAGTCTTATTTATTCATGAGGGCATAACCCTTTGAGTACATTTATTTGGATAAGTAGGATAGGCTGATTGATACATCAGTTTGGGGAAACTAGGATTGTGTTACAATCGGCTATAGGGACGAAATAATAATATGGTGTGGGATCATGGATTTTCAGGAAACGGTAAGTCAAAGGAAGCTTGGGGTATCCCTTCCTTTGATACCCGTTCTTCTCATAGCACCCTAACACTTTGATTTTGTCAACAGAGATTACCTGGGTCACTCCTTCATAAACATACTTGTTCTTCTTGACTTGCCAACCGCTAACATGAAAAGTTGCGTTTACACGAGCTTCGACAAAGATAAACAGCTTCACGATCTTTGAATCCTCCATCCACTTGATTCTCTTCAAGGTGGTCTGAAGATACGCGAGTCGGTGGGCTGCTATGTAGTATATTCCTGAGTCTCCTGTTCATCTCCGCTCATCATAAGGGGTGAAGGATTATAGATGCGGTCCAGAATATTCATCATGCCAAGCCTCTGACAATAATTCGAAGCATGCATTGCAGTCATGAACATGACCTGGAACACTAAGAACTTGCTCTATGCTTCGTGACTCTACAATCCAACATCCATAAGTGAGTAAAAAATTATTTTCAACAGAAAACATTGCTCTGTTCTACTCGCCCTCCCCTGTTTATCCCCTTATCCCCTTTATTTTCCTCTGTTAAGTTCCCTTGTAATCTCTAGATCTCAATGATTCGATACCAACTGTGATGTGTCCGCTTGACCACTTGTGGGAACATCTTTGCAACCCATCGGGAGGGGAGTCTAGAAAGCACCACCTGGCACTCGCAAGGAATGTCACAGGGTTTGCGATCTAGGTCTTCTCGAGTCTGCCCCGAAGCAGAAGTATCCGGCCGTTCCCACTTAGGACCGACCTGAAGTCAAGGTTTCTTTCCTATCAGCCAAGTCTCTAGGGAGTAGCTAGCGTCAAGCCTAGATGAACCACTTTTTGCATAGGAACAACTAAGTCGAAGCGGATTTATGCTGCACTTGGTTCATGGAGAATGGGAAACGAGAGGGATACGAAGCTCAACCTCTCTGCCCATAAGGCATAGTCCCATTCCGCTCCCCTAAAACAACATAAATCGGGATTCTAACTCTACTGACTCTAGGTTTTCATAGTATCGTTTTCACGTCTTTTGAGAAAAGTTTCCAGCTAACCGGGACCACCCTTCCGTAGGACGGACCCAAGTCACGCCCACCGCACTTTCCTCGGGTTTCTTAGTTATCTAATTACCTACCGCATTATGTTTGATATGCAAAAGCAGCTTCCTTAATTAATCAATTTAAACACATGTTTCTTCATGCAACTTAGGCATTGACATTAAAAAAAAAATCAAGCAAGTTCCTTTTTCAAATATCTGATCTTTATTTATCATAGTCTTGGAATACATCAAGTATCATGCCCGAAGGCTATCCCAGCAATCAACAGGATTGCTGCTCCAAGTTTCACCGTAGACTAGTACACGGGCCTCGAGATCCCATCTCAAGTCATGTCGGCCTCTTGTGCATGATCCGGAGGCAATGAATTTATAGCCAGAGCCTCTCCTGGCACCCAAGCATCCTCTCGCTCCAAGCAGCACCCACGGATAGACTTCTCGTGGTGGGTTTGGTCCATATACCCGACACGGTTAGTAACCCCCTTGGATAGGGCCAGGCAGGTAGTCGGAGGTAATGAAACCTGCCTCTCCCTCCAAGATTTTAACTTGAAGCATTAAGTGTTTTGCCTTGAATTAGTTCCTTGAGCAAAGAAATTCAAACAATGTATCTAAGTGTACAATCACGATCATTTCAGTGGTCGTTCGTACGACCAACTGCTAAGGTGTGATTCCTTCTTCCCGAATGCTCCTAGCATTCGGTCCAAGATCATTCGCGACTAGGTGAGATTCTAGGGGCTTGGCAAGCTAGGTTGCTTGTTTTCCCTTTCTCTTTGGGTTAGGGTTTGTACCCTACCAACCCTAATTATCCTTACCTTAGATCTCCTTGTAAAATAGATCATGGACGACCCCGTCATCCTTGGTTGGTCAACTTTCTGGTTATCTCCTAGATCCCTTGAAGTACCTATGTACCTTTATCTTTGATCTTAATTGATCAAGATTGTCTATCCCCTTGACCATGGTTGGTCAAAATGGTTCTGTTTAGAACAGTTCCTGCTCCGTCTTAAGTATAATATTCTTAAGCCCTCTTAATAATTCTCACATGCACTAAGCTTTTACCTACTATCCCTCTTGAAGTCACCAAGGACTTTGACATGGGACTCATGGATCTTAGTCCCATTTGGTAAATTACAAACAACGTTGAATTTTTCCAACAACTTTAATGCACGCAACGTAATGCCATGCCTTCATTTCAATGCTTACAATTTTGATATAATCCATACGATATTTTATGCCACACATGCAAAGGTACTTTCTATGTATGCAATCTTAACATTATCCTCTATGTAATTATTTACACGATCTATAACCTTCGTGAATGATCTGATCTTTATAACTTTATGTGATTATTGTATGAGTCTAGTTGCACTTTAATCTTTTCTATAGTTTATTACATGTACCTTAGAATCCATATTGCGATAGGGAGATGCACTTTGCTTCTTTTGAAGTGTATTTTGCAAGGACTTGTGCAAGGAGCAATGCACTTTATGCCAAAATTCATGCAATATTTTTTTTTGGTAATTTACGATGCAATTACCTAATGAATTTCACCTATTATGATGTCATCTTACAACGAAATTTATCTTGTTTGTTACAAACATCACAACTAAATTCATACCAAGGCAATTACCCATCAATCGCGCAATCAATGTGATGCATGTGAATATGATTTTCACCATGATAATTATAATCTATGATTTAATAATAGAGCAACCTGGGTTTGGAGTGATGTCTTGATTCTAGTGGTATTTACGCCTGATGATAGACCATTCGTGGTTGTGGTACCATCTTGATTCAAGCCGCCATCCACTCTTGCGGGGTTTTCAGCTATCCTTGTAGATCTACGCTTCGGGGCCATACTCGAAGATGCACGTATGAGAGATATAATTCTTGCACTCTCCGTCAGAGCAGCGTGCCGAGGCATCTCCTTGCGATGATGATGAGGAGGGGGGGTTGCTGTCAGGCAGGGGGGGCGTTTCCTGACGACGAAGGGGGGGGCACTGTCTGTCCACTAGGGAGGGAGGGGCTCCCATTTATAATGGGGAGGGGGGTGGTATATGGGGGGGATTATGGCCGTCTAACGGCCGCCACCCCTCCACCTGTGGGGCTACATGCCCCCCTCTCCTTCTCTTTACTCCCTTTCTCTCTCTCTCTGCCCGACATGCTGTCTGTAGGGAGAGAGAGGGAGAGTAAAAACAATTGAATTAAAATTTAAAAAAAATTAAAGGGGGGGTTCTCATGGGGGAGGCACGGGGGGGAGATATTACATGATGCTAAGGACTACCAACTCTTCCTTTCAACTCATTTAGCCTTCTTGGCTACTAGGCTAGACTTGATCACTATTCTAGCCTTGGAGGTGGCACATGGCTTACTTAATGGTAAATAGTTAAGTTGATTTTGATGGTCTCTTCTCTTATTATATTCTTATTTTTCTATATCTCATCTCTTTCATAGAGTGAAGGGCCAAATTTTGATTTCCTCCTCTCTTATCATATTCTTGTTTTGTTATATCTCATCTCTTTTGAGCTTCATAGTGGCAACATCATCAAGTACTACTTTAATCAAGTAGAATTCAAATATATGGCTAAAGGGGTGATAGAAGCTCTCAAGAAGGATATAAACTCAAAGTTGGATCACCCCTAGAAAGATTCATGAATTCTATACAAAAATGTACAAAGATACAAGGAATGTGGTTGTGTGAGAGGGAAAGGAGTGACCTCACTTTCGACGATGGTATCCTCAAGTAGCTCTTGGGTTCTGCAAGGCAAGAAGTTGGATAATGTAGAAGTTCAATCATCTAGAGTGCATGCATGATGAGACAAGTTGCTTTGGCCAAGGAATTAGAAAAAGTCCAAGATTGCATGTCCCTGGAGTCCATAAGAGACCTCAAAAATTAAGTGTCTCAAAGATAACTTGGTCATTGTGCAAATGGATGATGATGTGACTAGATAACAAACCAAAGGAGAGTCCAAGACTTGTGTAGAAATCACTACAACAACCTACATGGGAATGAAGGTTGTTGTAGTGATTCCTAAGGAGAGTCCAAGACTTGTGCAGGAATCACATCAACAATCTACATGGAATGAAGGAGAATATAATCTCAATGTTGCAAGAACATCACTAGAGTACCATTGACCTTCCCACACAATGAACAATGGGATGTGAGCAGAGATCTTATTCTTGCAAGAGTTCAAGCTACTTCAATGGACTAGCTCTCACCTAATTGCTTTTTTCCACTCTCCAAATGATCAAGTTTACCCCTTCAAGCAAGTAAGAGACTAAGTGTTTCCAAGGTTGTAGTAGACACACCTTGGTTAAATTAGCAATATTTGTTCTCTATCTCATTGTAGTTAATCCACTAATCCATAGCTTGATGTAGTCTCATGATCCTTGCATGGTCCTCTCGCTCCAAGTGCTTGATCTATGACATAACGATTCCATGCTTTAGCCACCATTGCAAAATAAGGATAAGAAGGAGACAAAGATGATGATGATGGAGAAGGAGATGGAGAAGTCAACAAGTTGTCCACTTTTGTGCCTCGCAATCTCAACCTCAAATCCCCCCCCCCCCCACAACTCACTCACTCTCTATCCATGGAAGCAACTGGCATATACCCAAGAATGCCTTTATTTTAATTTCTTTGGCTTATATATGGACTCTCTTTTTTGCATGTCCTCCTGGCACAAAGGTAAAAAATAAGGGACCCATGGTTTCTAGTTTGTAGATAGGTGATGCTTGGTTGATTAACAATGAAGAGTTTAGAAAATTGGGTGAATGTTAAGAGAAAACCCTATTTTTGAGTGAATTTCAAGCCAAAACATGTAAATTTTTGTATATATGGGCTACTATAGCCTTTGGTAGGCATCCACTTCTCTAGCTCATTCTTTCTAAGCACTTGCCTTCATGGACTACAAATTCTATTGTCTAAAGTTCTATGGGAGTTATTTGACAACTCTCACGGGAGTGAGCCCTCTCTCTTTGAAAGAATTTTACAATGAACTACATTGTAGCCAATTAATCATTAGCTGTCAAAGTTGGGTGATATTCCCAAAAAAATAATCCATAGAATTCTAGTATTGGGATTTCTCATTGCTCTTGCTTTGTTGCTCTCAATGGCTAATATCACCCCCTCCAAGATGAATGCCAGTCCCTTAGTACTCAACACGACAATGGGATGCTTCTTGCTAGGAATGCACTTGATGTGGTGTCTTGTCAAAGGGGTGGTAGCATTTTGGGTGTAGGAATTAGGGTTGTCTTCATTTTCATGGAGGATGGCACTTGAGGATGCAAGTGATGGATTCATATGGTAGAGTGTTGCTATAGAATGGATGGGAGATGGAAGAAGTATAGGTAATCACTAAAGTCCTTGGGTTTTCTTCATGGGTGGTGATGTACCTATAGTAGTAATCATGTGCACTCCCTTACTAGTAGTGTGAAGTACATGTATAGTGCAATAGGAAGTTGGATCAAACTAGCATACGGTATTCTTTCACACTTGAGGACCCAATTGCGTGAATATTTGTGCAATGTATTGCTAGAGCATCTTAGGATGACAAGTCTTTAGTTACAATGAAGGAATCCTACCCTTGAGGTGCCTAAGGTGGTGAAGTATGGGGAGAGGCTAGGGTTTGGTAACTCCCTAGGTGTCGTGCATGTGTTCAGCCTCTCTTCTTCTTTAGCTTATCTCTTCCATTTCTCTTTCTTTTATTTCCCTTTTTTCAAATTTTTTGTTGCTTTTTGAATAAATAATGCAAGTTAAATTCCATTAGTCAAGGAGGGGATGTAGTCTGCATGGAGATAGCCTCTTGTAATTATATATTCTTTTATAGCCTTATGGAGACTACTATGGGATTTATGGAAGAACAAATAAGTATGTTAGGGTAAATGACAATTACCAATAGCCTAGTAGGCACCCCATGTACATGTACACCCTATGCAATCATATAGAAGTGAAAATAACAAAGAATAAGGGTACCATTCATTTTGTACCCACATAACTCTCTTGTGTTCTTCTCTCTCTCAACCCTCTTGCTCTCCATAGCTTATAACTTGCATCTCACCATTGTTTCCCTCTCAACTAGCATGAAAGCGACATTCGATGTTTGTGGAAGCTTATGCTTGGAGCAAGAAGGATGAGGAGTGAAGCTTTATTATAAAGGTTGAGGATTCAAGTTTCTTCTTCAACATTGATGCTTGCTACTCGCACATTAATAAAGGTACTATTCTCATTGTCAAGATCTAGATCTAAGTCAATAGATGCTTGAGCAACCAAGGCTCAATTTGGGGTAGAAAAAACCAATTTTCACATTGATTTGGGTAGCCATTAGTGGGTGGGATTGAAGAAAAATAGCTTTGGACTTTGGACTTTCAAGAAGAGATCTTGGTACAAGGTTTTGATGTATGCAAGCAAATGGCTTTCTTAAGCACAAGGGCAGCTTGTTTTCGAGAAGCAAGGGGTCATCTTAAGTGGAAAAGTAGGAGGCATACTTGCTAGAAGCTAAGTTGGGCTTTACGTCTCTTCAATAGAGAGAAATTAGATTGTTCTCTATTGTTGAAAGGTAAACCGAGTTTTATGTTTGTTCAATAGAGAGAGATTGAGATCTTGGTTTTGGTGTCTTGTTTATGAGCCTAGGGACATGAATCCAAACATAGATGAGGAAATAGATGAGTTAGCATTCTCCACTATTATCATAACACTCTCAAAGTCCATGTATCTTAATATGAAAAACATAGAAGGTGCATATAGTATATGGAAAAATCTTGGTGATGTATGTGAAAAAAAAGTGTAGCCTCAGAGGTTTATGATTGCAAAAACTCATTTATCTTGATGTGGAGGAGGAGCTTCTCACCTCAATGAGTTGAATACTATTTTGAACCAATTGACATATCAAAAGATTGTCTTTCACAATTCACCGAAGGCCATGTTCTTGTTAGTCACCTTGCCTTAGAGTTAGAACACTTTCAAGACTGCTATTGGTAACTCTGCACTCGTAGGTGGTCTTATAAGTGCTAATGTTGAGAGCATCTTACTCATTGGGGAGGTGAATAGAAAGAACAATGCAAGATCAAAGATCTCTAGTATATTTATGGTGAGAGGAAGGTCAAATGCCAAGGAGAACTCTCATGGGAGAGAGGCAAGTTAAGAAGCAAGTTACATAGCAAAAAGGAGGTAAAATACTTCTTGTATAATAAAAAGGGACACATCTTAAAGGACTAATACCAGTGGAAGAAAAATAAAAAGGGAAAAAAGAAAAATGAGGATAATGGAAAAAAGACAGAGAAAACTAACCTCATTCCGTAAGGATGTGAGGATGTTTGTTGCTTTCGTTGCATTTGTTCTATTCATTGACATAAGAAACCTTGACATAAAAAACCTTAACATAAGACCTGGTGGAATCCAAATACTAAAGCCTAAACCAAGATCCTAAAGCATTAACCCTAAACCATTAACCCCAAAGAATTAACCCTAAACCATATCATAATATCCTTAAGCATTAACCACGTGCTCGTTACATAAGGATGTGAGGATGTTCGTTGCTTTCATTGCATTCATAATAAACCTTGACATAAAAAATCTTAACATAAGAAACAGGAATCCAAATACTAAAGCCTTATTAACCAAGATCCTAAAGCATTAACCCTAAAGCATTAACCCCAAAGCATTAACCCTAAACTGCGTGCTCATTGCGTAAGGATGTAAGGAATTTCGTTGCTAGCATGGACCCTTCATTCTATTCATTGCAATAACCATAAAGCATAACCCAAGAAACCATAAAGCATTAACATAAGAAACCATTTTTGCACTATTCTCAAACCATAAAGCATTAAATCCAAACCATAAAGCCTTAACCAAGATCCATAAGAAACCTTGACATAAAAAAATTTAACATAAGAAACCTTGCATAAGTATCCTTATATAAGAGACCATAAAGCCTTAACCAAGTACACCACAACAACCAAAATCTGTCACAACAACATGACAATAAGTAGTTTGATGAGTAGTCTTATGTAATCCATGTCGCATAACATAATCCATGGCATAATCCACATCAAGTATTCATAATCCATGACAAGTACATGAAAACAAAAAGTAATCATAACCATAACATAATCCATAACATAATCCACATTTAGTACTCATAACCCATGACAAGTGAGTAGTCCATGACTGCCACAAACCAAGTACACGTCCACAATCGAATAATCCACACAAGATCACCTCTCCAACACTCCAAGTGCCCACTGGTGGAGGTTCTCCTTCAAAGATGTAACATATGCGGCATTGAACCATTTTCTTGTTAATTGCAATATGATAAGTTGATTATGGATTGCCAAATGCACACTAGACTATTCAAAGTCGCATAGCAAAAGGCAATTATATCAGTGTAGGCTTACACAAATCTTGGTTGGTTTCCCAACCATGCTACCCTCGATGAGTAGTATTATGTAAGCCATCACTTAGAATCCACAGTCTACTGCATTTGTTTGTTGAGGGGCTTGTGAAAAGAAACACTTCATCTTTATGTGAACAACTGCTTCATCTTTATGTGAACAATCCTATGTTACATTTCTAAGTGACAATATTACTTTAACACTATAGTGGCACACCTTAATGTGGACGAGCTTCATTTTATCCACATCCGATAGAAACTTGGCACACTCAAGGTCTGTACAACGCCTCAATAATGCAAACATGGCCCTGAAACACACACACAAAAGCAATGAACAGAATACACATATGACACAACATATTACATGGATGCATATAGATTGTTAAGATACCTGTGTACATAGGATAGACACTCCGTGAAATCAGTGCATCCCAATGAGTCAAGGCACAGGATGACACCTTGATCACCAGGTAATTTGTCAAGCATTTTTAACATAGGATTGAAGACCACAAATAGGCAGCACCAATGGGACCTGTACATCAAAGATTGCTATTAAACTCAGCGCATCAAAGGGCTATGATTTGTCATTTCCATTAAGTATGCATGCAAGAACTACAAACCTCACAAGCACTAGAAGAAATATAAATGTGGCCCTCCTGGGATCGCAACCATCAAAGTAATTTCTCAATGACACATCATCGTCTTGTGGCTCGACTATATTGATGTATGGAAACCACAAACTATCCACGAAACACACATCACGCACATGCTCTCTTGGAATCACATACTCCATCCAACTATGAATGAAAGCCAAAATTAGTTTAGTAAAATAATAAAACCCCAAGCCCTAATCATCAAGCAACCACCAAGAAAGATGTAATCAGTTTAGTAAACTTACATGGCAAACAAATTCATAGTACGGGTGGATGCTTCCTCTACGCACCGCAATGCATCCAACAAAGCCCAGTCGACATCCACACAGAGTTTTGAATATAAAGCCATGAAGTCGGTATGTACGGAACTCTCTAATCTAAAATGATACCATAAAGCAACCACACACAATGCAACCAAGCACAACTACAAGAAATACAACACATAGAAAGCATTACAATTAATAAGAACACACATTGAGGTGGCACTTTTTTGCCCCCTCGTCTTAACATGAGAGCCATTCTTAAATATGTCAACCGAACTATATCCAATCGTGAATATGCAATGGGGCGCGTTGCTTGGATACTCAAGAGGGGAGGAGATGATGATTGAGGTGGGTCGAGGTGAGATGAGGAGCGACGTGAATCACTTACTCCCCTCACCCTATCCCACAAGTCATCAAATATGTATCTTCAATAAAAAAACTTCTCCTTTATAGCTTTCTTGAACTCATCCCATCCTGCATCTTTTACATAAATTTCATTTATGCATGGATTTAACTCATGCACTACAAGCTGCACAAAATACTACACAATGAACTTTTTAATCATTCCCTACATAGGAAAAAAAAAGAAATTCCCTATCTATTGCCTAGTTAAAAATACAGATAAGTAGGGAAAGTAAATAATAATAAAAATGGAACATTTCCTAGTTAGAGAAACTAGGGAATCACATAGGAAATCTAGCTATTTGCACTCATGGGCATACTTCATATGCATGTGCTCTAAGTAGAGCGCTCAATAAAGGGCATTCATGAGGACTGGTTGTATTCCTACCTTTATTGATTATGCCAACATCACTCGGAGCAACTTTGCTACAGTGAGGAATGGCCATGCAATCTTCATCACATGGAAAATACGAAAACTAGAAAGAAAATGTATTGTTGCTAGGAGATTTCTATCGTCATTTGTTGCTGTTGCAAAAAATAGTTCTTGAGTGCAACCAATGTCTCCAGTAGAGGCCCATATGTATTGCACCTTGTCTTTCACCATATATCTACTGGTCCTTCAATCGATCAAAGCCATTAAGCACTGAGGTCTTTCCTAAACAACTACTCTACAAGGTACACTCCTTACCTAGTCTTTATACAAGCTCCCTATGGAAACATCCTTAGCTACATTAACAAATCTAGCTTGTTGCATCAATTGTGTTTAAGGGACTACCTCTTGTTACCTATTGAGGCAATGGACCTATACATCATTGGATCCTTTGCTTTGGCCTTTACATATGAATCTCTACATTAGTGGCTTCTTGGCTTATAAATTTTGCAATTTTGTGCCCTTGCCTATAGCTCAAATATTTCAAAAACCTTTCAAGACACAAAGAGACTTCCAAGGACAAAGCGAGATAGTAGCATGCAATGGTCTAGCTAAAAACACATCAAGAGTAACATTTTTACTAATTCTTATTGTGCAAAAGGCAAGGTTAAACAAGATAGAAACATGGCAAATCTATTTACCACACTATAATGCACTATAGCCACAAAGCTTGGACAACATATAGATTGCATTGGGGATAGAACAAGTGCATCCAAGGAAAATAATATTGTCATTAACATATAGATTGCATGGGGGATAGAACACATGCATCCAAGGAAAATAATCTAGTCATTAACATGGTCAAAATAGATACTTTAATTATTTAAAAGATTGCACCTCTTAGAAACACACTAATGCCCAATGCTCTCCTTATTATAGTGCACTAAAGAAATTATTGTGAGGCCTAGCTAAATCTCACAAACTAGTGGTGTAAAGTCCTAAGCCATAATTAGTTACACTTCAAGCTAGCAACTCCTACATCATTTTTTGCTACTAAGAGAGAATCAAGAGGCTCATTTTGTTCACTTGGAAGGAGAAAAACCTGGTGGATAAAGACAATGTTGGCCCAACTCAAACATCAAGCATTGGCAAACCACCACAAAGCTCTTCCCTAGCATATATAGGAGGCCAATGCAAAGTCATGGGTATATTAAGATCCCCTTGGTCATGTTGAAACAATGACTTGAGCAGGTAAATCTAGCATTGATATATTGTCCTATGGTATCATCAAGTGTGGCATATGAAATGCAAGATACTCACATAATTTCTCAAGGTTATATCATGCAACAAACCTATGTGGTTTCATCTAGAAAAGATATTGTTGTAACACACCCTCCTTTAAAGTGATTATGTTATAAGAAGAGACAACAATTTTAGAAAAGAGAGAAGAGAAGAAACGCAACCAAAAAGTCGAGGGAACATGACTTCTTTTTTTTTTTGGGTCACTTGCTTGTGGCTTGTGGAGGCTGATGTCATGAGTTGCAATAGTCTTCATTACGTAGCATGTTGTACATTTTTCCTTCTGGATACATACAAGATACCAACTCCTTGTTGTTGCAACCATTCTTATCCTATTTTCGATAGTCATCTTCATCCACAAGTTTTGTTATTTGCTTTTTGCTCTATTGTCCACTCTATAGCATGTTGCCAACATTCTTATGCAACTGCCAATATTTTCAAGTGAGAAACCAAGAATAATTATTAGTACATATGCTTAAACATTACTTCTAATCTAAGATTCAATGAGATACTCCAAGAAACCTGCAAACTTGCTCTACTATTGTTCCACTCACATATTGTTCATTTATTGCCTCAATTCCATTTCTAAAAGGATGATGTCCACAGCCCTTTTGATTCAACACTCTCCTTGAATACACCTATGATAGTAGTCCTACATGCAGATGTGCTTAGATCCAATCAGGCCATTGAGCCTCCTTTCAAACCACCCAATTGATCCCATTCTTCACTGTTCTCCTCACCTATTGTGTCCTCCAAACATAGGGGAATCGACACCTCTATATCATCTATCGTAGCCCTCTCTTTCCAATAGCCTTCATTGATTATGGAGCCCCCCTTCTACAAGTTAGTCTATTGTGCCTACTTAAAAACAACCCTTCTTGCAACATCTAGCCAATAAATATGGGGAGATTTTTTTAGTAACCCCTCACCTAAACAACTTACTTTCTCCACAATCAAAGTAAAAGAGCTTATTTAAATGAAAAGAAAAACATAATAGGTGTACGATGCAGATTCAAATAAGCCAATTTGATTAATGTAAGATGAACACCCTTTGGCATCCTTCAACAACAATTGAAGTGGTCTTTGATGCCACACATAATAATTGTAGGCAACTTCACTATCAACGCCATTCACATCCACTACATAATCAAGATCCATTGTATTGGGTTCTCCTCTTGATGAACAATCAATGCTTTGTGAGAAATGCTAGAAATTGCATCAACCTCTACTATTCTATGTATTAATGCTAAATGGTCAACATGAATCTCTACCTCTTTGAATGAGGGGAGAGACCTTGGGGAAGTTTCACAACATAAGCATCATGCATAAAATAAAATTCTTTGCCTAGATCACTAGATTATACAAGAACAACACTAATGTTTAAGATGCCCATAGACGCATGCAAATGTCCAATTGTATATCATTGTAAGAGTTTCCTCATATCAATACCCACTTGCACTTGAATCCTCACCAGTATGACTATCAAGTAGAAACTTTATGATCATACCTGGTTATCATCACAGCCATGAAGGCTCAACAACAAATCAAAATCAAGATAGAGATGAGCACTTACTTGTCCCTTGCTAATTCATTGCTTCAAAAAGTTCAAATTCCATATCTTCTCTTACCACAAGGTCCAACTCTGTGCTCAAAGCTCCATCAACCACTCTACTACAACATTAGACATCGTTTGCATCTAAAGAGACCACCTTTGTTTAACACTAAAGATACTCACCATATAAGAATACATTTTCTCCCACAGGTCTTCTCTTGCAAAACACGTAGCTCCTTCTGTGCAGTGAGGATGTGCGCAGGCTCCACCTCAACACGAGGAGAAGGTGAAGAAGAACGTAGAGACACCACAACTCCTCCTGTCGAAACACAGGGCGTAGAGATGGACGAAGCAAAGGAGAAATGCAGATAACAAACACAGAGAACAAAGCCAAAAAATAACCTTCGCTTTTCGAGAAAAAAACATATCTATAGTTCGTTGGCAGTGCTATATTCTCTGGGATGACACCAATTATAGGGAGTTAAGGCGTCTCTAGCTTTTGGCTATAATCAATAAAACCCGCCCTTTTTCGACTGGACAAGTTTAAAATTGTGGGTTGGTTCACAAATTTGGGATGGGTTTACTTGTGTATGGATCAACGTTAGCAATGTGGTCGGGAGGATGGGCCTCAACCACATCCGTTGATCCCAACTCCCCGTGGTCTTAAAGACCCCATGGGAGATAGTGTTGAGGGGGGGTGCAGATGATGAGACGACAGTCGAGATGACAGGCTAGCCATGGCTGCGTACTAACTCTAGGCTTCTTGGCCATAGCATGGTCCAAGGTAGTGTTCCCTTGATGTGTATGTGTGCCTCCACCTCTATGTGTGTGTTCATGTTTGTGTTTGTATACATATGTTAAGTGTGGTGTGATTACAAAGCCATACAAAAGCATCTAATAAGGGTTCACTAGATGGAATTGATGAGGCAAAGTTTAGCACACACACCAAAGAAAATTCAAAAGAGGGGAGACATGGGAAATAAACTAGAGAAGTAAGAAACTTGCCTCATTGTGCAGTCATGAAGAGACTCCTTAAAGCTATAGGTATTGATGTAAGTCATAGGCCAAGAACGTAGAGGGGTATAGATTACCATGTTAATGTATGGCTTGGAAGGGTCAAGTTCCACACAAAATTCAAGTAATATTCATGGCTTGGAAGGGGAAATTCTTTGGAAAACACAAGACATGTTGTATGTGCCTAAGAAAAGAAAGGGCAAGGTTTAGTAAGAAAATTTAGAGCCCAATGGAAAGCAAAGTCTCTTTGGCTCAAATATGTTTTATGGGATAGCAAAAAAGGAGTAATGAAATGTGAATGGTGCAAAATGTATGAAGTACATGGTCCATCGAGTATGGGAGATGGATGTATTACTATGCAACATGATGCAATCAAGGTACGTGCTTTGCTTAACTGTCATAAAATGGCAATGTCTAACTACATTTGTGAAGTAGAAAAGAAAGCAAAGCCAATTCTAATGCAAATTCCATCAATACATGATGCAAATAATGCAAGGATCGTTACCACTATGAAAACTAATATATTTTGTTGCAAAGAAGGACAACTCAATTGATTCATTTGAACATCATTTTGACTTGGATGTCTCTAAATGTTGCAAATATGCCAAGGACTACAGAGTATTATTCCTACACAAGTCAATATGCAGAACACTGAGTTCCTTTTGGCA
Source organism: Lygodium microphyllum (assembly GCF_053477565.2). Classification (NCBI taxonomy): domain Eukaryota; kingdom Viridiplantae; phylum Streptophyta; class Polypodiopsida; order Schizaeales; family Lygodiaceae; genus Lygodium; species Lygodium microphyllum. The sequence continues at coordinate 79,777,433 of NC_141139.1, forward strand.
ATGTCAAGTCAACTATTGGAAATGTAGATTGTACCTATGCTAGAATCTCCATACTCCTTAGTGATGTGGGATAAGAGTATAGATAGAGTACATGAGATACATTTGATAGTATATGTTACTTATCTTGCATACAAAGGTATAGGGGGTAAGTAGATAAGTTTTATGGGTATTATGACACTAACAAATGGAAAAGGAAGGACCATATATGATGTTTTGATGCACTCTCTTAATGGAATAGGCCTATATAAGCATAGAATGATTAGCTTGGCATATGATGGGGCACTAGATCTTCCACTCTTTAGTGCTATGAAACTTTTTTTCCTATGCTTTTATGCTCAAGATGAGGAAATTAGTAAGAACAATACTAAGAGATGGCTTGATAAGATAGTACAACATATTCAACCATCCGATAGATTATGTTCACGAGCTATGTTTTGATCTACCTTAAGCAGTAGTTGTAGATATTTTTTTCTATGGGAGATCCTAATTAAGCAATCACTTGTCTATGTGATGCTACAAGGGAAACTCCAAACTGGTAGTAAAGCCAAGGATAATGGATAAGTACATGCCATTAAAACCACACTCTCTCACTCCTTTGTTTGTTTGTCCGTTTGTCTAAATCCATCATCATGTCAATAGGCATCCACATCAGTATTATGGAATATACACTTGGATTACACCTATTCCCCCCACAATAACGTTTGATAGATGGCATTGGAAATGCCACATAATTTTTTTTGAAACTTGTACATGAAAGCATATCCTTTTCCTCCAAAAATTGTCAATGAAATTGATGGCTCCATAAGGAATGGCATCATGCCTCCATGTGTGAGTCTTCTGATGGGGAGTTACCCATCAGATTGGAAACATAGGTAGAATCCATATATCATAAATATACACACACAATCATGCCTATTAGAATCATTGAAAGGTGCAATGGTGAAGTTAATCCATGAAGATATATGCCTACCAAGGATACATCAAAATTAAGGCAATACTCTATCTTACACATGTGACATTAAAGTGGTGTAAAGTAAACTAAGTTGAAGGCTTTTACCCTTCTCTAACCAAGTTGCCTCTCTTAAACTTGGTGGGTTTTTTTAATTGGTTCACTAACTTGTCCTCGTCTTTTAGCATTGAGAAACCCATGTGATCTTCTTTCTTGAACTTCGTAAAATGTTTGCAGAGATCTTGAGGTTTTCTCTAGTGTTCAACTTGTGAATACTTATTTTTTTCTTCCTCTCCTCATTTAGCATTCGACACCTTGGATGGAATGGGAGGTCCCTTTTGGTGCATCAAATTTTAGATGATCAAGGAATCTCTAGGTCACTCATTGAACTAACCTCAATTTTAGACTTGAAGTCACATCCTTCATCATAGATGAGGATGTTTCACCTGGAATCATAGCTCAAATTCAACTCCTACTTCATATAGGGATGTACATTTTACTTGGTCAAGACTTGTTTATTCATAATCAACTACCTCAAGATACTCAAGCCAAGTCAGATCACAATTCATTCTGTCTACTCCTCCATCAATGATCAAGGAAAAAGTTCATTTGGGTTAGCATCTATGATTCTATCACCCACCCATTTGTGCCATAGTCTATGGTCTCATTGTCAACATTAGAGCCTTTTTCTCATTGTCTATCTTTTCATCATTCACCATTAGTGCTCTAGTTTTTTCCAAAAGAGCCACAATTGTATGTGAGGTTTAGGTCATTCACCTTAATCCACTTCCATTTTTGCACTTCCAAAGATTTCTTTGAGGGACTTGAGGTTTATTGCAAGGTTGTTGTTTTAGAATCCCTTTAGGTACTCGAGGACTCTAGTTAAATCTAGCTTTTTTGTGGGTGTGTGATAGATCATGCAAGAAGTTTTTCATTTGTTTACACTTCTTGCCAATATGCAAATTAAATCCAAGGTAGGGTTCTTTTGAGTTGTCATTTGCAATCACAAATTTCCCTTGTGCGCTTGTTCTTTTGACCATAGTCATATTTGTCCTGAGAGAAACTCAAATTATTGCAAGGATGTGCATCCAATTATGCTCATCCTACGGGAAACTTAGTGAGAGGTCTATAGTTAGGTTTGTTGTGTGAGCCCCCTTTGAGCACCGCCAAGATGGCATACATCTCAACTAGTGAAGTCTTTCATGTGTCCATATTGATGTGGATTGCCTCATTTTGGTTTCCAAAGAGTGTGAATCTATTATCCCAATCCCAATTGCTTGTGTGCTCCTTGTCCAAGGTCTACCTAGCATGATACCATAGTCCACTCCTTTCATGACAATGAAGTTCAAAGCTAGATTCCTGCTAGCTTGATTGGTTGGTCTTTAAAAACTCCAAACGATCTAACTTTTTTCCTATTTTCCAACATCTTATTGAAGCTAGTTGTTTCCACAAGAGGGCTACCTCCTGCCTACAAAACTGTTTGACAAAGAATGCATTAGTGTCAAGTATGCCTTGTCATGTCATTTCTCCCAATGCCACCACTAGTAGGACTATTTGCACTTTAGTCCCTTTTCTAGAAGGCATTGATTTGCACTAGGCTAAGCATTAGAATAGTAGGTATGTGTGTCTTAGAGTTAGGTTCCTAGAACCAGGTTGAGCATTAGACTAGTAGGTATGTGTGTCTTAGAGTTAGACTCTTGCATGTTTGCATCAATCTCATTGGCCCTAAAAATTTGTCCATTCATGCTTTGAAGACTTGCTACATTACATTCTTTTATTTCATCAACAAACCAAGAGATATTAACATGTTTATAGCATGTGTATTGAGGCTAGCAACAATTAGAAATCCTATATGTACTTCATTGTATTTATGCACCCTAAACTTATGATTAGTAGACCCTTGTCTGAGGTAGGATGTGGCCAATTCTTCACTCAATCCTTTGGTAGGTGGGTTAGATACTTGATTGTAGACTAGGATTGATGGTGGACCTATGCTCAAGAGATCATAAGCATCATAATCCAACATTGAGTCTATTCTTTAAGGTATGATTGATCCTCTTTTATCAAATCCCTAACTTTCTCCATTATTTGCATTTGATGGTTGGAGGCAAGGTATTCTCCTATGTTTGAACTCCCTTACTTTTTTTTTTTGGGTATCGATATTGCTACTTCAACATCAAGGACTTGTCTTCCCATGGTAAAAGAATCAAGATTGCTTTGACCTTGTATTAATACTCTCGTTTTATTTCCTTGAACTTTAGTTATTATATTGAGAGAATTGGTGTTGCTTCTTCATGTAGGGATTTTATGCCAAAAAGACCTAAGGGCATTGATGGAATAATTGCCCTATTGGTAGAAGCTTTCTACTTTAGGAAATCTGCATATAAGTGTGTGACATACATTTGGGGCATGTCAATTTGGCATTTCCTTTATTGGCTTATTTCTTTTCTAGGAATTGAGAAGAGATATTCCTAAGGTGTCCATAATTCCAACAGTTCCTAAGGTTAATTGCCTCCAAAACCACAATCTAGTCCTCTAAGCAATATCATAATTGGAACTAGCTAATAGCCCAAAAGGACTAGGTTATCCTCTCCATCATATTAGATAGAGGGGTTCAAGAACAATTCTTTGTCCATTGACTCCTCTACATAGCAAACAAGAGCATAAATTTGTAAAAAATCCTTATGATTTGTGGGGGATTTGTGCAAGGGGTTGTGGTATCCCTCTTAACACCCTAGGTGCAACATGTCTCATCCTCTAATCATCTGTGTGGGAGGTGCTGGTAGAGATCCTTCCTCTTCACATACCATTGTCTCCTAGTTTTGTTTTGTTTTATTTTTTAACTCACCTTCCTTCTCTAGGTGATGTTTTAGTGGTGAACCTCTGTAGGGTTTGTGTAGCCAAATCTTACGAATCCTTCTAGGTTGTGATTTCCAATCTTGTGTTGGGTCAGTCCTCTCATTATTCAATACTCTTTGTGATCTCTCTTGTTCTCTATGGTTTCCCCTAAAGAGGGTGTGTGAGTATCACAATAGTCATACTCCACAAACTTGGCAATAAAAAGGGGAGAAAGTAGGAAAAGATAATGAGGCTAGGGTAGAGCTAGTTGTCTAGGGTTGTGTGTGGCTAAGTGGCAAAGGCCTTAGTACCTAGTAGTTCATATGTCTAAGAATTTGGTTGGAAGCTAAGTCCTTTGCCTTTAGTTCAAGTCCTTCATGTGCATATGAGCTTATTCTACCTAATGCACTGAATACTATACTCTTCTTGCAGTGTTTTGCAATGTCATAAGCTACTAGGTGAAAAGCTATGTTTTCTCCCAAGCCAACGATCAACCACCAAAGTGTTTGAGCTTCTTAAGGCAAGCTTGTGTCTAAAAAGCTATTCTTACTTATATTTTTCTTAGTGAATGGTGGCCATGAGTATCCTTAATAAGTACCACCTCTAAAACTTATGGTTGCTAAACCTAATCATGTCAAGTCACACAATCGGGCCTCTTAGGGAGATACCTTAAGTTTGGGAAACATAGTGATGTGTTGGATTGGGATGCATGTTGATGCCATTGATTGTTGGCCACACACCATAAGAGAATGACTTATTTTATCCAAGTGGTTATTGCAGTTCCTAAAATCTCAACTTCGGCCCCCTAAAGCAGTGTTAAATGTGGTAATTAATCCTACCGGTATTGAGAGGGTCACAATTTAATCAACTCTATCTAGTGTTGAAAAGTTACCCGACTTATCAGGTCCACCCAGCCATAGGCGTCCAATCGTGAGGATCAAAGCCTCCCACTTTATTCGATGGGGTTTGCTTAGTTTTCTCATTAGCAAAGCATACTACCACACTTTTTGGACACATAAAATCAGCTTTCTTTTATTACTCCATTAAACTGGGTTAATTAAATTCAATCTTTAGCACATAACAAACAATTTAGAAATCATATACTTTATTTCACCATCACTCCACAGAGTAGTACAAAACCGTCTTTCCATAGAAAGACACCGTCCAACCTAGATAGGACTTCCAATCCCTCAAGATTGGTATGTATGTGATCCCACTCCATCTGTGGTCAACAAGGAATTTACTGGCTCAAAACCCTTCCAAGCTTCCATGAGCCTCCGGAGCCGTCCTACATAACAGGGGCACTTACCACCCGGCCCTTTGCCCTCTTAGGTGCTTGAGTGATCAGAAATCAAAAACACCTACCTCTCTTAGGAGTGTAGGACTCCCACCTGCATGTGAGTTTTTCGACACTCCACAGAGTATTAGGAAGCATTGGGTTGGGGATCCCAATGTCCCAAACCACCACAATCCACAACTCATCTAACTGTGCAAGCTCGGAATCATAAGAGCCATAACTCATCATTCACAAATCCAAAAGCAGTCATAACCATAAAACATTTTTAACACAGTTGTCAATGTATGCGATGCATAGAATCTATCCCCTTCATCAATTTCCGTGTTACTTCCTAAAAATCATTTGATGATACTAACATGCTTTTACAAATTTAAGTTTGTTCTAACTAATCATGATCAAAGTCTTATGTACTAATCTAATTATCTCCATTTGGCCATCTATCGTGATTACGATTTATGGCCGCAACCTTGGTTTGTTGTGGAATAATCCATCCTCTGGGTTGAATGAATTCGAAGTTAACTTTTGCTTGCATTTCAACAGCGATTACTTCTTCACATTGGGGAGTTCTCTGAGTGTGACCTCGCTCAGCATCTCGACATCTCTTGGGAGCCATGGAAGAAGTTGATGGATTTGAGCAGTGCTTCCATGTAGGTGTGGAGAGAGAGGGAGAGATTCTCTAAGCGTGACCTCGCTCAACATCTGGATGTCTCTTGGGAGCCATGGAAGAAGCTGATGGATTTGAGCAGCACTTCCATATAGGTGTGGAGAGAGAGGGAGAGATTTGGCTTATTGCAATAGAGCTTCATCATATCAACAACCGAAAGAATTTGCTTTTACAAATTTAAGTAAGTTCTAACTAATCGTGATCCTTTTCTTATGTACTAACTTGATTAACTATACTCAGCCATATATCGTGATTACGGTTAATGGCCGCAACCTCGGTTTGTTGTGGAATAACCCGTTCTTTGGATTGAATGGATTCGAAGTTAACTTCCACTTGCATTTCAGCAGCAACTACTTCACATTGGGGAGTTCTTTGAGCGTGACCTCACTCAGCATCTCAGCATCTCTTGGGAGCCATGGAAGAAGCTAATGGATTCAAGCAGCGCTTTCGTGTAGGTGTGGAGAGAGAGGGAGAGATTCTCTAAGCGTGACCTTGCTCAGCATCTTGATGTCTCTTGGGAGCCATGGAAGGAGCTAATGGATTCGAGTAGCGCTTCCGCGTAGGTGTGGAGAGAGAGGGAGAGATTCGGCTTATTGCTGCATAGCTTCGTCACGTTAACAATAGAGAGACTTCTACATAGGTCATTGTTGGGATTTCTATGTTCCTTCCTAAAAAGCATTTGATAATGCTAACATCCTTTTACAAATTTAAGTAAGTTCTAACTAATCGTGATCCTTTTCTTATGTACTAACCTGATTATCTCCATTTGGTCATATATCATGATTACGATTTATGGCCGCAACCTCAGTTTGTTGTGGAATAACCCGTCCTTTGGGTTAAATGGATTCGAAGTTAACTTCCACTTTTGTTTCAGCAATGACTACTTCTTCACATTAGAGAGTTCTCTGAGCGTGGCCTCGCTCAACATCTCAACATCTCTTGGGAGCCATGGAAGAAGCTGATGGATTCGAGCAACGCTTCTGCATAGGTATGGAGAGAGAGAGAGAGATTCTTTGAGTGCGACCTTGCTCAACATCTTGATGTCTCTTGGGATCCATGGAAGGAGCTAATGGATTCGAGCAACGCTTCTGCGTAGGTGTGGAGAGAGAAGGAGAGATTCAGCTTATTGCAGCAGAGCTTCATCATATCAACAACAAAGAGATTTCTACATAGGTCATTGTGGGAAGTTCTCCGAGCATGATCTCACTTAGTATCTTGACGTCTCTTGGGAGCCATGGAAGAAGTTGATGGATTTGAGTAGCGCTTCCACATAGGTGTGGAGAGAGAGGGAGAGATTCTCTAAGCGTGACCTTGCTCAACATCTTGATGTCTCTTGGAAGCCATGGAAGAAGCTGATGGATTCGAGTAGCACTTCCACATAGGTATGGAGAGAAAGGGAGAGATTCGGCTTATTGCAGCAGAGCTTCGTTGCATGGAACCGCTCAAGGACTTTATGAGTGTACTTCTTCTATGACAAGTGGAGGAGTCCTTTAGAGAAATTATATGCAATGTGCATATGAAGTATATGAGAGGCATATTGCATGTCCATCATCTCAAAGCTCTTCTTGAGCTGAGTCTTCAAAGCATTTAGCTCATCATCATCACTCCCAAAAATCAACATGTCATCAACATATAGCACCAAAATGATAAGGATACCATCATGGGCCTTCTTCATGTAAAGACACTAATCCATATCACTACGCGAGTAACCTTGTGAATGTATAAAGGCATTTAACTTATGATACCATTCCCTAGATTCTTGCTCAAGTCCATAAAAAATCTTCCTCAACTTGCACACTAGGTATTCCCTACCCTTTTACTCAAAGCCCTTAGGCTACTATATTTATATAAACAGGGGTAGAATGTCACATCAACACACACACACACAACAACCCGTGTAGAAGTCTCTCTGTTGTGACATAATCCTGTATAGATCTGCCTTTTCTTTCCATGTTGTTAAATTTTTGCTTTAATTGCATCTTCCTGGCACTGGTAGTTGTGCCATAGTACCTGATCAATATGTTCCATGTATCTATTGGTGACTTGCAGTTCATGATCTGCATTATCATAGCATCCGAGATACACAAAGATAACCAGTGTAGTACCCTGTGAACTCTTTCCAACCAAGCTCGGTGTGCTCGTCTTTGATCAGCTATAGGATTCCTCTCTGGAGTTTTAGGTTCAGATTCCGGGGGAGGGGGTAAAAGGAGGATGTTTGCTTTTTAGCATTTTTGATGACATCATCGATGATAAAGAGAAAACACTTTCTTTTAGCGCTTTTGGCGACGTTGTTGATGATGTCAGGGAGGGGCTCCATTTTCGTAGTGCAAGGATACCAATTTAGCGAATATATGGGCGAGCACCGTATGTCTCGTCTTGCTTTTTAGCGTTTTTGATGATGTCATCGATGTTAAAGAGGGAATGCTTTCTTTCAACATTTTTGACGATGTTGTTAATGATGTCAGGGAGGGGCTCCATTTTTGTAGTGTGAGGATACCAATTTAATGAATATATGGGCGAGCATTGCACATCTTGTCATTGAGCGGTGTCACTCCAAGGTTCATGACTGAGGCGGTGACCAAAGCATAGACCTTGGCATACTTGGCATACTTGGAAACGGGCTACAAAGGCTTTGTTAGTGCCATTGGCTACGCGTGAGAAGCTCCCACTAGCTTGTAGGAAAATTTTCCCGGGAGGTCACCCATCCTGGCAGTGTCATCACCCAAGTGCACTTAAGTGCCAAGGGACTATCCACTAGGCTAGTTCTTTTTGTTGTTCTATACTACAAACATAGTCTTAATAAGCTAGTCTTGGGAGGGTCTCCCAAGTCTTACTTCCATGAACTGGCATATAATACCTCATTAATAATAACAATTATCTTCATAATGAGAGTCCATTTCATAATTAGAGTTACTTTTTCAAAAATGTGCAACATAAATCAATTTTCTTTGGAATGTATATGCACATTAAAATAAACTAAGTAATGGGGACATTACACCCAAGATCTCTCTCTCACATGCTCTCACACAAAGATACAATAGAATAATGACCAAAAATCCTCTCTTGGTTGTGAGCCACCCTCCAAAGGGCATATCTATATAAAAGCCACTACAATAACTCTTCATAGTGAGCTACTACATTGTCACTCCAAATCTTTAGGTCCAATCTTCAATTGCTACTTTCTTCACTTGAACTAGCTAATAAGAGCTTGTATTCTCCTCTTTCCAAAGTAGTAAGACATTCATAACCTAAGAATCTATCAATTATAACACATGTAGATATATATAGAGGGTTGTAGAAGCATACACAAGCTCATAGAAGATATAAAAGGTCAATAAAAAGAGAAATAAAACCCACATATTCCAAATAAAACCCATACCAATCAAAAACCATCCAAAATGTTTTTTAAATAACCCAACACATTCATTCACAAGTATAAGACCTTAAGTACAAGGAAAATGAAGCTCAACAAAGACAAACAGAACATATCAGAACCAAATAGTCACCCAATATAACACATTAGAACATAGCAAACCAAATAAAAGCTTAATGAGCTGCAAAATATATTTAAACAAAACTAAAATGATCCAAATCACTCACAAAAAAATAAGATACCAAATAAATATTCAATAAAAAATAAATTTATCTCCAAATAAATAATAAAAAATTAAAAATCCAATTAGTTTAGCACTCAACATATCCACACACAAAGCAAGAGAGCATCCTCACGACCTTGAAAAGAGCATCCTCGCGATCTTGAAAAGAGGAAGGATAAAAAACTCTTATAGTTAGTCATCTTTCCATCCTGACTTTGTCAAGATCAAAGCAAACTCTACCAAGTCATGACCCCAACCCCAACCATATCTTCAAAATATATTGGGTCTAATAAGGAAATGAAATGAAAACCGAGGTGTCCATTAACCATTAAATCATTAAAATATAGCACCATAAACTTGTAAAGGATGTAAAGGATATAAGAGGTTGATATGGCACACTTCCATTTTTAATATAGTAGATAGATCTTCTCTTCAACTCAAACCATCAAAATCAATTCGATCAGCAAATTGAATCGTCAGATTTCACAATCCTCTAACTCACATGATCTTCCAAAATATCCATATATTTGAAGAGGATAACACACACACACACACACACGCACGCACGCACGCACGCACGTGCGCGCACGCACGCACGCACGCACGCACGCACGACACACACACACACACACACACACACACACACACACACACACACACACACACACACACACACACACACACACACACACACACACACACACACACACACACACACACACACACACACACACACACACACACACACACAACACAACCATATGAACACAATGAAACACATACACAAGAGACACATAGTAGTTTGAATGGAAAAACCCCCAAAAAGGGAAAGTATATTAAGATGTAATGGGATCTAAGATACATCACCATGCTTGCTAGGATGCAAATTTTTTTTATTAAATTGCATGCTTAACTTCAATTTCTCTCTAACTTTTTTCTCATCAACAAAGGAAGGAGGGCATTTTGGAGGAATTCCAACTAGCACATTCTCTCTGGCAAAATGATAAAGTGGGTAGGAAATGCATGTGCAAAGTAATATTACACATCCATTTTAGTAGGAGACACATCCTCATTAGGATTGATACTCTGTGATGAATGGTCTTGTGAGTATTGATATGCAACTAGTAGTGCATAAAAGCCAAATACCAATAGAAATGAGCTGCCAACCACACAAAGATATCTCATGACTAGGCTTGCAAATTGAAGATAAGAATTTGAACAATCTATATGTGTATATTAAGAACAAAAAATGATAGGCCAATTAGAAAATGGTTCTATCTCAATGAATCTTGTAAGGTCCATTGTTGTCAATGGAGGATATCACTATTGAAGCTAGGTGTATCAAGAACCATTTATGTAAGAAGCTTGATATACTATTCAGATCGAGGAAGGGGAATAAGAGATGAACAACGAAAAGGAGAAAATGTCAAATCATAGAAACTAGATAACTGAAGGAAAAGAAATGTGAGAAAGAGAGAAAAAGATGATAAAAAGGGGCGACTTAATTGAGTAGAAAAGGTGGAAGGAGTAGGCAGTTCAACTAGAGGGGGATTGGGAAGTGCAGGAGAAAAGATAGGATAAAAAATAAAGGGACATGAAGTAAAAATAAGAATTTGAGGGGTAGTAGTAGTAGAGGGTAAAGATAAAGGATTGATCCATTCTCCTTCATTGGATAGTACACTAGCTCTACTATCCCATCCTTGATCAAGTCACACATAGTGATGCTAGATCTCAATGTGTTTGATGTGTGCATGAAAAGCTGGATTTTTGGCAATGGTGATGCAACTCTGACTGTCACATCTTAGCACTGTTGGATCTTCATCCTATACTCCCATATGCCATAGGATCCTTCTTAACCATACTGCTTCACATGCAGCAAGCAAGATGCCTTGTACTCTACTTTGGTAGAAGAAAATGCCATAATTGTTTGCTTCAACTTATCCAAGAGAAGATTCCCAGAACTAAAGAGAAACGATATCCAGAAACTAATTTCTTGGAATCACTATTATCTACCCAATTTAAATTACAATTTTCCATAAGAACACTTTTGAAATTGTATGTGATACCATAGTTAAGAGTTCCATGCAAGTATCTGAGCACCTACATCCCAGCTTTCCAATGACTTTCTTGCGGTTTGTTTGAGAACTTGCTCACAACTCCAACAATAAAATTGATATCTAGCCTAGTGTTGCACAAGTAGATGAGGCTACTAACCAACCTTCTATACCTCTCAATGTTTGATAGTGCTAATGTATCCTCAATGGATAACTTCACACTAACCTCCATAGGTGTAGCTGTCTCCTTACACTCAGTCATGCCAAATGATTTTAAGATCTCGCATGCATATTTCTTTTGCAAGATGAAGATTTTTCTAGATTTCAATCCCCAAACAATAGTGCAACAATCCCAAGTCTATCATTTCAAACTGAGAACTCAAAGCCCTTCGAGTCCGATGGATCATATCTTCATAGCCACATGTAATAAGGTCATCTACATCTCCTTACACTTGGTCATACCAAATGCTTTTAAGATCTCCCATGTATATTTCTTTTGAGAGATGAAGATTTTGCCAGATTTCAATCCCCAAACAATAGTGCAACAAGCCCAAGTCTATCATTTCAAACTGAGAACTCAAAGCCCTTTGAGTCTGATGGATCATATTTTCATAGTCACCTGTAATAAGAAGGTCGACTATATAGGACAATCACTACAAACTTTTCACCACCCTTGTAAACATACAAGTTAGCAGCTAAGGTATATCTTTTGAAATTCAAGCCTAAAAAGAATTTATCTATTTGTTGGTACCGTGCGCTAGGGGCTTGTTTCAACCGATACAATGCCTTCTTTTCCTTACAACCTTTATTCTCAGAATGGGGGTCTCAAGCCTCATGGTCAAGCCATGTACACCTCCTCCTTAAGGTCTCCATTCAAGAATGTCAATTTAATATCCATTTGGTAAACTAACCACTTCTTATGAGTGGCCAACACAAGTATTGTGTGTTTAGTGGTCATTCTAGCACCTTCTTGACATGACACTTTGCAATTGCATGACCTTTCTTCTTGTGGTAGAAGCACTCTCCTTGAAACTTTTTCTTACCATCCTTCTTCTTTTTGTCAGTATTGGTAGAGGTATCACTTTTGTCTTTCATATTAGTGAAGAGTGCAGTATCTCCATTGTTGTTATCTCCTCCTCCATTAGTAGTGCACAAAATTCCTCAAACATCAAAGCTTAGGGTCTTACTTGAGTATTTAGGGCAATTACCAATCTATCAAATTTTGGTGGATAAATCCAAAGACACCTTCGAGTCAGCTCCTAACTAGTCTTTTGTATCCCAGCACCACCCATCTAGTCATGCAAATTCTTAATCCAAGTGATGAATGCTTCAACTATCTCTCCTTCGGCAAACATCTCTGTTGCTAGTTAATTCTCCAAGTTCTAAATACTTGTTTGATTTCACATTTTGTACTAACTTCTCAGTACATTCCAAGCCTATGATACCTTGGTTGTATATGGTAAATGAAGTTCATGAACAGCTTGTAAACTAAGGTATACAATGTATCTCTATTCCTTCATCTTCAAGTTTGCAGAAGACTTGCATTTGGAGGAATCATAACACTTAAATTTGATGGGTTAGGGGTGGGTTATGGTTTTGGCTCAATCCATAAAATCGTTTCTAGAAGCTCATTAGAATCAAGGATAGTTATGATTTAAAACTTTCACAAAGTATAGTTTGTACCATCTAACTTACCTTCATCGAAGGTTGGTAGATGAATCCTTAGTTTCTGAATTATCGGTACAGTAACACCACCACCTAATGTACCGGCACCACTACCTGATGTAGTGGATGACATTTCTCCTCTTCGTTGTTGAAGCCCTTGCATCTCACATACTCTTCACTCCTTAGAGCCCCTTGGAATCTGATACCATACAGAAAATACACAACATAGAGGACAAAATCTAAGCAAGGAGTAGAAAACACACAACAAATATGAGAAGAATAGAAACTACCTTAATTTCAAATGAACTGATACAAAGATGGCTCTGTCCACCCATGCCCTTCCACTGTGAAGCTTAGAGGATGATCTAGACAAATGAGAGGTGAAGAGCTTAAGGGTAGGTATAGAACTTTGACTATGTGAAAGATAGATTGAAGATTGCTTTGGAGGGGTATTCCTTTGTAGCCTAAGAAGGCAGTCTGGTCGACCTATTCCCCTAATTGACCAAGGAATATTCATTTTACCATCCGAGGGCTTGGCATGCTACCTCTGGACCACCATAAGAGGAGCTATCTAGCCCAAAGGCTAGATCCAGAAAGGTCAATTTTTTGCCATCCAATCACATAGAACTTATCTAACATATAAGTCAAGACCCAATCAATGGCCGTGCCCACATATGGCTTCTCCTCATAATGGGGACCTTACAACTTAGAGCACCATGGATCATTGGCGGCACCTTACGAGGGTGGGATATTGAGCATATCTAATAGTTTTTGCTACATTTAATTAGTAACAGTTATGCCAGTAGGAAGTTAAAAAACATATAGGAGACCACCACTCAAAAAGGAGATGTTTAGATTTGAGGGTGACAACTAAGATTGCTTCAGGGTGACAAGTTACTTCAAGAAGTAGGTGGCATATCTAGTTATTATGACCGATGATTAAATTTAGCCTACTAAAGTGGTTGGAATAGGCGCCTAAAATTACAAATTACATGATAGAAGCATGGAGATGTGTTTGTAGAAATCATAAAGGAATTCTAATAATAGGCCGTAGAAGCAATCAACAAGCATTACGTAATTGCAACAGCAGGATGAAGGAAATACAATTTTGAACTGCAACTAACAATGCCAATCTCAAAGATAAAAGGGTGGCAAACTGCACCCATTGACACTCTCATTCTCATTGATATGATCAATGCCTTACTTTTGCCATGTCTTCTCTACTTGCCTCAATTTTAATAATTTCCCCCTCTTGACTCACGAATTGCTAGTGTGAACAAAGAAAAGCTTTGGTATCTCTAACCTTCCACTCATCCAAATAGGCATTCTAGTACTACAGTGAAGTTAACTACATATTAGTATCTACTTACAAAATAAGGCCCATCATATTATCTTCCTTATTCTCACCACATCTCTCAATTCACTAAGAAATTGGGATTATTAATATGGAAAAATACTAGCTACACTAGTTAGTATATAATATGCAAGGGACTTCATTTTTGTACCATTTAGTAATAATACAAAATTGCTTTCTTCATCAAGCTTTCTCTTAGCTTCTATGACTTCCGTCTCACACTTGTTATCTTTCTCTCTCCTTGAAAACTCTTTCTCTCTCCTCTGTGATCTTCTTCTCTCTCTTATGTAGTCATCTCTCTTTTCTTTTCTCTCTCTTAACTCACTTCTTTATAAGTGGTATCAGAGTATATGCTCTTGATCCATGTGATTTTTCCATTTTCACACATATTTTTTCTATTTTCCATCATCAAATCTTATGCAGGAACAAGTACAAGAGCCACATGGCAAGTACTTGTAGGCATTCTACTTAGAATAGAGGCTAATCTTAGGGCTCTAAAAAATATTTGGAGGAGATTTAGCCAAATTGTGGCTAAAATAGCAAGTAGTAGACCAATTTTCACCTATTTTGAAAAGCATTTTGGAGAACTATAGCTAACCGAGGTTAGAAGAATAGTAAGCCTTGATTACTTTTCAAAGCGAAGATTCTCTTTTCTCTTTCTTCAAGTTTTGGTCAAAAGCTTCCATGGAGTTTTTATCAGATATCTTCTTCTCCTTCATTTATCTTTGCTTTTCTTCAACAATGGATTGAAAAATGGCCTTCTAGACTTCAAAGACTACATGTACCATACCATTTTCTCTACTATATGGATAGCCAGTATGTAGAGAACAATAAAAAAATTACACTGAATTTCTAGCCCTATTGTCCTTCATTTCTCCAGCTCTTGGGTAGCATTGATGCTTCTAAATCATTATTGGCACATTGTATCTCAAGTCTTTGATATGTATATTCTAAGATGAAGCCCTATTTCTCACCCTTTTGCTCTTTTGAAACCCTGGTATAATGTCCATAGGCAGCCATGAAAGCTTGAGTTCAAGTTTCAATTTCTTTCAAATTTCTTGAGGATTCTTTATCATTTCAGTCCTAGGGTTCATCCTTGTGAAGTTTTCTTGAAGAAATTGCAAGGATTGAGCAAGGTTGGTCAATATTCAACTTTAAGAGCTTCGATAGAGCCAAGATTTGGGGCGAATAGGTTCATGGCTTTAATCTCAAGCTATTGAGGCTTCAAGACTACTCTCAAGTATTCATAGAGCAATGATTGAAAATTATTTCATCAACATTGAGTAACCAAAAGTCTATTAAAGCATTTGGGAGTATGCAAGTTTTCATCAAGCCATACAAGAGGTAATTTTGATCAATTATTGATCTCTCTCACCTATCTAATTACTAAGATTCATTTACTTGATTGAGAGAGTGATTTCATTGAACATCGGCCCTTTGATGATCAAATCAGCCCATTTATTGATTGTATTGCTCTCTTGAATTAAAATAGAGAATTAGAAGCCTAGTTTAGCATCATGGCATTGCATTAAATCTCCTATTCAAGAGTGAATTATTGGTTGGATTCATTCATCTAACCCAATGTCTTACTGAGTTTGATTAATTCTTGGAAGAATATATAAAAATCTATTGTAAAGAGTAAGTCAAGCAATGAGCCATTGTGTGGTAAGATTCTCTCCCTATTCACTTTATCAATTTCAATTCTATTCAATTGCACTACATGGAATGAGATGAATAGATATTTCAAGTAATGTATATCATGCTAATGGAGTAGAGTAGTATACCTTTTATATGTTAATATTTTCACTAAAGAAAAAGGTGGATGCTAGGGGCGATAGTGGGACAATAGAGAGATGACTCTCCCCCACTATTAAATATCCTGAAGGGGTACAACCAATCAACCAGGGGGAACTTTGCCTACCTTCCAGTGATTTGGAGCATATATAGAGAGCCTGTCCTATTGTTTCATCCCTCACACATATACCATGCATGGAAGATTGAAGATTCAACTGCTCATGCATATTCAAGTCTCTTGAAGACCAAAATAGGATAAAATAGGGCTATTACATGACACTATGGGTTATAAACAGATCATTATAGGTACCATCCTCATCATTGGGATACAAGTGTATATAGTACAAGTTACCTATATATCCTATCTATCTCCTCCAAGAGGAAACATGGCACTTATAGGTTGAGATAGGGTGTAGATGTAATATTTCCACTAAAAAATATTACTAGAATCGACTTCCCGCACATCGCGTGAAACTCATGCAAAGGTTATTTTCAGTATTGGAATTACCGACAGTATAACCTGTAAACCGCACGAGAGGAATCAAGGCCTCCGCATTGGCAAACTGAGACCGGGGTTCGAAACTGCATAAACCGCGGGGAAACTCCCTCTTGGGAGGAGGTTGAGAGGACCAGGTGCAAATAATTGCAATTTTTTTAAATTTTTCCCCAGCCGATGCATGGAATGAGGGAAGGGGATGGGCCTAATGAGATGTGGACTGAATGAGGAGGGGGGGGGATACCATGCAGTGGCTATGTAGTGGAGCCCCCTCTCCCCCCCTTGGCCTATAAAAACCCACCCCCTTAGTGGGTGGAAAGGGATAGGCCTATATGTAGTGGAGAAAAAAAGGAAGAGGACTTAGGAGCTGACGTGCTGACGTCGTGGAGGGAGAGAGGAAGCCGTCGCTGACGCCGCCAGTCGTGGAGCTCGCCGTATGCCGCTGATTATCGCCGCTAGCCCCACCATTGGCCATCAGACCGCTGCCATCCCCCAGTCAAGTCCACCTTTCTTCCTTCCGCCCGAACAATCTCATCTCCCACCACGTAGTTTCACGGTTGATGTCCGTAATTAGAAGCTCCTAGAAGCTTCTTTTAGGAAGCTTCTAAGGGGCTTCCTCAACACCCCTTCCCACCAATCACCCACAAGCCCATCCCTAGCTCGGGACTTTGAAGAGAAGAAGAGGAAGCTTATAAAGCCCCCTTCCCACCAATCACCCACAAGCCCATCCCTAGCCTGGGACTTTGAAGAGAAGAAGAGGAAGCTTATAAAGCCCCCTTCCCACTAATCCCCCATAAGGCCGGCCCTAGCCTCGGGATTTTAAGAGAAGGAGAGGAAGAACTCTCAAAGCCTCCATTGCCACAAGGCCGTTCACAAGAGCCTTTTTCGCGAACCCCCTCCTCTCCTGCAAAAGGCCCAAGCTCCAAACCTTAAGGCCTTCCATAAGCCAAATTTCGCAAGCTGGTACTTCTTTCAAGGATCCCTACTTCAAAAGGGGATCTCCGCATACGAGGGAGACAGGGAAAGATCTTAAGGTTGCGTATCAAGGCGAGTAAATTCGTAAACCGAGAAGGTAAACTAAAAGCCGAAGTCACGTCTACGATGGCCCCTAAAAAGTCACAAGGCGTGCCTGCAGGAGGATCATCTCCTAGTATTCATGTGGATATTTCACCGAGCCCACAAGTCCAGGTTTTCTTTCTATTTTGATTTCACGTAGAAGTATTGCATTATGCACGATATTCGCTTGGACTAGGATGCACTTACACATGTCAAATCCACCTAGCTAAATGCAATTGAAATAAATTGGCTATTTAGAAATTACTAGGATTAACTCATGATACGAAATTGGTCATTGGTACTTTCAATGGAATGAATGAAGAAAAAAACATAAGGTGTCTATGCATTTTAGGACCTTATTAGCAAGTTGCCTCTTGTGCATTTCAAAGTGACGGTCTAGAACGCCTATTGCCTATCTTTACAAGGTCGAAATGATTAAAGTGCACCTTTGATTAGGCATGGAATGTTTAATGGCATGTCGTATTTTTAGACAAATTTTCTTTGTAATGATTCATTAAGGAAGTCGTTATCAACCGTAGGAAATAGCAAAGCATGGAAAAGATTCTAAGAATTGCATGAAATAGGTTAACTCTAGCTTCAATTGGCATGAATCTCATTTAACTACATAGTAGTTAGGAAAGGTTGCATATTGCACATTCATCGTACGAAGAATTTCATTCATCAAGAGTTGTATTTAGGGAAAGGTTGCATGGTTCATTTAAGCATGAAATCGTAAAGGCTTAGAAAAAGAATTGTGAGCATGATCCTTGAATGTAAGACCTAGTAGGTTCAATGGAAGTTATGCCAAAATTTAACATGCGTTTTGGTCTTAACTAGAAAAGTTAGGGATTTGAATCTAGTTGTACGTAGAGACAATGAATCGCATGCTTACGTGAATTGTGATGTAATGCAACTAGTTTTCCCCTTTTAGATCAAGATAACATCTTTAGGAATGGTTCGTCCTTGTAAACTGGATTACCTAAAACACCTAAACCGCAAAGGATTCGTATAGGATGGTTCAATCGATACAATAAATACTCCAAGTGCTAACTAGGGTTTAGCATGTTAAGGACTTGACCTAGTTTTGCACTTGTTGCCAAGTCAAAACCCTCATACCCAAAGGTCCTACCCACATTCACAGAATGTAGGGACAATTGGACGCGCTTGCAAGAAACGATCTAGGGTTTCTACCCTAAGGATCACTCGATCAAATGTTGAAACTCAGATTGAGTTGGAACCCCTAGGACTGTTGTCGGCCTTGTGCAATTAGGAATGGGTTGGATAAGAAGACACCCTAAACCATGCTTCTTGTCTAATCATGGTTTCGTGACCAGAAGATGCCGTTCGATGGGTGAAATGATCCCATGGAATAGATGCGACACTTGTGCAACAAGTTGCAACGTCACATGATCTTGTGGTTTGTTCACAAGAGAGTTGCCAAGTCCTTGGAATGAGATTGGCAGATTCTTGCTCAAGTTTAACTTGCAAGAGGATGAGTAGCCATCCTGCTACAGCACCTTTCTTGGGGAAAATTTGCCAATGAAACCTAAGGTATTGGTTAAGTTGGGCTAGCAGGGTATGGCCCTAACCCAAGGACAAAATGGTTAACAAACAAACCCTTGGGGATCTTGCTAAGTCGCAATTGATCCCGAATCGAATGCTGGATGCATTCGGGAAAAAGGATTCACTCCTTAGCAGTTGGCCAAATAAACGACCATTGGAATTGATTGTGCTTGTAACAGTTTAGAAAGCATAGTTTGCATTGTTTGCTCAAGAAACTAAAGGATGGAAAGATATTTAATGCTTCAGGTTGAAGGCCTGAAGGGAGAGGCAGCTTCAGTTACCCCCGACTGTCTGCCTAACCCTGACCAAGGGGGTTGTTAGCCGCGTCGGGAACGTGGACCGAACCCGCCGCGTGAGGTCTCTCCGTTGAGTGCTACTTGGAGCAAGAGGACGCTTGGGTGCCAGGGGGGGCTCTGGCCGTAAATCCCTTGCCTTTCGGGCCCTGTGCAAGAGGCCAACGTGACTCAAGATTGGATCTCGAGGCCCGCATACTAGTCGACGGGCAGAATATTGGATTAGTAATCCCTATGGATTGTTGGATAGCCTTCGTGCAGATCATGGATAGCCTTCGGGCGGATTATGGATTAGCCTGCTGGCTGGATTTTATGGATGTATTCCAAAGATAAATAAGATAACTTGTTGTAAAGGAACTTGTTTAACACTGCTTTTCTATGTCAAGTGCTAAGATTACGTGAAGGAACCAGTGTCTAACTGGCTAATTAATGAAGCTGTTTGATGCGTGTCCAACTAAATGTGGTCGGTAATTAGACATAAAGCAACCTTGAGGAAAGTGCAGTGGATGTGGCCATGGGTTCGTACGGATGGGTGGTCCCGGTTGACCGGGAACTTTTCTCAATCATAATGGATAGTAAGGAGATCTTCTCAAAGGAAATGAATAGCAAGGGCGCTAACCTAGAGTCTAGGTTACAAAAATCCCGGTTTATGCTATTTTAGGGGAACGGAATGGGACTATGCCTTATGGCAGAGAGGTCGAGCCTTGCATCCCTCTCGTTTTCCATTCTCCTTGAACCAAGTGCAATGTGAATCCGCTTCGTCCATGGCGTTTCAAAGTAAAGTAGTTTGCTTGGGGTTCGACGCTAGTTGCCGTTTAGGAAAATGACCATGAAGCCCTGATTCAGGTCGGTCCTAAGTGGGAACGGCTGGAATACTTCTGCTACGTGGCAGACGCGGAAAGTCCTAGATCACAAATCCCATAACATTCCATGGGATTGCCGGGCGGAGCTTTCTAGACTCTCTTTCCAATGGACTACTAAGACGTGTCCTGAAAGGGAACAGGTGGACACATTACAGTAGATATGGATAGTTCAATCACATAGAGATTAGATTACATAATTTTAAAAAATATGTTATCATGTGACGATACTCATCTTAAAGAGGGTGTTGTTGGCTTTGATTTGAATTAAAAATTCTGGCAATCAGAGTTTTCTAGCTCAAGTTATAGCCAATTTACTTATAGGGGTCTTACAAGACTGCACTACCATGGTAGGTCACAAAGGAAAGAATAAGGATTAGGATGAATATGCCCAACAAAGCAAAGATTTCATGTTAGAAAATGCACCTCAAGAGAGCCCTAAAATTCCTCAATTATAATCAAAACTTACTGCTCTTAATCATACCATGTGTGAACATGAGGCTAGACATGCTCATAGGCATAAAGAGCTATTGAGCAAATGATCTTGTCCAACCATCAAAGTGAAGTCTTCTATTGAAAATTTGGTGGATTCAACACCCCAAACAAAGACTTCAACCAAAAGATTAGTGGATTCTAATGCACAAATTATGGCTCAATCCTCTCAATGGATGCAAATGCAAATGGTTATCAAGGATGTAAGAGAAAAAACACAATCAAACAATGAGCCATTAATTCCACTTCACCCAATCTTAATACTTAAAGTCAAGGTATTATTAGACAAAGGGACATCCCAAATAGTCAATATGAAGTAGGTATGGATTCAAAAAGGTATGATTATTATTTGGGTGGCATTAATGATGTTAATCCACAAGTTCATGAGCTAAATCCTCAAGTCTCAAGGGATCCTTTGCCATTGGAAAGATTCCAAACTAATTCTTAGCCACCTTATGGAAGACCATCATCACATTTTGAAAGTCCAATATCTACCAATCTTCATTAGCCTATTTTAGGACAGTAGCCTCTCCATGAGAGGGAGTTGAAAGATAAAATAGGTTTGGTAAAGTGCAATGGGCAGTCCTCTTCACCATCCAACCTAAAGGATTGGATTTCAAAATTAGAGTTTCATTACACTTGGAAGGGTTCACACATACCTGGTGGAGATACATTAATAAAGAGAAGATACTAATGGAGAATTAGGATGCATTTAAGACACTTATGGTTGAGGTCTCTATTTCCCTTCTTGAAAAAGAAAAGTTGGCACAAAGATGATATAGGTTAGATCAAAGACACTTAACTGTATGAGAGTATACCAAAGAATTTCTTAACCTTACTATGTATGTAGAGAATATAAGTGATTGTAGCATGCCCACCTATCGGCTGTCCAAGCACGTTTTAGCGGTCCCGAATCTAGGTGTTGCTACTCGACACTCCCATGGAATGCTCTAGGTTTGTCGCCTAGGGTTTTCCCAATCCGCCTCACAATGGAAAGTTCGTGGTCAAACCCACTAGGATCGACCTAGAATTTGGGTTCCTAGGGGTCAAGGTCTCTTGACAACATTCTAGCGTTGGCGGATCTTGGACATCCTACTTTACGCAGAGATACCCAAGCCAAAGTTTACCCATACTGCACTTGGTTCAAAGAGAATGGGAAATGAGAGGGATGCGTTGCTCGACCTCTCTGCCTGTAGGGCATAGTCCCATTCTGATCCCCTAGAACATCATGAATCGTGGTTCTAACCTAACAATATCTAAAGGTTGAATGCTGTCGGTAAAACCTTGTGAGAAGCCTCCCAGTTCTCTAGGACCACTCTAACCGCTTCACTCAATAGGCATCCTTTAGTTATCTAATTAGGTCCTATCACATTTATGTATGATATTTAAAATTAGCTTCCTTAATTAAGCCTTTTAGGGAACAAGGTTCATTTGTGTAATTTATGGCACATACATGAATACAAAGCAAGTAGTCCTTTTGACAAGCAAGTTCCTTAACTTATCTTCAAGTTAATCTTTGTCTCTTGCCCGTACAGGAGAATTTATATATTCCCTTCTGCCCAGCAAAACTACCCAATCCAAATCACATGGCGCCATAATTTCCATCCTCTATCTAGAATAGGATCTTCCAACACCACAGACATTGGGCTCATGGTAGTCTTCAGCTCCGTTTTGGACTAGGTAAAGGGTGTCCAGAGCTCCACTTGCTGACCCCAAGTGGCCTAGGAGTGAGACACGACTTTTGTGGTTGGCCTTGTCACCACCACTCGACCTTCAGCCTATGAATCGAGCAGTGCCTTCTCATGTTGAAACACTGCGTGACTTAGAGATGATCGGCATGCACAAAAATATTCTTTCCTTAATTAATCCAATTAAGAATCAAACACAATCAAGGCAATCGGTCCTAATATCATTTTCCAAGAAAACATTCCTTTATCCCCATGGCAACTTGTCATTACAAACCCTTACCATGAATTTTCCAACAATCACGAGCACTTGGAATAATCATCCAAACCACAATCCAACAATCAGTTGATTGTAAAAGCATTTAGAGTGTTGTTCGATCAACCAATGAAAACAATGGTATTCTTTCCTAAACATTGCAATAATAGTTGTGATAATGTTCCCATCACACATTTTCTCTCCCCCTTGGGATCTAAGTAATTCTATGCAAAATTTACTTAACACTTTGGCTATGACACATTCCAAGGCCTCATACAACTATGCAAGAATGTAAATTCTATTGAGCAGTTACATTGATCGACAGACCTTTTTCCCAACAAGTTTAGAAATATTGGTCTGTACTTGATCCCATGGTTTCCTAATCCCTTGAGTTCTTCCCTCGCCTTTGAGGGAAGAACTGGGCTTGGTGCAGCTACCTAAAGGGCAGAAAACTCTTCCATGCAAGTGGGTTTACAAGATGAAGCTCACTTCTGGTTCTTCGCCAAAGTGCAAAGCATGGTTAGTTGCAAAGGGGTACAAGCAGGAACATGGAATTGACTTCGATGAGCTCTTCTCTCCTATAGTCAAGATGACTACCTTGAGAACCATTTTGGGCTTGGTTGTTTGCAACTGAGGATATGGATCTCATACAGATGGATGTAAAGATTGCATTTTTACATGGTGATCTACATGAGGACATATATATGAAGCAGCCTAAAGGTTTTGTGGCTAAAGGAAAAGAGACAATGGTCTGTAAACTGAAACAGAGTTTGTATGGGTTGAAACAGACACCACATGAATGGTATCATAAGTTTGATACTTTCATGCAGTATCAAGGCTTTCAAATAAGTCAAGTTGATCACTACTTGTACACCAAGAAGGCAACAAATGTAGCCTGATTATCTTGGCTCTATATGTTGATGACATGCTGATTGCTGGCAGGGATACTCATGCCTTGGATTGATTGAAGCAAAGTCTTCATGGAAGTTTTGACATGAAGGATCTTGGTGATGCCAATCACATTCTTGGGATGCGGATACTCAGAGATAGATCAAAGGGGTTACTCTATCTATCTCAGTATGTGAAACTCAGTGCAGAGGACATCCCTACATCTGATGATGAAAAAGCTGATATGGCCAAGATTCCATATGCTTCAGCTTTGGCAATTTGATGTATGCTATGGTTGCTACATGTCCAGACATTGCCTTTACAGTGGGAGTGGTTAGCAGGTACATGACAAACCCTACCAAGAAGCATTGGGAAGAAGTGAAAGGTATTATGAGATACCTCGAGGGCACAAAGGATCTGTGCATTTTCTTTGGTAATAAGCAGAAGACATATCTTGTTGGCTTTATGGATGTAAAGTATGCTAGACATGTGGACTATAGGAAGTCCACTTCAAGATATGTGTTTACTTCACAGGAGGATTTGTTTCTTGGATATCCAGGCTGTAGAAGTGTGTTGCACTGTCTACTACTATGGAGACAAAGTATATGGCTGCCACTAAGGCATGCAAAGAGGCCTTATGGTTGTCATGTTTGGTTTGCTGAGCTTGGGATTACTAAGGTTCCTATCCTCCACTGTGATAGTCAGAGTGCTATCATGTTAGTAATGAACCCTATCTTTCATGCAAAGACAAAACACATACATGTGAAGTATCATTTCATCAGAGAGGTACTTGACAACAAGAGCATTGAGCTGGTCAAGGTGCACATTGATGATAACCCTGCAGACCTTCTCACAAAGGGTCTTCCAGCAAAGATGTTTGCCCATTTCCGGATAGGTATAGTCTCTTCAACTTTGTACATACTTAGACTTAGCCGATTATTTTCCTCTACCTTTGGGCACATTGCCTTTATGGGGGAGGTTGTTGGGATAAAGGGTAGTGCTCGTGTTTGGCCCATAAGGGCTAGGTTATACATAGTACATATACCTATCTAAAACATTATTAAGGTACACTCTTCAGTACCACAAATCGTGCGTCTCTATCTCTTCTCTCTCTCCCAACCTGCATCTCTACACAAAAGCTCCATTGCAGCTAACTCAATAGTTAAATACTATAATGAGTGCCAATGCACCAAATTGCGCACCCATAAGGACAAAATGGAACTCACACTAGTTATTGCCGGGGCCAACCTTTTGAAAAGTGGGGCATATATTTCATGGGATCAATCAGCCCAATTGTCCAGTACTTGCAAACTCGATATATCAACTACCTAGATGACTAAATGGGTAAAATCACAAACAACCTGCAAAAAATGATGCACAAGCCACCACTTGGTTTCTTTGGGAACATGTCATCTTACAATTTGGATGCCCCATAGAAAATAGTCAATGATCAAGGGACACACTTCCTAAATGAAATAATCCATCACCTTCTATCCACGTTCCTCATCATCCATAAACAATCTAGCCCATACTATCCTCAAGCCAATGGCCAGAGTTGAGGACACCAACAAAGTCATCATTAGTGTCTTGACCAAGGCAGTTTTGACTTCACACTCTAATTGGGATCACAAGCTCATGTCATCTCTCTGGGCATATCACCTAGCTTATAAGACTAAAACTTGTTTTGTTTGATGTACGGCACCATTTCCCTCATGCTTGTCAAATTCTTGAGCAGTAGTCTATGTGTCGCTATTCAAGAATATTGGGAAGGCACTAAAGCATGGAAAACTCACTTGTTTGAGTTAAAATAATTGAGTGAAACACAATTTCTAGCCACTCATGCCCCACTTACCAAAAAAGGCCATAGGAAAAGCCTGGTTTGACAAGCATATTAAGCAATACTCTTTTGATGCGGGGGACTTTGTCCTACTTTATTCAATTAAAGGACACAAGCAAAAACTCAAATTAAGAGGCCTCGGACCTTTTCCGATTTGTGTGATCAGTATAACCGGGAATGCAGAGTTAGAAATATTATATGGTCAACCCATCCACCACTTCAATGCCAGTAGAATTCAAATGCATTACCTACCCGAATACCCTTTCCATGAATCATCAATTATAATCATAGAGAGTACTCTACTATGTGTAGAACAAAAAATTTATGAA
The DNA here is from genome assembly GCF_053477565.2 of Lygodium microphyllum. NCBI lineage: Eukaryota > Viridiplantae > Streptophyta > Polypodiopsida > Schizaeales > Lygodiaceae > Lygodium > Lygodium microphyllum. The sequence goes on from NC_141139.1 coordinate 79,803,399, forward strand.
CAATGTGAGCAAATCCAACACATGACTTTGCTTGAGCAAAAAATTGTGAATATAAGAGCTATGACCACTAGTAGTATTGAGTTAGACAATGAATCCGTGATCCCCACTACATAACTTTGGATTCGACTCACTATCACCTAATCAATGATAGATGATGCTCTCATTGATGAGGGATCTGATCATAACACCTTGCCATACTGCTATTGGAAGAACCTAAGGCAACCCACTTTATAGCCATGACCAATGCAAAGGCCTAACCCCTGGGAGGATGACCATACTGTTTGTTGGGTCACTTCAAGCTTGCAATCACAATTGAGGTAGAAATCATTCCACTCCTTTTCTATATTCTCCCCAACATAGAAGGAGTTAGTACCAAGATTCTTTCGGGATGCACCTTCAAGTATCTAACCAATTTTCATATCAACTACTTTGACAAATGCATCCACCTTCAATTGATCAATACTCATGTGATTACTATGTTTGCCTCCCAACATGGATGGCCTAAATCCAACTCTAATAATTATCATCCTCCACCTAGCCAACTTGCCAAGACCACAACCTTGTTGACCCAACTTCTAGAAGATCATGCTAGGAAGCAAACTCCCATTAGCACCACAACATAGTGGCAATGACAACCAAAAAACATCCCACTTAATCAACCAACACTCAAGCACCCTAAGCACTGGCTCCAATGCCACCACTGTGAATCTTGCCACAACCTCATAGTGCTCAATTGCCAAGAAGCTTCTGGAAACTCAAGGCTATTATCAAGGATCATACAAGTTGTGTTTACCAAAATCGTGTAACCCTCCAGCTCGTGCATCTTCTGACCCTCCCATTAGCAAGCTCTACTTTCAATCAAGTCCTACTTTTAACTTATTTTCCCATTTAGTACCTAATCCTCCAACACCTTCCCCAAAAACCCCAAACCCCACCACCTGACCCAACACAATGAATTCAACAAGAAATCCCACAACCGGATCCACTCCCTCAAAAGGAGGACATTCTCTCCTCCACCCCATATATAATGAGCCTATACCAACCTCTCCCTCCTTCCCACATTTCTAAATCCCACCAATAGCACTCCATATATCAAATAGTTTAGGACTTATTCATCCACACCCAAAAGACTCTCACCAAGTGCTTTGTCCTCTTGGACACCACTTTTGGCACCTTTTCCAAACTCTTTGCAATGATGGAATTCGACATGGCAAACACCAGCATGCTCTCATTAGCTCCCCAATGGTCTCCTACATAGGAAGAGCACAAGCACCTCTTCTATAAAAGCATTACAATTCTAGAAAAATTAGCACATGAGATCCCATAGGACCAATCAATGAAATAACTAATCTCTCCTACAAGAGCAATACACTCCTCAAGGACTCGAGTGCTATTTCCAAGCTATAGTAGTCATGTAGCTCATGAAGTCACTTCCTGAACAAATGGTTTAGTCTTTGCCATGAAGTGGTCACACTTGGTAGCAAAGTAGTTACAGCTATAGATTGCTAAAATGTCGTTAGCTTCCTAAAACATGATCCCACTTACTGCAAGACTGCGTCCCTTCAGGCCATCATCAAAGCTCACGCCTTCATGCCACCTAAAGAGTTGCTTCATCATCCCCTCATCAATAAATTGCTAATGGAAGAAGAACTCTATGTTGTTAATCACTTCAATGGACCATCACTCTTGGATGACCTAACTTCATATCTCTGTGAACTTCTTATTCTATGACTGACTTGGACTCCCTTGTTGAACTAGATTACAATCCTAACTTTTATGACTAATGGATTCTAGAACCCTCTCTTGTAAACAAGTAAATTCCAACCTTTGTACATACCAATAATATTGTACCATACACAACTAACTTAAAAAGTCATGGCTACACACAATTAACCCCTCTTCCAAGCTAGGAAGCTTGACTCATTTTTGCAAATGGTAGAGGGACCAATAACCAACATGCAGACTAAACCAACCGACCAATCTATAGACCCAGGAGCAGACCAATGATTGTGATCCATAATCAAGCAACAAATCATGACCCAACCAACTAGAACCAACAAGTAACATTTTTTGTTGTAAAGATGGTAAGGTGACGGGTAAGCTATGAATTTCAACTATAAATAGATGTTGGAATTGAGTTGTTGAAATAACTACATATTGAACAATTTTCTTTACCTAAAAGGAATTTCTTATATTCTATTCCTTGGCCTATAGGAGTCCAAACAACGAGTGATTGGAAATGTACTAGTATTAGTCAAAGATCTTCTTAATGAGGACAAAAACATCTTTTCTCCTTTGCAAAGGCCAACTTTGGTATCCAAGTGAACATGTTTGAAGTGGGACAAATATGCTTCAAAGGCACAAGTAACCTCAACCACTTCATCGACCATCATCAAGCACTTAGAGAAATGATAGCCGATTGTGATCTAGCCACCTTTATTGAAGCATCTATTCACCCTATTAATTTCATAGCTTGTGAAGCTTTGATCTATGGTTACCAACAAGGAGAGAAAGAAAGGGCTTTTGGATGTGGTTCCATAGAAAGAATGGAGATCACTAGAAAAACCACGAAAATGTCATTGAACGGATGCCTAAATTAGTGAAATAGACATTGGGAACAAGCAGATACAACAAAATGACAAAATTGGTAACAATAGCCTAGACTTGGAGGGGCCTGAAGGTGGTCGCACCAAAGGGAGTGCTCTTTACAAAACTGGGAGATGAAGAATTAATGGCCACTACACAAGTCCTCAACCACCTCTTCACTTATAATAAGACTACCTCCAGCCTACTAAAAGTTCCAAAATGGTTCATGGAGGATATAATGACAACAAATATAGTGAACTAGGATTTGAATGCACTATGGTTGGAATGTATTTTTGAGCCCCTCGTACAATCTCATAAGGTTTTAGAAAAAGATACACCTTCCAAGTTGAGTCATATACAGAGGACAAGAACACAATCATCAACTATGGATTTGTGCTAACTCACTTTTGCTAGCCACCCATCTTGGAGTCCCTCATCTTAGTTATTGATGCCTGGCCCCCTACTCATCAACTTTGGAGGGGAAGAAAATGAAAAAGAGCAACCCACGGAAGAGGCCAAGGGAAGATATAGTTGGTAATGAGGAACAAAGAGTGTTTGAGATGATAAAAAGAATCTCCAAGTCAAAATTTGAGAAATGGGAAGTTGGACATGCACAACAAGAGAGGGAGGATCTCACTAAGGCTATCTAGGCACCAGAGACCTCCATTTGAGAATAGGTCATGACTATGATGGCTCTTGAAAAGGGAGAATCTAGCTCCAATAAGGGCAAGGAGAGGGAAGATGAAGGATCCATCCCCTTGCCCCTCTTGCTTGACATGCAAATAAACATGGATTAGTTGTAAGCATAGGTCTTTGAATTGGCCAAAGCAAAGACCCCACAAAAGACCACTATAAACAATCAGCAAGAAAAGTAGTAACATGCAATAACCACGAGAAGTGTCCATAGCCATCCTAAATGACATGGGAATGGAGGAGTAGAGACCCTAGAGAGGAAATGCGAAGACCTCAAGAGGGCAAAGACTAACATGCTTAAAGAAAAACAAGATTGGCAGGAAGATGTAGATGAGTTCTAGGAAAACTATAGGAGCTTTATATAGAAAAAGAGAAACAAGCAACAAAATTGCAAGAACGGCTCGAGGATAAGGAAGCACAACCCCAAGCAAAAAGAGAGGAACTCAACATGGCTAGAGCCACATGGAACAAGGATATTCAAAAGGCATTGCAAGAAAAGGAGTCTCTACAAGAAAAATTCCAAAAGGTTTGGTTGAAAATAGAAAATCTCTTAAAGGAAAAATTCTAGAAAAAAATGGAGGAGAAGGAGACTGCCTTGTAGGTGGAAAATCAAACTGCCAATCAAAGGGAATCATCACTTCAAATGAGCTTGAGTATAAAGAGAGAGCCCTCCAAAACACCAAGGAAAGACTTGAGGAAGTGCAAACAAGCTACAAGGCATACTAGATGGAGAATGAAAGGCTCAAGGAAGAAAACCTATGATTGTGCCATGTACTCACTAAAAGTAAAGTGGTGATTTCCCAAGAAAAGGCAAAGTGCAATAGCAAGAAAGAGATCACCAATTGCATATGCAAGAACGAGAAGAGTGAAAAACAACCTTTGATGCCCTACAACAAACCCTCATTAGTCAATTAGGACAAGCCACAAATTTTTTGGAAAAAGAATCCTTGAGACTACAAGGAGAGATGCTCCTCAAATTGTCCAATGATTTTAGTATCACCTTGTATCAAGAAACCTAGTATAAGTCCCAGTTAGATGCTTATAAGTATATTCTTGTTAAACAATGGAAAATCTATAGGGAGGCAACCTCTAGAGCTTGCATACAACTATTTGAGAATCCCAATGAGCCTAAGATATAGCTCAGGAAAATGCAAAGTCTTTGGGAGGGAATGGAGTAAATCAAGGAGTTATGCTTATTAACTGTCGAGCCAACAAGATAGGAAATCATAAGATTCCTATTGCAAAAGGGAAACATGGAATATGAATTAGAAAGGATGGGACTAATAGAGGAAGATCTTCTCCCCCTAAGTCTCCATTGACCTTGGAACTACCAACTGCCATGAACATCCCCCCAAATCTAACGAAACTTCTTGATTTTGACTTGGAAGAGCTAGTGGAACACCCAATGGAAGAGACCCCAGAAGAAAAAGAGGCTTATGAAGCTATGATTGAGGAATTGAGGGCATAGCTATACAGAATGTCATCAATTCTCCCCTTCCTTCAAAACTTTTGGTTGACACAAAGAAAATCAATTCTAAGGAAGCTATGATTAAGGAATGGAGGGCACAGCTACTCCAAAATGTCATCAATTGTCCCCTTTCTTCAAAACTTTTGGTTGACATAGAACAAATAAATACTTAGGAAGAAGCACAAAAATACCAAGCATAGGAAGAATCCAACAATACAGTGGTTTTCAACTTCAAGGTGGATGAGGGAAACAAGTTCAAGGAGCCACTTCTCCCATGCACATTACCAATGCTCATCAAGGCAACTAAGAGCATAGCAGAAAAGTGGGAAGGGCAATTTGATGTAGAAGCTTTCAAGAAATCTTGCCAAGCTATTGGAGGAAAAAGTAGGTACCTCACCATGGAGCCATGCAAAGCATGTCTAGGGCAAGTAGAATGAAGATAACCCATCTTGGAAAATGACAAAATGGCTTGGCAAGCCTTTGTCTACTCAAGTAGCATCGCAAAGGTGAACCCACTCCACTTTCCTTACCCTCATCAACATGGCAAGGAATACACAAAAGGAGAGCATTGTAGCTATAACTTTCCTGAATCCCCAACAACAAACATATGAGCCATTAACAAGAAGACCTACTTGATCCAACCACTTGACCTATTTCCATTGTTTTCCATCTTTGTAAGACGATTTGCTAACTACCATGATCCTTCTTTTATCACCACTTGCAACTTTCTCTAACTCCTCATTATTCTACTCTAAGAGCCAATCATGCCATATGAGGAGCAACTCCAACCCCTATTTTTTAATGTAAACACACGAATTGATCATTTTGCAATGATACAACTTCATCTTTGAGCCACACTATTGCCTGCTTCTTGTATTAAACTACTTGAGAATATGGCGGATAGTGAGTTTACACTATGTACACATCCCTTCCACTCTATATTGCCCCTACAACTATGCAATTCATTGAAAGAATACATGAACAGCATGCGATGCCTTCAACAAGCACTCATGCTAGTTCTTGAGCAGTGTGCCTACTTGTCAAACTATTTCTCTCACCCTCATTCATTCCAAAAAAAGAGAAGAAAAGAAAACACAAGACCACATGCACAACACCTAGGGGTCCAACCCCTAGCCCGTTTTCCCACATCACCACTTTAGGGCTCATCAAGGGTAGAGCATCCTAAGCTTTCTTGGCAAGCATGTGTCCCTAAAGTCAATAGTGCACCACAACCCTCCACAAACTATGTCCTCAGGTGTGGGACAATGCTCCAAGTTTACTTGGAACTTGACCCATCTCCTAATTCCACTGTATAAGCACTACACACCATTGACAAGTAGTTATCTCCCCTTAGGGAGCATGCCACAATATGGCAGGTACTTGGAGTACTCAAAGACCCATAAATACCAATGGCCCACGTCTATCTCTTCCTACATGTTGACCCTAGTGCAAGATAGAGAAAAAGGAAGCAAAGAAAAATTTCAAAAATTTCAAAAATATGGAAAAGGTAGCCCAATGGAAGGAATAAGAGGAGAAAATTCCAAAAGCACACGGGCAACCTTTAAAGTTCAAGGCAAATGCAAAAGGAGAAAGGCACATTTTAAAATGTAAAAGCACTTGTAAGTTTTTGTAAAAGAGTGCCAGGCTCCCTCCTATGTAATTTGTAATGTGTAGAGGGGCATAGGTGAAGGGACAATGTAAATAGAAGGAAATAAGAAAAGAGAACCTAGGCAAGATGACCGATCATGTAAAAAAGGGGATGGGTGCCCAAAAGGGATTAGGGCATGTATAAAAGCCAAAAAGTGAATAGAGAAGCTCATTCTTGGTGTATGGCAAAAAGTGGCTCTCTTCTTCTTCTTCTTCTCTTCTTCACCTCTTTTTGTCCTTACTTGTGCTTGAGAGAGTGAGTGAGGGAGCGTGAGAGAGTGAGGGAGTGAGTGTGTTAGGGTGAGGGACCATGGTGGAGAAGCTCTCCATCATCTTCTCTCTTCTTCTTCTTCCCTTCTTCTTCTCATCTCTTGTCTTGCACGACTATGGAGCATAGAGCCTGAAGGTGGAGGATTGAGGTTGCTTGAGCATGCATCTTGGATTGTGGAGCTACAGGAGGAGAGAGAACGGTACTCAATTGGGCATGGAGGTAATCTTACTATACTCATAGGTTGTAGGTTGCAGGGTGCGCATGACCATGTGAGAGGTAGCCATTAGCATTTGACTCAAAAGACTTGAGCAATAAGTGGTCTGTGGCTCTTGATAATCAAGTGAAAGCTCCCACATTTTGGTTCTATTGCTGAGACCAACAAATTCAATCCTTGACTACTTGCACGCCCAAATTGAGCATTGGAGAAGGGTTTTCCCAAAATTGGTGCTTGAGGTAGATAGGTAGGAAGAAAGTGTGTTTGATCTTCATTGCAAGTAAGTCTTTTGGATTCTTGAAGTTTAGATAGGTCGGTTTGATTAGTATCAGTATTTGCTTGTGGTTTGTAGGCATTTAGATAGGAAAAACAAGGGAATTTTAAAAAAAACATAGTAGGGTTTTGCTATAATAGCAAGCCTAAATCAGGGTGCAAAAGAGGAAAATGGGGTTGGAATCTAGGAAGAAAGAGGAAGGGCATCAAAGAGCTAATAGATTGCCTATAGGAGACCAAGGGAGTGGAGATCGCATTGATTTGCAGGACTCGAGTGCATATGATGCCTACAAGTGAGCTACCTACGTTGGTTACATGTCATAGATTGTGTTTGGAGCTTGCAAGACTCTGGGCTTGTGAATCAAAGCCAAAAGAATCGAATTTTTGCCGTGTTATGCATTCCCACAGATGAGATTAGATGGTTTGATTCCTAGAATTAGATAGTTCTATTTGACCAAGAACGTTCGATTCTCAAAATTGGAATCGGACTAGGCCATATGTCCGATCGGACATCCATCCAAAAATGGACACCAGAACCAAAATCGAACACTAGAATTGGAATCGGACACCAACATTGGAAATCAAAATTCAAGAATCATGTGCTTGAGTTTAAGAATCAGACATAAATTATCAAAATCATACAAATGAACAGAATCCAATTTTTGACCTGCTCTAACTTGACCAAACCCAGAGAGGGGCCAAACCCTAGTTGTAGGACACCCCATTACACTTCTAGGAAAGTAGATAGGACAAAGAATGGATTCTCCCAAAGATTTGGCACTCGGAAATCTAGGAGTGACTGCAACTGCTAATTATGCCCAATAGAGACCTTGAGTAGACCAAGAGAGTAGCCACAATCCATGCCTTAGAGCCACATTAGGCCGAAACTGAATGAAGAAGGGGGCGAGGGGGGGGGGGGAGACTTGCATTGAATTTTTTGCATTCGCACATCACAATATTTAATCATTTGAAATGCACATGAAAAGTTGAAAGCATAATTTTGCACGATGCACAGTCAAGAGCACTATTCACAAGGCAGTTGCTTTAATTAGAGGATTGTTTGAAATAATAAGGAACTCATACAAGATAACATAAATTGAACAAACACACCATTAGGAGAAGAACCCGGAATTTTAGGTAGAAGACATGAGGAGCCAAACTTTTTGGAGAAAAAGAGGAACATCACCATTAGGGACTCAACATGGCCTGACCAAAAAGCAAGTTACTTTTTCAACCAATTTTGGAGATTTTATGCAAACACAACAATTGGTGAAATCATGCACGTCACGATCGTAGTTTATAGGCATCAAACAACACTCAAAACTGGGAGAAGAAGAAGGAGTGCTCATGAAGAATTTTGACCAGGTGTTATGGCACGCGTCCTACAGTTTTACCCCCCTTTTGGAGCCAACAAAACCATGAAATTTGTGTTCTGTGCAGTAGAGAAGAAGCTACTATTTTGATGCATGTTTTTGGTAATCACTCCAAATTCGAAGAGCCAAATAAAGATACTCGTAGTTGTTAAGCAACTCGACAAGTATCAGTATGATAATGACCCATATAGCTTTGTAGAGAAATTTGAGCAAGTATGCAAGGCAAATGGCCTGACGGACCCTGCTCAACGTGTGCAAGCTTTTGGTCTCTACCTTGGGAATAAAGGACAAATGTGGTACACTAGTCTAGAATGCAATAACTTCAACGATCTCAAGAGTCTCTTCATCAAGATATTCTTTGAGCCATGGTACTCAAATAACCTTATTGTCCAACTAATGAACATTAGTCAAAAAGATAAAGGAGGATATTCGAGATTATGTCACCCATGTGCGGAGTCTCTTTAAGAGAATCCCAACCGCAGAGTGATCTAGTGAGCGAGCGGTCTCAACAATATTCATAAGTGGAATTAGGAGTGAAGAGCTTTACAAGGCCTTGGTGAGCAACTCGAGCCTACAAAGGGACGTGCTAGCTAGGGGCTTCAAAGAAGTCATATGTGTGGACGACCTATTCAAAGAGAGAGGCTCGAGGACCACAAGCCGAGATAGTGTAGCCTCCTCTAAAACCTTAGATGGAGCTACAATCATTAGCGAGAGATCTAGCAAGAGTAACCAAGAGAAAGGAAAGAGTGTTGATCTAAGCCAGGAGTTGGCACGATGTAAAGCTAATGCTGGGGGAACCACCTCCTAGTTGAGTGCATGGATCCTAGATCCAAACCTTATGCCAATTGCAGTAGGTTTGGCCATGACGCTATGCATTTCCATTTATCAAGGAGATTACCATACCCACAACCATGCAACCAACCAGATAGCAAGGTTTGACATCACACTGGCTAATGGCATAAAAGTTAAACCATTCAGAGTATTGAAGGACTAGACCTTAAAAATAGTAGGCGTCCAGTCCTCAGTGAACTTCATAGTTATGAAGGGAGTAGACTACAATATTTTGTTAGGCCGACCCTGGATGCGGAATGCACAATTAATTGAAGACTGGGGTAATGGTCTTATATTCCTAGGTAATAGATCAAAGGCAATAAGAGTTGAGATGGATACTTGGAAAACCATGCCAGTCAACTTAGATGTCATCTCCTCTATCTTGAAGGGAGACTCACAAGCCATCAACCTGTCATTCTCAAATGATGAAGAGGATTATATGTCATTCTCAGACGATGAAGAGGATTATATGTGGGTTGCAAGGACAACCGGTGAGTCTCTTAGAGCCACCACATCTCAGCTGCCAAAGAGAAAGACCCTACCATTAGTGCCACTCTGTATGATGGTCAAAAGCCCTAACAGACAACCAATACCTACTCCTTTCCACATCCCATCAAACAAACTTGAGCTCTAGGGGATCCTTGAGTATTTGACAAGGGAGCTACCTAGTCACCTAGCTGCCAATCTTAAGTCACTCCAAGACCTCATGGAGGACGAACCAAAATGGCAATGGGCTAAAGTGCATGACCTAAACCTAATGTACAACTGGGCATTAATCATATGAGAATAGAGGCCTAGACAATGACGGCAGGTAGTCAAAATGTAGCAATTTAGACAATGAGTACAAAGACTGCTACTCCATAAAATGAGGAAAGTGAAGAAGAGGCCAAGACAATAGAGTATGATGCAAACGACTAAGTGATTGAACAAATAAGAGTGGAATCCAAGCCATGGAAATTCAACGCCTTTAGAATCGAGATGGGAGTCTTCAGAACAAAATGCGATTGCACTTAGTTGAATCACTTAGGTGTGATAGACTATGAGCAAGTAGGACTAGTCTAGCCAAGTGCCGCACCTCTCCTTAGAATAGAATTAGCCTCAAAGCTGCTACCACCCAAGGGGAACTCTTTCCTCTAGCGAGGGTTGCGAGTTTAACTCAAATTTGGAAGTGAGCTCTAAGAGCGACCCAAAGGGGACTTGTCGGTCCATCTACAACACAAATGGTTGAGGGAGGAAAAGATAGGACAACCAAAGGGGTCTGAAGTCACAAATAGCAAAAGAAACCCCAAGACCTATCAAGGTGCTTCACTAAATTCAAAAAAAGAGACATGGTAGTGATCTTGTTGGGAGCAAAGAGACAGGGACTAGCAAGTGAACGAATTGAAGGGCCTACCAAGGTCAAAGAGGTCAACTTAGCAAGGGAAGGGGAAAAGCCTCGACCTGTATTTATAGCTAATTACTTGATTGATCAAGAGGAGGCTAATCTTGTTGCTCTCTTGCGAAAGTACATAGACGTATTTGCTTGTGAACTCAAAAGAGTCGATCCAAGAGTCACAATGCATAACATCCCAATGACTCCTGATGCAATCCCAATGAAACATGGACCTTACCTGATGAATCCAAAGCATACTCATATTCTGAAGGAAAATATTGATAAACTATTAAAGGCCAGATTCATTTACAAGATTGAGCACATGGACTGAGTGTCACCCATTGTGATCGTCCTAAAAAAGAAAAGGAAAAATCGAGTGTACGTGAACTACAAGAAAGTCAATGCAATGACTAAGAGAGACAATTACCCGTTGCCCTACATAGAGCACATGCTAGAGAGAGTAGCAGGAAAAGAAGCCTACAATTTCTTGGACGGCTTCTCAAGCTATAACCAAGTTCAAGTGCACCCTGACGATAGACATAAGACAACATTTGCCACAAAATGGGGCGTATTTGCTTACATAGTCATACCATTTGGGTTGACGAACACACCTACTACCTTTCAATGTCTAATGTGTGTCATTTTCAAGGACATGCTCATGCAAGAGCTAGATGTATTTGTTGACGATCTATGTGTACACAAGTTGGGAAGGAACACCTAAACAAGCTTTAAGCAGTCTTTGAACGATACAAATTGTATAGTCTCTCTTTGAACCCCTTAAAGTGCCAGTTTTGGATTAAATACAGATGTATCTTAGGGCACGTGGTGTCCAAGAATGGTATTGCCACCACTGACTTCTCCAAGATCAAGGTCATTGCCGACTTGCCACCCCCAACAAACTATAAGGGAGTTTAGTGCTTCCTAGGACACAAAGGGTACTATCGACGCTTCATCCTAAACTATGCATTGATTACCAGACCACTTTACAAGTTGCTAATTGTATTCGATGTGGCATAACATTCCATGTGCATATTGATGCATCAAAGTTTTCCATGGGAGCTATTCTATGCTAGCCTAGAGCATCTTACGATCTCCAAACTAGAGCATTACATTCCATGTGCATATTGATGCATCAAAGTTTGCCATGGGAGCTATTTTGTGCTAGCCTGGCGAACATAGCCTTGACTATCCGGTGAGTTTTGCTAGTAGACAACTCACGAATACTGAGATGAACTACTCCATGACAAAGAGAGAAGGGCTAGCCATGGTGTTTGTTGTGAAGAAATTTTGGTATTATCTTTTGGCTACGTCCTTCACCTTCTTTGTTGACCGCCAAGCCTTGCTTTTTCTTGTGAAAAAACGTTGTGCTACAGGGGATGCATAGCTCAATGGTTGCTTCTTCTTTTAGAGTTTGACTTCTCTGTGGTTGTACGAAAGGGCAAGCAACATTACATGGCAGACCACATCTCCCACATACCCATAGGAGAAACTGCTGGACAAGGCATTGTAGATGACCTACTCGATGCACACCTCTTTAGCATGTCCATTAAAAATGACTTATTCAAAAGATGACTTAACACCTTATTGGGTAGATGACATAGTCCAGATCCTAGAGCATAGATTTCATGAAAGGCCTATTGAGAAGTCTAGGCTAAGGCACCTCATCCTTAAGATTCAATCTTATCAATTGATCGTCGGCCAACTCCATAGGTTAGGTCAATATGGCCTATTGTAGAGATGCATATGTGAGCACAAAATGCATGATGTGTTGACTGAATCGCAAGGTGGAATTGCAGGAGGATGCTTCAGTGGAGATAACTACAGCCCATAAGGTGCTTCAATCTCAACTGTGG